>NC_064259.1:12859500-13179333 GCF_003254725.2 Canis lupus dingo | reverse complement strand
GAAATTAGAGAAAAGAGGAAAAGTGATCATTCTTCAGACCTGATGAATTTGTCAAGTGACGGGTTAACTGCCTTTTAAGCAAATAGAATTCTATGTGCAAAATGCATAGAGCCATGACATAAATTATTCCGCGAAAAATACTGTTTGCGTTATAGATAGCAAGGGCAGATTAAAAGCAGTATTTAGGGAGTGCCTGGGTGGCTCAGCTGGTTGTGCATCTGACTCTTGGTTTCAGCTCAAGTTACGATCTCAGGGTTGTGAGATCAAGCCCTGTGTTGAGTTCCACTCTTAGCAGGAATTCTGCTTAGGATTCTCTCTCTCCCTTTCTGCCCCTCTCATTGTTTTGTGCATAAGTATGTGCTTTTTCTCTCTCCAATAAATACTTAAATCTTTAAAAAAATAATAAAACCATTATTTAGGAAGAAATCAATAAAACTTTTTACTTAAATGTAAGAGAATGAAAGAATTGAGGGTAACCATTAGGTCTTTGGCTGAAGTGACTACTGAGCTGTTGTGCTAGTAATTGGTTTAGAAAAAGTGCAGTAAAAGTGGATTTGTCAATATTGGATAAGTCCTATTGTAGAATTGTCAACTTTGAGCTTTTAGGTTAGAAATAAGTATTTGGGAGTTAGAGGTAAACGGTTTTCCCAGTGTGCATGAAAATTTGGCCTTACATTAGTTTCTAACTTTGATTCCTGATTTCTAAATCCTGACAAAAGTGAAATTTCAGTTGTGCTACCAGACAACATTGGTTATGGTAAAAAATGACCCCTGTCAGGTTAGTTGCATCTAGAGTGAGAGAACTTGAGTGCTTGGTAGAATGCCAATATGGTGACTTGCAATTGGGCGTTTCCCTACAGGGGCCTTGGAAACTATCCCTGGGATATTGCTATGAGAGATTGACTTCTGTGAGGAATATCCTCCTATACCAGCACTGTCCTTTGGGAACCAGGAACAGGGTCCTGAACAGCTGTTGGGACTGCTCCATGATTTGTGTGTGGACTCCCATGAATAGGAATGCCTGGCACTGCCCTACTGGCACACTGTGTTTCCCAGTGATTGTATTTGCAGTCTCCCAGCAATGTATCACCTCCTGTGATGGGGTGCAGAGTGAGCTCCATTTGTGCAGCATGATGTCACTTCTTTGAAATAGGTGAATCGGTGTGCTGTGAAAGAGGGCCTCAGGAGTTAGGTAGGTTTGGGAGAGTGAGAGAGGAAACTGAACCAACATCCACTCAGGATTCAAACACTCGTGGTGACCACAGGATTTTTGGCTTTTTAATAGGTAGAGAATGTATACTGTTGGGTTAATACTACATTAGAATTTTTTAGAATGGGTAGATATTATAGAAGAAGAGGGAATCAACTGAAAAAAGTGCTACTTGGAAAGTAGTTCATTGATTGACCATGAGGCCTAGGCTGGAGGCGAAGAAAGTGAGGCCTGCAAGCCTCCATAGATCTGCTGGATGCAGTTAGCAGTTTTAATAAGGCATGGTCAGCTGGGAAGGCTCTAGCTGTAAATCGTGGGAAGTTCAAGGTTAATGGAGCAGCTCCAGGGCATGACAAACTCCATGTTTGCCTTTCAGAGCAGTTTGGTATTAGGCAGTTCAAGTTGGTGGAGTTCTAGTAGAAGAAGTTGGATGTTACTTTTAGGTGTTGACAGAATATTGACAAGTTGGGTACATTTAATACTCTCTCAACTTCAGCTGTCTACAGACATTTTGGAGGAGTGACTTTTTTGTGAAGAACTTTATCAGTACATATTGCAGTTCAAACGCATGTTTGGGCATGTTACTTTAATGTAGAAAGGAAGAATAAAACACCATTGGAATATTAAAATGAATCAGGCTCACATTAGTTAGACACATTAAGCTCACATTAGTTAGACAAACTCAAAAGAGGAGCCTGGAAAAGTGTATAGCTCCCCAGGAAATACTAGGAAGTGTTTCCTTTCCTATAAAGATGGCTTTATTCCCCTTGAAGTACAGGCTGCTGAACTGCTCAGTGTGCTGGCTACCCATAACTGTGTCTGTGTGCTGTGCACATCCTATCCTGCTCAGCAGAAGAGATGCTCTTTTTCTCTAAAGTTGTTATTCTATGTAGTCTCTGAATTGTATGCTTTCTTGCCAACTGATTTGTTGAACTGTTATTTTTAATTATTTCAACTCTCTCCTGAACCTTAAACTTTCCTACTACGTTGACTTCTCTCCTTTTGAAACATCCTAGGTCAGTGTTTTGCCTCCTCCATCTTAAGAACAAACTCCTTTAAATTAGAGAATAATATTATCAATCCCATGGTTATTATGAGGATCAAATGGGCTAATATTATTCATAATATTCTTAGAGTACCTAGCACTTAATATAAATGTTTGTTCTTTAAACCTATTAACAGATGTTTTCAAATGTTATATTTTCCATTGTCTTATCCAGTCACATATTAAAAAGATATATGTATAAAATTAAAGTTTGATAAATTAATACTTATATATTTTTGTCTCCTAGAGCTGCTTATCATCCAGAGTTTCCAACAGTCCTGACAGCTTTAGAAATAGATAATGCAGTAGTTGCAAACAGCCTGATTGACATGAGAAGCATAGAGACAGTGCTTCTGATCAAAGTAAGATAGGATGCTTGCTGAATTTTATATTACTTTTAAATTTTCAGAACTGGATTGGTTATATAAATTCCTATTCCCATTCTGTATTATAGAGGTATTAATATGTTTTACTACTGTACTTTTACCTCATAGGAAACCATAGAATAATACAGAGCTGGTTGGTTTATGCATTTTCTGCCTAGGGGATCTTTATACTTCTGGCTATTCCTCAGTAAATGTTTCACAAATACATACTATTTTGGTGAATGATGCTATAATTTTTTTGTTGTTTATTCTTATTCTATGTTGTTTATTCTTTTTGTTTATGGATTGGCTACCAAATTCATTTTTTATTTACCCTTTTATATGTGTATTATTTTGTTTTTAAACAAATACTCAATATTTTATGAGTTCTTTTATCAAAACTTTGAAAGTATAGTAAAAAGATCAGTATTTACTCTTCATCTGTGTATTCTTGGATTAGATCTTCATTGGCATAAATTTACTGAGAAAGAACAGGAAATTCAAAACATATCTAATCAAAACAAATGTAGAGTTTGTTTTTCTCATTAATGGTAAGGGAGAAGTAATCGTATCAGTAATTTAAATGTATATACAGTTGTTGCAAGGTCATATTGTAATTATTTGTGGGCTTTGCTCACTTACATGTTAGAAGGATACTTGAAAGAAAATAATGAAGATCTCTTGCCTGTCCCCAGAGGATAGATAGGCCTCCATTAAGCCTGATGCCCTTTTAACTTCTAGGGCTTATTTCCAGGCTTTCCTCACATAATTCAGCATATTAATCTTTTATTGCAATTTGCTGTTCACTGACATCTTTTTTTTTCAGGCTGTAAAAGTTATTTAGAAAAAGTAAGATTTGTATGAACTCTGGCCTAAAGTAAATATTTTCATGTGGAAATGTACTTAATGTACTAATTAATGTACTAAAAATGTACTAAAATTTTTAATTTTAATGGATAGTAATATTAGAACTTAAATCAATTTCTCATAAAGCATTGCTTACTCTGTCCTAAAGACTGTCAGTAGTTTTAATTCTTTGCATCTTGAGAGTTGATTTTCAAACTCTTATTTAACTTTCTGGAATTATTTTACTTATGTTTAAATAAATGTTTAAATAAGAAATACTTGAATCTTAAAATAATGATAGGTAACATTCTGAAATTGTGTATCAGAAATGCTATGGCATAACTTCAAAAATATTTTTTCCCCTTATTTTTCAGAATAATTCTGTAGCTCGTGCAGTAATGCAATCTCAAAAGCCACCCAAGAATTGTAGAGAAGCTTTTACTGCTGATGGTGACCAAGTCTTTGCAGGACGTTACTATTCATCTGAAAATACAAGACCTAAATTCCTAAGCAAAGATGTGGATTCTGAGATAAGGTTAGTGTCAGTATAGCGTTATTTTGGCATTCCTACTGCTTTTTGTAGGGTTTGGTTCCCATCATATTACTCCATTAGTTATTTCAGTGAAGGATTGTGAGTGATCTGTTCAGGCTTAAAAGATCATTTAGTTAGATGTAGAATTCTGGGTTGATGGTTGTTTTCCATCATTACTTTGACGATCGTATTTGCTAAGAGCACGAAGTGTGTTCCCTTGACCAGCTGATTTGCAAGGAGATAGGAGCTGAATTCAGAATATACATCAGCTATACCACTGTCCTGTCATTTAGCTCTGACTCTGCTCAGTGAGAGTTTAGGTGTGTTGGTTTACATTCTGGCTCAAGTTCTGTATTGTGTCTCTGACTGTATTTTGAGTTGCACTGTTCTAAGAAGGCCATTTGGCACAATTAGAACACATATCTAGAAAAATAGAGCTGCCAGAGGAGACAAAGTGAGAAGTTGAACAAAAACTAGTCAGTGTATTTAATGAAATTCATAAACATGGCAGAAAATATTTTTGGTACCAAAAAAAACATGATTTTCTAACAAAACTAATTCAGTTAACAGATTGATAGGTTGGAACTAAATTAGTGACCTGCAAGGCTTTCAGTAGAAGGACTTAGAACTTATCTAAAATAAACACCTAAGAAAAGTGAATAAAAGTGAAAGTCTAAATGACTTGCAGGTGTAGGGGAAATGAGAGTTTTGTTGAAATCTCTTGCTTTCGAATAATTTTAGTCATTTTTGTGTGACTATGACAAGCAGCATAAAGAAAAATAGCCATAATGGATATCAGTCAGAAAGTTTGGTAAAACTTCTTACTTAGCAACAGAAAAAAATTGGATGACCAGCAACTTGGTGGCCTGGCACTAACCAACCCCACATTTGTCACTGAGTCTCTTTGATAGGGTATTTGTGTCCTAAGTCTTTAAAAAAAAAAAAAAAAGAAGTAAGGCACTTTTGGAAAAGATTGTAAGTATACCTCAGCAGCAAATTGTAATCTCTGATTCTAACATTTTAGTGCTAAAGGTTTCAAGTTGATACTTAGCTTCATTTTTTGGCTAATAGTATTTGTATTAATGCGTAGGGGACATATCTTTTGTTTTAAGAGCCAGACGAACAGTGGTTTTTTTTTAAAGGTTTCCCACATTGATAAACTTTATTGATTGTAAGTATACCAAGTTCTGGGTATTATGTTAATTTGAGTAAGTCAGAGAAAGACATAGTGTATGATTTCATTTATATGTGCAATCTAAGAACAAAACAAACAGAAACCAACACATAAATATGGAGAACAATCTGGTGGTTAAACAGTCTCTCTCCAGAGGGGAGAGGGATGAGGAGATGGCTGAAAAGGGGGAAGGAGATTAAAAGGTATAGACTTCCAGTTGGAAAAAAAGTAAGTCATAGAAGTGTAATGTACAGCATAGGGAATATCATTAACAATAAATAATATTTTAACAACTTTGGTGACAGCTGCTAGATTTATTTTGGTGGTCGCTTCATAATGTATATACATTTTGAATCACTGTGTTGTACACCTGAGACTAATGTAATATTGTATGTAAACACCTCAAAAGAGAGAAAGGCTAATAGCTAAAAAAGTCAAGTCTGAAAGAATGTTGGAAGGAGATGAAGGCAGTGGAGGAAATAAAATTCCTGGATTTTCTTCAAAAAAAATTTTTAAAAAAGAGCATATACTAAGTTCTAATGATATTTAGATGACTTTTGTGTCATCTGTTTTGACCTGAACCAATGTGATAGTTGCTTGATATTGGGAAGTTTAGAAAAATTCACTAGTATTTTTTAAATATAGAAGAGTATAAATTGGGAAACAAAAGTAGTTTATAATTGTATTTCTCCATTGTCCTTGTTGACTTTTTAAAAAGCAATTAATAAAGGGAATATATAATGCATATGGTGAGAAAGTTCAGTGTAGAAAAGTATACAGAGTGAAACTGTTCTTACCTCTCTTTCAGAAGTAAATAGTTTAGCAGTTTCTTATATATGTTTCCAGAACAGTTTATATCTTTGTACCATTTATAGTGACTTTTTAAATTGAGATATAATTCACATACTATAAAAATTTACTCTATTTTAAAGCATACAATTTAGAGATTTTTATTACATTCACAGGCTTGTGCAGCCATCAAGGTTGGCTAATTCCTGAACATTTTTTATCACATTAAAAAGAACACCTATACCCATTAATCTTTACTTTCACAATTCCCAACTCCTGGAAACCATTAATCTGCTTATGGATTAGACTATTCTGGATATTTCATATAAATGAAAATATACAATGCAACATTTTGTGCCTGGTTTCTTCCATTTAGGTGTAAAGTTCATCCATACTGTGCTATGTATAAGTATGTATATGGTTTCTACATCTTGCTTTTTTTCTGTCAGTGTTATATCTTGGCAGTCATACCATATCAGGACATTTAGAACTACCTCTCAGTATGGCTGTACCAGTACGCTGCTTAGCCAGTTCGCTGTTGATGACATAGGAGTGTTTGCCATTTCCTCTTATATCATGCTGCAGGGAGAACACACGTGGATCTTGGCATATTTTTGAAAGTGTGTGCATAGCTTAAATTCTTAATAAGGGAAATGCTAAGTAAGAGGATACATAAATTTTTAAATTACTTAATAGTTGCTTCCAAATGACTATAATTGATAAGTTAATATATAATTTACGGTTTGATTTTAAATAATAATATTAAGCAATTACTAATATTTGTAATATGTATAATGAGCTTTAATAGTTATTAAAAATACATAATTTAACATTATTTTATTTTTGTATAAGTTGACCATTTAACAGTGATGGCTAAATGACTAGAAAGATTCCCCGATTTCCCCCCATACTACCAAGTATATGAAGGGTGCCCTCTTTAACTCAGCACTGACAGATTTCTAATGATGAAAAACAGCTCTAGAATTTAAGCGAAAAGATTATAGTGTATTTCATAATTTCATAACGAACAGTGACTTTTTAATAGGCAGAGGGTTTTAGGTCTTAAGTACAAGTACTGATTTGGTTTGATTATCCCAGTGTGGTTTCCCATGATGAAAGTATACATAAGCTGCAAGACAAATGTATAAGGTGGCTCTCAGAATAATTCCGGTGTAGTTACTGCTTACATACGAGATCATAAAAAAAAGTTTACCTGTGGATTTTTGAATTGCCAAAGTACTCTAACATTTTTAATGTAATTTTCCAAAGTGAGTTTTTCAAATTTATTCTTTAAAACAAGTACTGAATGAGTACTTAATGGCCAGGCCCTGATCTGGGCACAAGGCACAGCACAAAATAAAGTACAAAAAATTTCTAATCCTGGAGCTTAGGTTAAGAAGAGGGAGAGAGACTATATATAAATACTAACTGGGTCACGTGCTTTGGAGACAAACACAGCAGAGTCAAGGTTGGATACTGAGGTGTGTGTAGATAGGCAGCTCAGGGGCCTCTGTTCATCCCCTGCAAGCGATGCACACAACACTCAGCTCAGCTACTGCACCTATTTGATTAGGTGGCAAAGGTTCTTGCTCCATGTAAAAATTCATTAAAAACTGAGGACCACTATATGAAAGTGTGTCACAGAATTCATCCTGTGATGCAAAAAGGAAGTTGTACAATTTAGCAGTTTTGTTTATATAAATTATGTTGATTGCTTAAGTTTATTTTAAGTATTCAGGAAATTGTATAACAGAATATTGTCTGTGCTTATTTTCTTATTTTTGATTTAGGCTCTGGGTTTCAAAGTTTGTTTACTTGGTAAATATTTTATTTTTAGTGGAATTATTGTTTGTTAATAAAGGTATATATTTGTATGATAAATATTTCTTATTAAATCTTGGGCTATCTTAAGTTTTTGTATCTGGCTCCATTTTTAACAGAAATACCAGTTATTTTCCTACTTTCCTCATGTTTATCATTTATTCAGCTAACATTTATTGAGTCTTTTTCTGATTTTGAGGATTCTGGCAAAGTAGCACAGAGTATTTCATCAAATTTAAGCCGCTCTGTTATTAAAAAGAAAAAATGCTGCTAATTGAACCATGAACTGGAATATGATTTCAGAGATGTTAAAATGTGGAAAAATATATATCTTACTGAAATACGGCAGACAATGTCAGTCAGAGACAAACTTTTAACTGCAAGGTAGTTCTCTCCCACCAGGCACACAACTCTAGGAGACAGGTGCTTGGGTCCAGGAAGTGGGAAGAGGTGACTTCTCAAGACAGTGACTGCTGTCATAGAGACCCTGTATGGCTTTGGCATCTCCTTTTTCTTCCATCTCTTCTCATTGTCCTCTTCTCCATCCCTTTCACTCCCGCACATTTGGAGCATTTATCCAATGACAGTACCTGTTGAGCTGTCAGCTTTCTTTTTTTCACTTCTCTGTGCTTCGGCATGTGTCTTTCCATGTCCCATAGTTGGTCCAGCCGAGGAAATCTTTAGAAAATACGGTTCAGTTGTCACTTCTCCAAGACTCACTCCTATGTGCCCACGGTTCTGTGTATATATACTGTCCTGTTCATAGTTTAGCATTACAGCCTATTTCCTGATTTTCCCCCTTTTTGTTTGATTCCTTCATGTCTTAATTCTGCTTCCACCTCTACCTATCACTGCATGATGCCTGCCACACAGAAATCATAAATATGTCTTAATGAAATGAGTAAAATAAGATTCCAGTTTAGATACCTTTTTAAATCGCTATATTTTCATGTTACTAATAACTTAGTAGGAATATAGAGCTGGTTTAACAGAATAGAATTTTACAAGTGTGTCATCACAAACAATCTCTTCTATATTTATAAAGACCTAAGTAATTGTAAATTTCGGAAATACAAAAGGTGTTTCTTATCCTCTTCTCTCTATCCAGTGACTTGGAGAATGAAGTTGAAAATAAGAAGGCCCAGATATTAAATCTTCAGCAACATTTGTCTGCCCTTGAAAAGGATATTAAGCGCAATGAAGAATTTCTTAGAAGGCGCCAAATACATTATAGAGAGTTAAAGGTAAAAAAATATATATATATATGTCTTTTTTTTTTTTTCTTATCCACTTCCAAGTTATTTTTAAGGTCCTACCATTCATTTAGTTTTAGAGGAGTTCTCAAACTTTTTCCCTCAAGCCTCTTTATAGTCTTAAAAGAGCTTTCCCTTATGTGGGTTTTACCTAATTATTGAAAGTTAAAATAAACTTCAAGAATATTTGTTAGTTCACTTAAAAAAAACTAGTGTGTTAACGAAAATAACACTTTTATGGCAAATAGGTATATTTTTCCAAAACCAAAAATATTTAGTGAGAAAAATGACATTTTTATATTTTTTAAATAGTATAAAGGGTTCATAATATGTTAGTTTTTTTATGAAAATAGTTTGACCTTATGACCCCTTGAAAGAGTCTCAGAAGCACCAGGAGGTGCTTGGGTCATACTTGTGAAGCACCAGATTAGAGTATTTTACCATAACCTCAATCTGGGTGTTTCAGAAAAGGATTTTCTTACTGAATTCAACGTTGTCATTTTAAATGCTAAGATGGAGTCCTTCCATCTTTTTTTCATGGGAGTGGATTAGCAATAAGGGTGACTATGAAAGATTTTATACACCCCTTTCTTTTGTTCATTTAATACTAAAGTGTCTCTTTCATTAGCTACGGTACCCTCTGTAACAAAAGCAGAGTAAGGGCTTTGTGGACTAATATATCCTTTCTGGGGATTTTATTTATTTATTTGTTTGTTTGTTTGTTTGTTTACTTTATTTATTTAATTTATTTAATTTAATTATTTATTTTTAAAGTGAACCTAATCTCTACACTTAAGGGGCATGAACTCACAACCCTGAGATCAAGAGTCACATGCTCTACTGATTGAGTTAGCCAGGCACCCCTTTATTTTATTTTATGTTACTAAAATCGAAATACTTTTTTCCAGGTAAAAATAACAGAAAGTATTTCTGAAATTCGGGAGCTTGAGAATATAGAAGAACACCAGTCTGTAGATATTGCAACGTTGGTAAGATTCTTTTCCTCAGTTTAAATGTAATGTTAAAGGACAAAACTGTCATTTAGGTTAAAATCTACGATCCTCAGCCTTTTTTTAATCCTTTAATTGGGGCTCCTTTTTATGATGACTGTCTTTATTTGCAAATATGGTAGAAACTACCTGGCTTATTGCATTCAAGTTCTTTAATATTTTGTATATGTAACTTGCATGCATAGTAATTGATTTTGTCTTCTACTGTCGAAACTTAAACAGTGTGCTTCTAAACGTGTTTTCAAACCAAACTGCCTAGCATAGTATGTTTCATAATTAATGAGTGTTAATATTAATATCTTTTAGTCAATTGTAGTTGCTCTCTGCATTATTGGAGTTTTTCCCCCAAGAAATTGGTTTTCATTTTAATTTATCATACGTTTGTTACTCTTGTTTTTTCAGGGAACTATTTATGACATTCAGCTTAGCTTCTCTGAGTTACAGTAAGCAGTGGATTAGATAGATTGAGGTCTGGTTAAAATGAATGAGTATTTATTAAGTATCCACTTTGCACCAGGTACCATATTAAGTGCTGGAGGATATTACAGTGAACAAGACCGATAAAGTCCTGGTACTGATGGAACTTTACCTGAATGAGAATTTGTCTTTGTTTTCTATTAGTAATCACATTCTCCACTGTTTACTTTGTTTCGCTTTAATTCCTTAGATTTCTTAAAGGTATGAAGTATGTCTTGTTTATTTTTGTTTACTCAGCATCTAACATATTGCCTGGCACTAGTTAGGTACATATATACACTGAGTTTTGAAAGAAAGAGTAACTAGATAAAAGTTCTTCTGTTTGATTAGGACTTTTCAATCACAGTATAGTTTAACTTGTCTCCCAAATTTCTTTTTGTTGAATCATTGTCTTGTTCTTCCTGATTGACCACTAAGTGTATGAAAATACACTGGTTTTCTTTGTGTTTGTCTTTCATCAGATTGCCTGGAGCCTATAGTGTTTTTTCTCTCAGAATTTTGTACTGTTTTTCTAGTTCATAATTTAAGTATTTTAATTAACTCCATTTGCTTTGTAAATGTAACCAGGAAGATGAAGCTCAAGAAAATAAAATCAAAATGAAAATGGTTGAGAAAAATATGGAACAACAAAAAGAAAATATGGAACATCTTAAAAATCTGAAAATAGAAGCAGAAAACAAGTATGATGCAATTAAACAGAAAATTAATCAGCTCTCAGACCTAGCAGAACCACTTAAGGTATATGTTATTGTTACTCTCTTACATGTGTATTTGACATTTCAGTTGTGTATCCGTACTGTACTTGCTAGGTATTTCCCTAACAGAATTTCTGGTCAAATTTAATGTAACCACATAAAATGGGATGTAAACCAAATTTTCATCAGTAGGTCAATTAGAAATAAACACTTCTGTTCATGTCTTTAGGACAATAAGTTGCCAAATTTGTTTCCCTTAGAAGATTATA
Organism: Canis lupus dingo; assembly: GCF_003254725.2. Lineage (NCBI taxonomy): Eukaryota > Metazoa > Chordata > Mammalia > Carnivora > Canidae > Canis > Canis lupus. The sequence goes on along the minus strand of NC_064259.1, from coordinate 13,167,847 downwards.
GGGTTTTTTTGTGTGTGATTTTCTTCTTTTTTTAGAACCAGAAGCAGAGATATCTTGTCCATCTGTTCTGCTTCTGTGCTCACCTATTCTTTTGTCCCTCTTTGCTTTCCTTGAGTAATTCAGGGATTAATTATATAAAAATAGAGTTATATATATTAGATATAAAAGCCAACTTGACATAAAATGCTACTGAATTCTTGTTTCTGACACATCTCTGTTAATATTCCAGCTTGAATTAAACTGGCCTTTTTAAAAAAAAATACTTTTTTGAAACTAAATTTAGGAAAATAAAATTATTTAACAAATTATGTACATCTCCCTGTGTGTTTATTAGCTTAGTTATCAGTAGCTTATTGTCATTATCATTTTTATGAATAGTTCAATTACTCTCAGAACTTTAGATTTTATTTATAAGACTGAGAAGAATGAATAGTAGTATATTTTAGGAGTCTGAGAGGGGTATGTTGATGATACAATTTCAACGTACCCCTTTTTTGGGGCAGAAAAACTCCTTTTGAATCAAAATGGATTTAGATATGATAATAGCTTAAAAGAATCATGCATGTAATGTTTATTATACTTGTGTCCATTGAAAATTTTAAAAACCCTGGCTTACAGAGTTGGGAGAATATTAAAGGAAGGTGCCAGAGACGTGCTGCCTGGAAACACGGTGCTGGGTCATTGGAGCTGGTGTCTAGGGGCTGGATTCCTGCCTGATGTTATAACCCAGGGCAGCTTGACTCTTTTCTATTTGTGACAAGAATTTAAAAATGAGAAAACAGTTAATTGATTAAGAAGAATATAAAATTTAAATATTAGAATTGTAGGAAAGAAAATGTATTGGTAATATTGAGAAAAATAATAAAGCGTTTGCTATAGGTGCTATAGGGAATGAGAAGGTAAAAAGCCTAAAATAGAAGAAAATTAGTTTTTGAAAGAAAACAAAGTAAGACAGAGTAAGATAAATATTAAAATCGTCAGGAATAGGTAGAATTCAGAACTCAGGAATTAGAGCAGTGAAGTCACAACAAAGATAGGATTAAAAAATATTTTAAATGGGTCAGGGATGAAACAGGGTGACTTAAAAGGATGAAATGCATTAAAACAACATAGAAAAGGAAATGTTGGTACCTAAATTATTCATCGCAGACAACTTAAAATTCAAAACAAGAAATGACGAAGTGTAAGCTGTGTTCTGTTCTTTTAGGGACCTTTAGGAATGCAACTCCTGGAATTGGGAGTTTGAGTAAGTTTAAGAGCAGAAAATATGGGCAGAAGGCAGTAACGATTCTTGATCTTAGCTCTTTGCATTGGCTGCAAATAACTGAAAGCCAGGAGGTGAGTCCTTCAGTGAACTTGCATGCAATCAGCCAATAGCCCAGAGGCTTTTCCTCCCTAGTGTCGTGTCCCACTAGCCATCCATAACAGCAGGACCAACAGGCTAACAAAATAATTTAATTCCTGAGACACTGCCATCGTGATATATTAGCAGCTTTAAGATGTAATCTGTCTGCTTTTAGGACAATTGTTCATTTTGTGTCGGGGTGGTGAGGGGTAAAGTACTCTGTTTTAGATATATAGTCATTGAAATTTTGGTACGGGGAATATTTTTCTCACTTTGAACAGTTTGTTTTGATTTACACTGCAAACTTAATGCTTTAGTTTTAGTTGCAAGTTAAATTTGTCGGACAGGGAGCATGACCGACATTGAGCCTACAAAGAGAAATGGTCTATATTGTTAGAGTAGGAAGGACTCTCAGTTTCTGATTTAGAGAGTTTGTTCGGGTCAAGGGTGACTGTGCTCTTAAAAATTCCAACATAATGTTTTTAAAAACCTCATAATTGACATAGGTTTATATGAAACAACAGGCAATAATAATACCAATTAAATACAATTTATCCAATGTTGCTGAGTAAAACTGGTTATCTTAAATATCCAAGAAAATACCTTTTTTTAGTGATTATGTTTCTTCTACCATCCTAACCTATTTTTTAAAGACTGTAACTTCTTAAAGTTTAGAAATGCTACAAGTTTAGGGCTACATCAGACTTTAATTTTAGGCCTAATCCCTCTTAGTCCTCGCCTAACCTAGGTTGGTGTCGTTAACTGACTGTTCATATCTTTAGGCCTTCATTTCATCAATAAAATGAAATAAAGTAATCTCTTGCTTCACTTTTGGTTTTAAATTTGATGGTACCCGGGACATACACTTAGGTACACAAGGACAGATTAGTCATGATAAATATGGAGGAAGAGATAGTAACCTCAAATCCATTTCTTTTCGTCCTATTTTGTGAGTTAAGTCCATACCTTTCCACAGTTGCTAGGAGGGAAGATTAACCAGTACAGAAATGGCCTGAAACACTTTACCCTTTGCTCCCTGAAGCAAATGTGGGCCTATTTAGTGTGAGAGTTCCTACCACAAATGATTCAAAAACTCAGTGTTCAACTATCCTGTTTCATTGTAATGTCTCCTATTACATCAGTTGCACCCATTTTAAAAATTCTGTTTGAGGTAAAAGAACAGCTTTTCTCTATTTTCCATGTAACAGTGTTTTTAGTTTTAATTGAACTCTTTTATAATCACACATTAACCATGGGGGATAGTTATTTTTAGCAGTGTGAACAAGATGCAATAAATTGTATTCTTAGGATAGAAGATAGCCTACATCCCGTGTTATATGAGGTAAATGTTTTCAGTTTTTAGCTACTTCACATAATGAAAGTATTCCTTTGGGGATACTTCCAAATGTTCTGTCTTTCTTGATGCTGTTTTGGTTGGTGTTTGTTTCTTTCTCTGTTTCTGACTGTAACTCTTGAGGCTGACCATGATCATCACAGTATGTATGATCAATGGTAAGCCCAAAAAAACAAACCGACAAACAATAAAATTTAATTTGGTGGTCCTTAAATCAGGAGACTTTTAAAAACGGTTTTATTGAAATATAATTGATGTATAGTGAATATATGTAAGTGTACGGTTTGATAAGTTTTGACATGTATAACCTGTGAAACCACAGAGAATGGGACCTGTTCTTCACACTCAAAAGTTTCACCATGTCCCTTTGTAATCTCTCTCTCTCACCTCTGCCCCTTGTCCCCAGTTACCAATCTGCTTGCTATTTCTATAGTCTACATACTTTCTAGAATTATGTGTAGTGGAATCACACATTATATACTCTTAATGTTTTTGATTTGACCTTTTTCAGAACCTAACACATTGTTTAGAACATAGTGTCTACACTATATTTTGAAAGTGAATAGGATAAAAGTTATTCTTTTTGATTATGATATTCATCCATATTTTTACTTGAATCAGTAATTCATTTTATTGCTGGGTAGCATTCCATTGTATTTAATATATCACAGTTTGTTTATTCATTTATCTATTGATGGACTTACGGATTTTCAGTTTGGGGGCTATTACAAATAAAGCTGCCCTGATCATTAGTGTGCAAGTCTCTGTATATCAAACTAAATGAACAAACTGTCTACTAGTCTAAACTTTCTTTTCGTGGTTCTTAAATCTATCAGATTTTTGGTAAATATTTTTTTAAGTTTTTATTTGAATTCCAGTTCATTAACATACAGTGCAAGATTCATTTGGGGTGTACAATATCATGATTCAACATTTGATACAATACCCTGTGCTCATCACAAGTGCACTTCTTAATCCCCACCCCTATTTTGCCCATCCCCACACACACCTCCCTTCTGAGAACCGTCAGTTTGTTCTCTGCAGTTCAGAGTCTGTTTCTTGATTTGCCTCTTTTTTTCCCCCTTTGTTCATTTGTTTCTTGAATCCCACTTTTGAGTAAAATCATACAGTATCTGTCATAATTTCTTCATAAATAACTTTTTTTTTTTAAGATTTTACTTATTTATGTATGGGGTGGGTAGGGCAGAGAGAGAGGGAGAGAGAATCCCAAGCAGGCTCCACGTTCAGCACAAGAGCTCCCCATGGGCTCAATCCCATAACCTTGAGATCATGACCTGAGCTAAAACCAAGAGTCAGACACTCAACTGACTGAGCCACCCCAGACACTCTAATCATCTCTTTTTTTAAATGTGGTTTTACTCTTCTTTTCTGATATTTATGCTTTTTATTTCCTTTTTACATTTTAATTGAAGTGACCTGGGTCTGTAGTGCAGTGTTGAGTAGAATGGGACTAGACATCCTTGCCTTGTACTTGGTCTTAAAAAGAAAGCATTTAATTTTAAAAGTAATTGCTGCTATTTGTGTTTTCATTGTTCTGTTCCTATTTCCTCTCTTAATAGGATTAGACTAGTAATTATGAGTGTTCCTTTTTAAAATTTCTTCTAGTTTTTAAGCCATAACTCTTCTTTTTCTAGTGGTTGCTGTGCATTATAATATGCATCTTTACCTTATCATACTCCATTACTATTTATTTTTAGGGTGATCTTGGGATAGCTTCTTTACAATTAGATTTTGTGCTAAAATATGAGGTTATACTTCCAGAATGATGACTAAACATGTCAGTGATAAATTTTTTGCATCCTTTTTCTCTTTCACCCTGACTCACCTTCTTAAAAAAAAAAAAAACAGATCACCTCTGTAAATATTCAGCACTTGAGTTCTTTTAAGTCTGTTCAGGTTGATGTGGCTCTCCATAAAACTACCTTGTTTACCAAAGTAGAGTTGTAAGCAACATAATATATGGAGACTTCATGATAGGATTTGAATATAATAATGTGACTTAATTTGTTGAAACCCCTCACTTCCATTCATACACCTGGATATGAGCTCTAACGCTTGCCTCTGGAAGCATCGTAACCCTGTCCACTTATTGTCAGTTTTATACCTATGCTGGTAATTTTTTTTAAACAACTTTTCTTTATAGATTATTTTGGCTTTTTTCAAACAGGATGAATTAAACCTTGCTGATTCTGAAGTGGATAACCAAAAACGAGGAAAGCGGCATTATGAGGAAAAACAGAAAGAACACTTGGATACTTTAAATAAAAAGAAACGAGAACTGGATATGAAAGAAAAAGAACTAGAGGTTATCCAGCATTTTTCTTTTGTGTTTTGTTTACAAACTTAGTCATGGCTGTTAAAGTGTTTTCCTTAATGTCGGGTTTTCAAACACAGACACGGGGTCTGATGAATATCCATTTGGTATGGAATGACAGTTGTTTCAGTGAATCAACGAAACCACCCACCATGGAGAAGGCTTTAGCTCACACAGCAGGTCTAATCTCATGTCTCTGAGGGATTTGGAAAGTGACACTTGCTCTCAGCTACTTTTAGCTCCTTATATGCCCAGCGTGGCAAATAGATGGAGCTTTATGTCAGAAAAAGGCACCCCTTCCTCTGAGTAGCATGGGTATAGACTGGGCTGGAATTCAGCTCCTGCATACTACCACACACCCTTATTAGCAGCTGTTAGCAGCAGCCCTGTCTTTAGATAACACTGAAGAGGCAAACTTGGTCTAACCAGAAGAGGTAGATTCCAACTTTTCTTAGGAAAATAACTTTAACTCTGATTGCTTGTCTTACTTGCTTATGACTCTTATGAAATGTTACAAATATAAAATAAGTACTATGTGTAAAGGTAGTTGGAGTTTTTAAATATTTTATGAATATGGGGGTCTTTTTGTTTGTATTTTCAGTACTATTTGATGTTCAGAGGCCATCCTAAAATACAGAAAACTGTCTGACCTCAGTTACGAAAAATGCCACACTTTCCATAACTGCCACTTGAAGTCTATTTCACTAGGAAGATAGGGAGATATTAGAAATTATTAAAGTCGTGCACAGTAATGCAGTTTCCTCTTGAAGATTTGTATAAAGAGTCTAGATTCTCTTCTCAACATAAGGCTTAAAGAAATAACAAGGTATTAAAATACCTGTAAAATTCTGATCCTAAGCTCAGGATTTTACTGTGCATTTGTGGGCACAAGTAATCCAGTGAATTACTATATTTTTAAAGATATTAAACATCTACAACCTTAGGAGAAAATGTCACAAGCAAGACAAATCTGCCCAGAAAGAATAGAAGTAAAAAAATCGGCGTCAATTCTGGACAAAGAAATTAATAGATTAAGACAAAAGATACAAGCAGAACATGCTAGTCATGGTGATCGAGAGGAAATAATGAGGTAAGTGGTTGGTAGCTTTTCTGCTTCATTCTTCATATATATTATTAAGACATAAAATTATATTCTTAAAAACAATGGGAAGAAACACAAATGTAGTAAGAGAAGTTTTTCTTTAAAATAAATAATATTTCACATGTTTTATTTTGTTTTTTAAGTAAAATCTCCACAAACCATAAGAGACTCTTAAATCATAGGAAACAAACTGAGGATCACTGGTGGGGAGGGGGTTGCAGGGTGGGGTAACTGGGTGATGGGCATGAAGGAAGGCATGTGATGTAATGAACACTGGATGTTATATAAGCCTGATGAATCACTGACATCTACCTTTGACACCAATAATAATACACTATATATTAATTAATTGAACTTAAAAGAATAAGTTAAAAAAAAATTAAAAATGTAAAGTTTAATCTCCAGTTTATTTTTTTCCAGTGAACATTTTTTCTTCAGTCCTTAGGGACTAGACTCCTTCCACCAGCTTTACTGGAGGTCAAGGGGCACATCAGGCTGGGGGTGTTGGGTCATGTGGTGCTTCCTGAGAACTGTGCCCAGCTGCCTTGCTATGAATAGAATGGCTTGCACAGCCCTGTAGTCTCACACACAGCTTGAGCAGCACACAGCCATCGAAGACACTGCCCTGGCAGCGACCCTGACGTGGTGGCCTCAACACTGTCCCAAATGGATAGCAACTTCTTAATTGTCTTGCCCTGGGTTGCACCACTTAGGGGCCCTTTGTGACATGTCCAGTATTATTCCATCTTTTCTTGGAAATGAGGACCCGACAGGGCATTACCTCCCATGTTTTAAATTCAGTATAAAGGGGCACACCATGAAAGGTGGCTGTTTCCTCTCCAGTTTCATCTCTGCCACTTTTCTCTTTTTACCTAGTTAAATTTATTAAATATACTTTAACTGTTTATATAAATGCAAAGTAATATGAGCATATGTTACTTTTCATTCTTGCCAGATACAAGAGGTAGCACAGTAAATAAACTGTTACAGATTGCTTTCTTTAATTTAATGATCTATTGTGGAGATCTTTTTATATCAGTACATAGGTATTTTCTCATTGCTTTTTATAATTACATGGTATTGAATCATCTACTGATGGATAGTCGAATTTTAATCTAATCCCTTGCTGTTATAAATGGTGGTGCACAGTAAATAATTTTGTACGTGTCTTACTTTATAGTCAAGGTGTTTTAATAGGATTGAATCCATTTTGGAAAACTCCTTTCTAGGGACTGTGCTTATTTGCATTCCTAAGGGCAGTGTGTCTGAGGGCTTGTTTCCCCTCAGCCTAAACAGTGTGTGATAACCTTAGATTCTTTTTGCCAATGGGTAGATTTCCTTTAAAAAAAAAAAAAAAAAAGAGAGAGAGACCACAATGTAATTTTAATTTCCATTTACTTATTTTGAGTCTGAACATCTTTTCATGCCTTAAGGACCATTTATATCTTTTTCTGTGAACTTTTTGTGTACTTCTTCATTTTCCTGTATTTTTGGTGTGAAACGTATATATTATCTTTTTCCAAAAGGCTATTTGAAATTTTGTTGTCTTATAATTAATTGCTTCCCTAAGAATGGCCATGTGAAGTAATGTGTTTTGTTTTTGCATGTTCAGAATGATTTGTAGCTTTTTAATTGGAATGGATAGTTCCACCTGATAGAACATTCTTTTTCTCCAATAGAACATTCTTTTTCTCCTTTCTGTTTACGAGTACTGTAACTTGTCCAGAATGTCAGATTCTGTGTTCCTTTCTTTGGTGTACACTGTGTTATTTTAATCTCTAGATTTACCTTATTTCTTAAAATTTCTTTTTTGTATTTTGTTTTTAAATATTTTTTGTGCTGTTGTTGGTTTTGCCTAGGCCTTTGTTGCACACATTGTATGTCCTTTGTCTTCTGTTACTTTGTCTAACCATGTTATCTTTTCCCCCGTTTTTTTTTTTTTCTCGATTCTGATCTCGTTGTCTACCAGTGTTTTCTGCACTGTCTCTTTTGCCCTGTGCATCATCTCCTTATTTTGTCTTCTTATCTTTGTTCTTTTTTGTCTAACTCCCTCCCCCCAGCTTGAGTTCTGTAGGTTCCCACTTTCCACCTCCTCTCACCTGGTTATCACCTTCTGTTGTTTACCTGTCTGTCCTGTCTGTTCTCTGAGTTCTTTGATTTATCTATTCTTTCAGTTCTTTTATTTCTGTTTTGTGGTGTGTCTTCTGGGTAGCATTTAAGTCTTGTTCTGTTCTCTTTTAATTCATCGTTTTCAGGTATAGTTTTCATCGGCTTTGTAACCACATTGTTCTAATGCGTTTTCTTTGTCTGTTGGTTGTATTGTGCTGTTCTTTCCCAAGCCTGTTTCTATTAATATCTGTGCGTGGATAACTGTACTGGTGCCTTTTCTGTTACTCGTTTTCTACTTGGATTTTCCTGGACTGGGCATTTGAATGAGCTTGGGGTGGGCAGCTGTAGAGCCTTGGCTAAGGTTGCTTTTCAGACTCGCTCAGGAATCTTCTCTCTCTTGCTACACTAGTGAGCAGTTGCCCTCTGTAATAGCACTTTCAAGTGGCCCTGCCTTCTTTGCCTCTTTGACCTAGACTTGTTCAGGCTGGGGTTGGCCAATCCTAGTGCTCACCCTGTGTTCCTGCACTGGCATCTGTCACTAAGGGAAACATTTCTTGCCTTCCAGTGTGATCCCTTCACTTTCAGAAGGTGGTATTTGCTGGCATTTTCTAAGATCTGCCATTCCGGCCCCCACCTGGGCTCTTGCCTCATGTCTTTCCTCTGCCTTCTCCAGGGCCTGGACTTTTCCTGCCCAGCCTGTCTGTGTACAGGGCTTCCCCTTCAAGGCAGCAGATGCTCATTCTGGGAGTATAGTTGGCCTGGAGACAGGACAACCTGCTATTGCTGGGCCCCTTGGCACTCCCTGCACTCTTCCTTCTTCCCCATTAAATATATTTGAGATTTTACTTATCTTTATGTTTCTTTGAATGGCACTTGTTGACTTAATATTTTGTTCATAAAACAGGCAGTATCAAGAAGCAAGAGAAACCTATCTTGATCTGGATAATAAAGTCAGGACTTTAAAAAGGTTTATTAAATTGCTGGAAGAAATAATGACTCATAGATATAAAACATATCAACAATTTAGAAGGTAAGTGCATTTAAAAACATCACATATTTTACATTTTCGTATTTTCTTTGTTTTCACATTATCTCTTAGAAATAATAAAATTAAATTGAAAGAACTTTACACGACTCAGTTAAAGAAGAAACTGCCAGTGTTTCCTTTATTGGCCAGTACTTAGGGTCCTGTCATTTAATCAGAGAATACTAGATTGGAAGAGACTTTTGAAACAAGCTTATCCAATTTTTCCACTCCGTTATGTACCTTTACTAGGTAACTCAGAGAGGGCTATTCAACCTCTGCTTACATAGGTCCATTGAATAGATGCTCACTGGCTTTGAAACAGCCTATTTCACTCTTAGACATTGCAGGTTCTTAAGGGATACAAGTATTTGATAGGACCTGTTGAGGTAGTATCTCAGTTTATGATCTGATGGAATAGTGTGGCTCCATGGATGTAGACTCTGATTTGTTTACTGCTGTGTGTCCAATACCTACTACTGTGCCTGGAATATAGTAGAAAGTTGATATATGGGTTGAAAGAATGAACACAAGGTCAGAGAAACTGGATATTATTAATATACCCAGAAATACTAATACTCTCAGGAATAGATGGATCCCAGTGAAAATCACAAACAACAGAAATAAACCAGAGGTCCGTTTATGGGTAAGGATAGACCTTGACCTACTTGGATTCAAGGCAGTCCTAGTCTTTGCATTTAACCTCTGTTTTCCACAGTGGCATTCCCTCGTGACCTGCTGTTCACCTGTCTTTATACCCAAAACTCTATAATCCTGAGACTATAGAATTTCAAAAATATATCTAGTATGTTTGAGGAAATTGAGGTAATTCCATAAAGAAAAACAGGCTTTGCATTTTTGGCCATATTCCTTAACTATAGGTCAATATTTGAAATGTGTGCTTCAGTTTTGTAAGTGTGTTATTAGAACTTCACTTAAATAGGATTTATTTTTATCCTTTTGAGACTGCTTGTAAGTTTCACACAGTGGGACCTGAGCAGCTGATCCAGGACCAGCCCTTTCCTACCTGTGAAGCAGTGTTCTTTGGGATACTCCACTGATACCTTGGGAGTTAGAAGGCTTTTGCTGAGACCTGGGGGTATTCCTGGCTCTGGGTGACCTGTGGGGCTTGCTTCTGCTGCTTTGGGATGTTTCTTGCCCCGGTCTCACAAATACAGAGAGAATGGCTCCCTTTGTCAGTCTTCTAGAGTTCTCTGTACCCCCATCTCTAGGCTTTGAGAACTGAGCACTTTACCTTCCCCCAGCTCTGTCTTCAACAGGGAGACCTGCAGGCTCCACCTGCATTTCCACTCTCCTTTACTCTTTCTGAAAGTAGTGATGTGGGACATCTAGAAGGCTCAATTTATTTGTTTCCTGTATTTCAGAGATCATTTTGACTGGAATTGCCTCTACTGTTCACTGTCAGTCTGAAAACTTGTTGCATTTATTTCAACCAGTCTTTTGGCTGTGTCAGGCTGAGAGTAAATAAATCCAATGCCCATTTCTACATCAGAAAGCAGTAGGATTTTTCAGAAGCAGTAGGATTTTTTTTTTATACTGTTATCCAGAAAATTTATATTCAGAATATTTTCTGTAAAAGTATTTGTATTCTAGTTTATTATCTTGATATGTTTCTTCACCACTGATATATTCTATCTTCTTTACCCAGTCTTAGGAGTAGAATGAGAATGATCAAATTCTTAAAATTGTTTATCTCTTTACACTGGAGAACCTTGCCATTTTATGAGGACAGTCTTAGACATCTCATGTCTGGAAGCAATTGAAGAATACTTACCAGTAGTGAAAGAAAGAAAAGTTAACAGAAAATTCTGACCAGCTAGCTATGGTTGCTGTGTCACAAAAGAAAACTCAGCTATCAGATTTTCTGGGGTGGAGATTTAATGTAGTTTAGCAAGGGAATTAGGGGGATAATAAGAAAATGATAATTACTCTGAAGAAATGAACCTTAGGCTCATTAAAGAGCAAAGATGTTAAGAAAATACCAAGTCTCCTCTCATTTGGATCTTCTTTTCTAAATACCATTCCCTCCTTGGAGAAATGGCTGGTTCCGGAGCAGGGCAGAGAAGGTACAGAGGAGCCTCTTGCTGTGCCAGAAAATAAAGAGTACTCAGAAGAAACAGTCATGCTCCAAGGACACAGGAGGCTCCCACTGGCCAGACCTGGGCCCATTTGAGGACAGAACGGATGGTAACTCTGTGGAGAAAATGAAGAATCTGTGACTCCATCCTGATACATAGGAAAGTGAATAAGTACATAAATAATTGAGGAGGAAAGGAAAGGTCTTCCCTACAGTGGAATGCCGTGTGATAAATGGAGTTTGCATTGTGCCAGGAGGTGGATAAGGTATTCTAGGTACAGAACGATTAAGAGGTTGCCCTCACCCTGAATGTCTCCATAAGTTGAGAAGTGATATGCAAATGAATAGGCCATTTATTTATTATCTTAACAGTACTAGAGTTTCATCTCTCTAGGACAAGATTTATGTCTTCTATATTAGGGTGATGCCTCATATGAATTGCTTGAATGATTGATGTATTCCTATGGATTGGCTGTAATGTAATAGAAGATATTAAGTGTGGGATAGCATCTTCATGCATTCTTTAGTGTTTGTTGATTATAAAAGGAAATTTTAAAAAAAAGGAAATGAAGTGGTAAAAATGTGGGAACACAAATAAAATACAAAGACGAGGGGAAAAATCTTAACAATCCTATTGTTAAATAAGCAGCCAGAGTTAACATTTTGGCATATTTCTGTCTGGCCCTCCATGCTGGCTCAAAGATCATGCTGAATATACAGTTTAATGTGCCCAATGTCTTCATTTCAAGGTGTCTGACTTTACGATGCAAGTTGTACTTTGACAACTTACTGTCTCAGCGAGCCTATTGTGGAAAAATGAACTTTGACCACAAGAATGAAACTCTTAGCATATCGGTAAGTATCTTAACTCTCCATGTTGCTAATTTTTAGGAGGATTAGCTGCTGTATTTCCTTTGATGATACATTGATAAGCTTTAATCTGTTGTGTTTGGAAAACAAAAGAACTTACTTGTAAGCTAAGGATAGTGTTGGTCAGAGTGTTGAATATTAGGTTGACCTCACTGGCTAACGCTGCCTTTGTACCTCTCCCCTATCTCGACCTCAGACAGCCACTGTGAAGGTAATTAGGAATTTTGTTTTCAGTGACAAATGTTTACCCTCTTTTCACTCCATGGGTTTCTTGTTTAAATTCATGTAGTATTTTAAATTATGTGGGATATTATAGGAAGTCCTATACTCTGAAAGTCACTAAAAAAATGAAGAAAGGATTTCTCTGAAGCATGTTCTAACGCAGGTAATTGTCTTTGCATTTATTTCTAATGGTGTCTGTAGATCCAGCCTCTTTTGAATAAACAAAGCCACTACATTCAACTTTGTGGAGACTGTGGATTCTTTTAATAGTCACATGCATTGAAAGAGGGAATATGGGAGATAGTATTAAAAGTTATGTAGTCAGGAGGTCAAGAGCAACCACCCACTTTCATAACTGGGGCAAAATTCTTAAGTAATTGCTTATTACTCTTAGTTGCCTTAGATTTTTTTTTTAATTTTATTTCTTTATTCATGAGAGACACAGAGGGGCAGAGACATATGCAGAGGGAGAAGCAGGCTCCCTGCAGAGAGCCCAATGTGGGACTCCATCCCAGGACCCCAGGATCACAACCTGAGCCAAGGTAGACGCTCAACCACTGAGCCACCCAGGTGTCCCTAATTGGCATAAATGTTTATGGTATCCCTAGTTGCCACTTCATTTTAATACTTAGAATAAATAATAATTTACAGCACATATACATACCTAATAAACCTCATATACATTTTTTAAGAATAATAATTAAGAAAAAGAATGACAGTACATTTAGAAATGATCAGAGCGCTTAAGGGGGAACTTTATAAGTATCCAAGTAATGAGTAAGTACCTGAAAAAGTACTCAGTATCATTATTTGTCAGAAAAATATAAATTTGGAGCACCTGGATTGATTCAGTCGGTTAAGCATCTGACTTATGATTTTTGCTCAGGTTACGATCTCATAGGTTGTGGAATTGAGCCCTGCAATAGGCTTTCTTTCTTTCTCTCTCCCTCTCAAAAGAAATAGAGAGAGAGAAAGAAAGAGACAGAAAGAGAGAGAGAGACAGAGAGACATAGAGAGAGAAAGAAAGAGAGAGAGAGAGAGAGAGAGAGAGAGAGAGAGAGAGAGGGAAAGGTTAAACCATAATAAATGACTATTGTACTGCTACCAGTGTGACCAAAACTAACAACACCAGTAACATCTTAGGTTGGTGAGGCTGTGCACTTGGAACACTCATACTTTGCCAGCAGTCATATAATTTGATAAAACTATTTTAGAAACCTGTTTGGCAGTGTTTATAAAAGCAATTCCATTCTTCAAAACTCTTCAAAAACTGATAAAAATTCACCTGATTAAATGGTGATGATTAGAGTCAGAATCATTGTTACCATTTGGATTTTTGTCACGACTGGGAGAGAACACAGGGAATCTGCTGAGATGCTAGGAATGTTCTGTGTCTTGCTTGGAGTAATTACCCAAGTAATTGAGCTGAAAACTTAAGCTTTATATTCTTTACTGTATATGAATTATACTCTAATAAAAATGAAAAAAAAAAAAAGAAAATAGTGGAAATATTTGGATCATTTATCTCCAGAGCTAACTGTGTAGGACAACCAAAGCTAGACCTTCTGACATTATCACCTCTGTTATTCAATAAAAGAATATTAGTGTTTTAGGAATCCTTAAGTTCTCTAGTCTTTGTTTTACAAATAAGGAAACTGAGACCAAAGTCCCATTATAAATTAATAATAGATCAGGGGTAAAATTTAGATCTCCACAATTAATCGAGGGCTTCATTTATTAGATTAATACAAAATGCAATTTTTGAGCAAAAGACCACATCCTGTTACTTAGTTCTTCTTGCTTTTATGTGGGGTAGTTTGGTTGGTTGGTTTCATCTGGCTTTTTACTGCTTAGTTGCTTTTTCATTTGGAGTCTCACAGATTCAGACTTACAGATGATAAATAAATTTCAGTATATGTTTAAATGAGAATTTTTATAACCCTTTTATAAATGAATGCCATTTGAGAGGCACATAATTTTCAGATAGTGGGTGAGAAAAATCTGTGAAGCTGTGTGTCTGCTAAAACACATATGGTAGGACTTTATGACAGACAACCTGATGGTGCCCCGATTTTCCATCTTATGGATATATATGTGTGTATGGAATTTTGCCCAAATGAAATAGAATTCCTTCCGATTTATTTTATGTCTCCCCAGGATATTGTGTGAGAGTTTATTAATTTTATCACTTGCTTTTTTTCATGATATCCTTTCCTTAAATTCTTAATAAGAATTTTTGAAAGAAATTTTACATGTTTCAGTTCACTGCTGCTGTTTATTCCTTGGCCAGTGTGAGCCCCTAAATTTAAGTTGGTCCTGGTGTCTTTTTGATATTCAGTAATTACCTTTTAAAGTAGCTTAGCCACTAGATGTCACTGTATTTCAAGTAACAAAAGATTATCTGAGCACTTAGCAATGTTTGCAAAAAGAAAAAAAAAAAAGATCTCATTCACAGTAGCATCAAAAACAATAAGATACTTAGGAATAAATTTAACCAAGGAAGTGAAATATCTGTACACTGAAAACTGTAGGACATTGATGAAGGAAACGGAAGAAGACACAAATAAATGGGAAGATATCCCGTGTTCATGGATCAGAATTAATATTGTTATAAATACATGTCATTTCTGTATCATTAAATCACTAATGATTTTTTTTTTAACTGTAAACCCATTCTTTTTAATGCTAGCCAACCTTTTTTTATAGAATTTAGTCTGACTTATGCTACACTTTGTGTTTTATGAACTCATTCAAGGTTCAGCCTGGAGAAGGAAACAGAGCTGCCTTCAATGACATGAGAGCCTTATCTGGAGGAGAACGTTCTTTTTCCACAGTTTGCTTCATTCTTTCTCTGTGGTCCATTGCTGAGTCTCCTTTCAGGTGCCTAGATGAGTTTGATGTCTACATGGTAGGTATTAAATTTTGAATTCTCTAATTTTTGTTCTGTTGGAAATGTGTATTTTGAAAGGAAGCAGTTCTTTCTTTAGTTTTACCCACAAGAGAAGGGATCCTGCCCTGACACTTTAGTCCTTAAGAGCTAGTAGGGAAGAACTAAGAATCTAGCTAGTGCTCTCCCTGCTAGCCTGCAGGCCCCATCCTGGGCTTCCACCTCTTCCCTAGCTTATTTCCATCTTCCATGTTAAAAGTGGTAAGCATTTCCTTACCCTTTCTTGGACCAAAAGAGCAGCAGATACAACATGAGGGCAGGAAGTTTGACTTGGAAGTTACAGACCTAGGATTCAGACCTCTTCTGCCACTGCTTACCCAGAGGACTTTGGGCCTCATTTCATGTATAAAATCACATAATTCATCTCTCCTACCTTGTAGGGTTATGGGGAGATGCTACAGTGAGGTATGACTTATAAATGCACTTAGGATGATGGAGGCACATAGCCCTCACAGACCAGCCTTTACCCGTTCTGTGTAGTTCTTCATGCCTCGTTCTTTCCTAAACCCAAACCCACTATACTCTGGGTTTAGACTATGATACTCTGGCAAAACTTGCTTAGCAAAGATTATCAATGTACTTTAAGCATTATTTTAATTCTTTTACATTTTTGACACCAGAGACCAAAGTATTTGGCATCCTCTGTCTCTTATAATGTGTCTTCTTGCCAGTTTCCTCTCTCCTCTTTTCTGGTTCTAGTGTGTTCCGTGCTGCCTCCCCTAATGCCATTCCCCTTCAATGTATGAGGTTCTCTTTTATTTTTTATACTGTTGTTGATTTTCCTGGCTACCATAGCCTACCTACACCTACATGCTAAACACATGCACAGAGTCCCCAACATTACCACCTACATTTAGATACCAGAAAGTCTGAGTGTCTCATCCTGACATCTCTCTTGTACTCCGGACCCCTGTGCCCAACCATTGTTAGATGTCGTAAGGTACAACCACACCTCAGACTCAGCGAGTCTTCCACTCAGAGCCTCTTCCTTCTCCTAAATCCCCTACTCTGATTGGTGGCAAATTGCTGTTACCAACCCAGTTAGCTTTCACTGCCAGACCTTTGATGTATCTGTGATCCTCCCTTCCTTTTTACTTGCCCATCACATCTGACCTTCTGAGTCTCTGCTCCTTCCTGATACCTTCTCTCTGTCTCCCCAGCCCCTGCCTGTCATAACTGCCTCCTGTCCAGACTCCCAGACTTTAATCTTGCTTCTTCCTTGGTCCCTCCCTCACTGTTTTGCCAGATTTACATTTCTAAAATGAATCTGATCGTGGTCACTTACGTGTTAGAACTCTGTGGTGGCAAATTATCTTATCTGGGATGAATGTTTAATTCTTTGGGTGTCTGTGAGACCCTTCATGATATAGTATCTGCCCACTTTGTGGCCATCCTAAGCTACTTGTGATTTTTCCAAACACTATGCGTCTGCCTCTTGTGCTCTTCTCTGTGTCACAGTCTTACTCATCTTTCCAGACTTGGTTCAGATGTGATCTTTATATAGCCTTTGTGACCACCAGGCAGGATTGTGAGCTCCCTTGGCACCAACCTACACCAATTCATGCTATTATCTTTATATTTTATCTTATAAATATTTTTATTATATAATTGTATGTTCTGTACCTGTCACTATTGCATATTTTATACATTTTCATTCTGTTGTGGTCCTCTATTTCTCTATTTTCATGTCTGAATCTCCCACCAAATTATAGCCGTTTTGGAAGTTATCAACTGTCTTTTTTTTTTTTTTTTTTTATGATATGTCTACCTACTTGATGTCTAGCCCATAAGTGTTTACAAAGTGCTCTTTCATGGAATTTATACCTGTGCGTCCTGTATAATCTTTTGGTGTCATTTTTTCCCCACTATGTTACCATTGCTGCAGTTGGTTAGAAATGCCTCTGAGGATTGGTTTCAGGGCTAATTCATAAATCATAGAAGACAGTTGTTTTTACCATGCACTAATTTTGTTCAAAATGCCATTTTGCAATCTTATCACCCATCTTATTTGTCAAATTTAATTCTGAATAACTTCCTTCTCTTTCAGAAACTTAGAGGTTCTTAATTAGGATGGCATTTTGCCCCATTGGAATTATTTAGAAAAATGTACCCAAGTTCTGAAATCCAATCGGAAACAAATACATATATTTTGGTGGTTTGACAGCTTTGTTACTAAATGATAGGCCTCCCCAGGGCAGTGTTTTGAAAGGACAGCATTCTGCTTATGCAAGCTCTCATTATTTTTGTTAACTTTAAGTTAGATTGCTTTACAGATATGCCTGAGGGAAGAATTTATATAATACAAGCCATTGAGCAATAACCAGGATGTTGGTCTGCCTCCAAAACAGTGTGTTCTTATCCATGCTGTACTGCCACATAAAGTTTCAAATAGAACTTTAAAAACATATGCTTATGAAAACAGTTACGTTTTCAACTTTTCAGGAGTTTTCAAGGTACTTCGATGTTTTTTTTTTATCTGTTATTTGAACTTGGAAAATGTAAGCCCACAGTTTAGTTTCAAACCTGTTTAATGAAGCATTATTTTTATATACGCTGATATGCTGTTTAACTTATTTTAAAGATTGAATTGAGGAATTGGTTTGTAAATTTAAATTGGTTCATTGTAGAATGTGATGGGGTAGGGGTTAAAGGTTTTAAAACACCTTAATTGAGGGAAATTTTGAGAGATTTAGTAACTTTATAGTTGTCACTTTTGATACTCTTCTGAGGGTTATTATTACTGTACAGATTATATTCATTTTCTAACATTTAGTTGTGTCTTTGGAATATTTGCTGGTTATTTTAGTTGGTAAATATTTTTGAGGGAGGGAATTATACTTACAAATAATCTGACTATAGAAATTACCTGGAAGATTAGGTATATTCAGTTATTTTCCCCAAGAGTTTTGAATATTACCTTTCCCTATATGAATAGTTTGGCATCACAGATAAAGTAGTAGATGATCCTTGGATAAAAATGCTGGGGTTTGTAACAGCCAGCAGAATGCTGCTTTTGCGGGAACATGATTGATGCAACAGAGATCCTACCTTTGTTCTTCAGGACATGGTTAACCGGAGGATTGCAATGGACATGATACTCAAGATGGCAGATTCCCAGCGTTTCAGACAGTTTATCTTGCTTACCCCTCAAAGCATGAGGTAACTATAAAAAATTCTTTGGTGAATATATACATCAAGGAAGATAAAAGGGGAAAATAAATCTTTTATAATCTTAATTTTTTAAATGCAGATACATAAATCACCAATTAAAAGAAAACTCGGTTCTTGTGTCAGGAGATTTAAGATAATTTTTCCTTCTTAGAGATTTAAAATTTTGTTAGTGTTAATCTCCCTTCCATAATAGAAGCAAGTCGATGTAAATATGGTTATTGACTTGTTACTATTTCTCTTTTGACTCTGCTCCTTTGTGGTTATCATGAACAACTAATAAAGTAATTTTAGTAGTTCTGTTTAGACAAAAGACACAGTTTATGATTTCCTTAGTCTGGGCTCTTTTCCTGGTCGCTTACTGCGACTAGTCCTTCAAAGTGAAGAACTCTATCCTACGGTCAGTCAGCCTGTACTGGTTACTTATGCGGTGTCAGGCATTGTATCCCATAGAGTTGATACTCTGCATCTAAAGTGGTCACTTGATTCTTTGGGGATTGAAGTTTGTGATTGGAAATTTTCAGGTAACTCCTTCCTGGCAGTTAGAAATCGTTGGTATCTCCTCATTTTCTTTTTCTTCTAAACTGAAAGCCCATAGCACTTAACAGGAAGTCTATTTTAATTTTTTTAACATTTTTTTTGGCTACCTTGAATTTTTTCAATCAGCCACTTTTTTTGCAGGACTTGATCCTGGGTCTCCAGGATCAGGGCCTGGGCTGAAGGTGGCGCTAAACCACTGAGCCACCTGGGCTGCCCGGAAGTTAATTTTTAAAAATGAAAACAAATTATTTCTTTCGCGTTGGTGGTATAGTGGTGAGCATAGCTGCCTTCCAAATTATTTCTTTATTGCAACTTGTATTTTCTCCTCGAACTCCAGATATTGCAGCATATCCAACATTATCAGATACAGCAGATTGGTATTTTCAGGAAGTAGTTTTGGAATGTGTTTTATTGTGAAAATTTCCTAGTAATCTTGGGTAATTAATTTTGCTTCCTCTAGTTCACTTCCATCAAGTAAACTGATTAGAATTCTTCGAATGTCTGACCCTGAAAGAGGACAGACGACATTGCCTTTCCGACCTGTGGGCCAAGAGGAAGAAGAAGACCGAAGTTGATCTACAGCTCCCTGTGCCCTGTGCCATGTCCTCATGTTGCCAGATTTGTAAAGGGAAAGAGATTCAGGAGTATTTGATGAAATAAAATGAAACTGAAGATAATCTAAAATAAAAGAAACTCCTTTATATATCTGGCCCCAGTAAAATATGTAAATAAGTCTAGGAAGCCTACGACAACCAGCAATTTAAAATTACTGTTACTTTACTTTGAGGAAATTAATTTCATAGTATTGGTTTTAAATCTTTTTTTAAGTTTGTTTTTTTTTAACCATCTACTTTTATAGATTGTTTTTTCAGAAGTAAAATTTTGTACATATGTACATGTACATATCTGTTTAGTTTGGGTTCATTTCTATGGTATTTTGTAATAATTAAAATAAAAGTTTGAGCATCTGATTATATTTAGTTTTATTTTCCAGAATATGACCTCTTCATTGCAGAGGTTGGGGTGCACAGGCCGTCTGTGGGTAGGGACCAGTTTATAGAGGATTTACTGTCTGGTTTTGCTCATTAATTATGAGGGACCTGCACAGGACTATCAACCTTTGCTCAGAATCCCTGCACAGGTCATTTTGTATCATTAGAGATGCAACTAGAGATTTGGGCTGTACTTTTAATAATTAAATTGCATTCAAATTTAGGATGCTGTCTCTACAGCACTTTGATGGAGTACCACAGCACCACCAACCCTGACCCAATGCCTTTTCTCAGTCCTTGAACATCATCCATCCAACTAAGTGTCTAACCCATGTCACAACGGGATTGTGTCACAGCCCTACACCCTGACCTGTGGCATGCTTGCCTGGTTTAAAACCCCTCCGTTCATGGGCCAGGGCTCTTGGCTCAGCTGAGAGGAGCTGGGGAGAAGGGTTAAGAAAACGGGCTCCCTCCAGAGCAGGAAAGCCCAGCAGACCCAGAGGCCGGCCTATTGATGAGGAGCTGACACCTGTGACCTCAAAGACACATCCTGACTTTAGAGCTGTTTAAGAGTGGGCTTCTTAGAATGATAAAACATAGCATCTTGTAGGAAATGCTGTTTATCAACTTTTTTTTTTTTAAAGGCATGAGTAATACTCTTGCCTATATTCTCTTTGATACTAGGTAAGTGCTAAATTTTTAAGACAGACGTGGATATTCCAGGAGCATTCCCTGTATTGCTAGCGATAAATATTTATGGAATTGAAAAGGAAGTATTTTAAGAAAAAAGGCAGTATTTTAAAAGTATCAGCACTTCTGTTGTTACTGAGGAAAACTGGGTTTTGTTTTTTATTTTAGTGGAGGGGAGAGAGTCTAAATAACCTTAAAGTGAGATCAGTTGGTAAATGATAAGTCTAGAAATCTGTGCTTTTCTAATCTAAGAATTTACAGAAGGAGGAAATGTATACTGAAAGTTAATGAACATCCTCCTAAAACCATGCAAAGTCTGACCTTTAAAAGTTATGTTTAGGGCAGCCCCCGTGGTGCAGCGGTTTAGCGCCGCCTGCAGCCCAGGGCGTGATCCTGGAGACCCTGGATCGAGTCCCACGTCGGGCTCCCGGGGCATGGAGCCTGCTTCTCCCTCTGCCTCTCATTCTCTCTCTCTGTCTCTCTGAATAAATAAATAAAATCTTAAAAAAAAAAAGATTAAAAAAAATAAGTAAAAGTTATGTTTATAAGTAATTTGTATCAAAACTACTTTTTAACATATATGTGCTTTTTTCAAATAAAAAAAATGAAGTGGAATATACCACATGTGTAGACTTATATTAGCTAAATAATTTTAGTGTCTGAATCTTTGTGATAGTTTTTAAAAGTTATGGTTCTGAATACAGAATGGGAAATAGAATCCTCCGTTACAAACATCTTTTGTTAAGAGTCAAAGATTATTCATTGCTTTAGCCTCACAAAGTTTTGGTTTCAACTATCATTAAGGGAAAATACATACCTTCGATTAATGGCCTAATAATAGTAACATTAATTAGAATAAAAGAAGAAAAAAATTTTTTGTCTTTAAATGTGTGTAACTTCTTTTTTTTTAAATTTTTATTTATTTATGATAGTCATCAGAGAGAGAGAGAGGCAGAGACATAGGCAGAGGGAGAAGCAGGCTCCATGCCCCGGGAGCCCGACGTGGGATTCGATCCTGGGTCTCCAGGATCGCGCCCTGGGCCAAAGGTAGGTGCTAAACCGCTGCACCACCCAGGGTTCCCAATATGTGTAACTTCTAAAAATAAAACTTTAGGGGTGCCTGGGTGGCTCAGTCAGTTAAGTACCTGCCTTTGGCTCATGTCATGATCTCAGGGTTCTGGGATTGAGCCCTGTATGGGCTCCCTGCTCGGCAGAGAGTCTGCTTTTCCCTCTCCCTCTTCTCCCTGCTTCCTGCTCTCTCGCTCCCTCTCTCAAAAATTTTTAAAAAATTAGTAAATAATTTTTTTAAATAAAACTTTAAATGTATATGTATTGCGTGACCTCACTACATAAAACAGAGGCTTCCCCGACCCCTGGTTCATCATCAAGACTGACCTGAGTAATGAGGCCCTGGGAACTGAGGGGCATTGCTCCCTTGGACTCCTAAACCTCACCTCAAATCCGTGAGGTGGAGAGGTGGGCAAAATTACAATCATTCTCAAAATGACAAATGTGATGAGTTGTAGTAAACCAAGATAAAAATAATAGAGTTACTCAAGCTGATAATCAGGAAAGATTCAGGCACAGCCTTCTTTTTTCTTAAGTATTTTCGCTTCTCCATCCCATCAAGTGCCGCTTTCTCCCCGCCCCTACCCTCTTCACCTTCACATGTCTTCAAAAATGTCTACAGACCAAAATGCTTCAATTCTGAGTAAGAAGCTATTGTCCGGGACTGGAGCTGGATCAGAAGTGTTGCCAGCTGTGGTGGAGACCAAGTCACCCAGATTTCTCGAGAATTAGTACGAGTTATCATTTCCCGAGTCAGGGAGGTTCTGGTTAGATACAGGACTTGTTTATACATCAACACTGATGCCTATACTTTGACCAACTCAGATTTTCAGGAGAATCGGTTTGGAACTTAGAGTTCTAAAAGTTCAAACAGTAGCATATCTCATGACTTGAAATAAATGACTGTGGACTGGAAGGTACATCAAAATATGTAATAGGACCAGCTTTTGTTCTTCAAAGAGTGGTAAAGTAATGTGGATAGAAATTAGCTATTTCTTTGAGTCAGCAAATGAAATTCTCTTTTTTAATTATTTATAATACTGATACCGAACCCATTAAATTTTGGCTAGGGCATCTGGATAGAATCCAGAGAAACTAATGTGTCCTGAGACTACTCACTGATCAACAAGCTTAAGAGTGCTGTTGCCTGGTTTTCTCAAGTTCAAGAATATAGAGATTAATTCATTCAAAAATGATGACGTTCCTGCCATGTGTGTGCTTGCAACAATTTAATGCATGGGGAATGATGCTGGGAGTATACCAGATCTGCCCCCAGGGAGCAAAAATTCCAGTTGAGGGGAACATGTGCTGTATATAATTCCAGAGAACAGTAATTGCTATGTGTAATAAAGCAGGGTAAGAAGTAGAGTGGCAGGGGGTGGGGGGTCTCAGAAGCAGCATCGAGGGAAGACTGCAGAAGGTAGTATCTAAGCAGAGCCTGAAATGAGCGAGAGAACAAGCTACAGGAAGACCTAAGGCAAAGATTCTAGGTAGAGGAACTGAGTGTAAGGCCCGTTAAGTGAGAATGGACTTCGTGTCCGCGAACCGTAAGGCCCATGTTGGCAGGGCTTAGTGAGCAAAGGGGATGAGGTTCAGAGGTAGGCAGAAGGAAGCAGGATCATTCCACGTCTAATATGTTTTCAGACCTGGTCTAATAAACGTATTAAATATCTCTCTGGCTGCTGTGGGAATAGGTTAGAATGAGAGTATGGTGAACGAAAGCAAGCTCTGACAGCCATCCAGGTCAGAGGTCAAGGTGACCCAGCCAAAGTGAAGGAGGTAGTTCCAGTGTGAAATGAGGCAGTGGGATTTGCTGGTAATACTATGGAGTTGTGAGAGAGGAATCAAGGATGATTGGCCTGGGTCCTAAAAGCAGTAAGAACGATGATGTCATTCACAGGAAAGATGGGGAGGTGGAGGCAAGCACTCTGCTACTGGGAGAGTAACGTCACATTGGTGAGTGTAAGAATGGAAAACAATAACGTGACAAGAGTCTGGAGATGGGGATCCCTGGGTGGCGCAGCGGTTTAGCACCTGCCTTTGGCCCAGGGCGCGATCCTGGAGACTCGAGATTGAATCCCACATCGGGCTCCCGGTGCATGGAGCCTGCTTCTCCCTCTGTCTGTGTCTCTGCCTCTCTCTCTCTCTCTCTGTGACTATCATAAAAAAAAAAAAAAAAAAAAAAAAAAAAAAAAAAAAAAAAAAAAAGAGTCTGGAGATGATATTTCACCTGTAAGATGCTGGGCAAAATCCGAATTGTATGCCCAAAATACTGGAGACACTTAATTTCTTACAGGAAAGGAGCTCGGGGAACCCCATTATTTTATTTTATTTAGAGCTCTAATTGACCATCAGTTTCTTGCTACGCCTCTACACATCCTTTGCCTTGAGGCCCTCTGAAGACATCTGTTAAAACATGTGTTTTACTTCTTGACATGAATTCCAACCATGTGGAGGGAAATCATCTGGCCTCTTTAAGAAGGAAGTTCCTATTATTCATCCAGAGACCGTGATCCTGAATGAGTGAATCACAGGCAATACGAGGCCTGCAAACAATATGATTCCCTTGTTAAAAGGAAGACTCGGAATCTAGTTTCCTTGAATATGGATGGCTCCGTGACTGTCTCGTCATCAAGAAAATGGGTGGAAGTGCTATTTCATGACTTCTGAGGTCAGATCAGAAAAATCTAGGAATACTCCAACCTCTTTGCAGGACTACTTGTGCTGGAGCCTGAGCCACCATGAAGGTCGTGAGTGCTGAGGCCACCATCCCGTGGGGAAGCACAAACTAGCCCAGGACGGGAGGAGCCCTGAGACCACAGGAAGGGAGATGCCAACCAGGCCCCAGCTCCTCCAGAGCCCCGTGTCGGCTCAAGCTACCATGTGGCTGCAACTATAGGAGGGACCCCGAGCCAGAATCAGCCACATGAACCTCTCACAAACTCCTGACCCACAGAAGCTACGGAAATAGTAAAATGATTATTTTTAGCCACTAAGTTTTGGGGTGGAGTTATTGTGGAGCACTAGTAACTGAACCACTCCTACTACTACCCACTCCTAGAAACTATCTTAAGGTGATACTTCCTGGTGTTTTACATGTCTTTGGTTTTCTTATTGTGAGAATGCATATTTCGTATATATATATATATATATATTACACTATGCATGAGATTTTGTTTCTGTTTTTCCCAATTGGCATTTAAAAGAATTATATCCAGGGCGCCTGGGTGGCTCAGTCGGTTAAGCGTCTGCCTTCGGCTCAGGTCACGGTCTCAGAGTCCTGAGATGAAGCCCTGCGTTGGGCTCCCTGCTCAGTGGGGAACCTGCCTCTCCTTCTCCCTCTACCCCTCCTTCCTCTCGTGCATTCTCTCATAAAAAATCTTTTTTAAAGAGCTATGTCCATTTTGCTGTCAGTCTGTTGCCTCCAGCCAATGTGTAGTATGCATAGGCTGCATCAACCACGTTTGACTTACCTAGTCTCCTAGTAATGAGCCACCAGATTGCCTGTAGTTCCCACAGAGCTGTCACAGACATCCTGGGATGGCCCTCATGGCCCTCTAGGAGAGCTTCTTGGGGCAAAATACCCAGAGCTGAGAGTGCTGCCTCGAGGGCATATGCACACTTACTCTAGCCAAGTGCCGCTGGACTGCTCTCCAGGTCACTGTTCCCGGGCCACGCTACCGGCGCTGTGTTCACTTGCTGGCCTGATCACTACATTTTATTTATGAAAATAACTAGTCAGGGGCACTCAGCTCGGGTGGGATCTCACGTTGTGGGAAATAGCACTGCTCAGACTCTGTGCTCAGCAGGGAGTCTGCTTGAAGATTCTCGCTCCCTCTGCCCCTCCCCCTACTCGTGTGCCTTCTCTCTCTCTGAAATAAATGTTTTTTTTTAAAGAAGAAAGAAAGAAAGAAGAAAGACAGAAAGAGAAGAAAAGAAAGAAGAAAGAGAGAAAGAAAAGAGAAAGAAAGAAAGAAGAAAGAAAAGAAAAGAAAGAAAGAGAGAGAGAAAAAAGAAAGAAAAGAACTAGTCAGTTCTGCTGGAGAGGTTTATTTTCCCCCATGATTGCCCTGAATATCCACATAGCTCACTTCTTACTTCAAATGTCATTTAACCACTCTTTCCTAAATAGCCACTGCCTCTCATCCTTCCCCATCCTTCTTAGCTTGTGCTTCTTTCCTTCATTGTTCTTACAGGTGGTCATCTCGTGTGTGTGTGTGTGTGTGTGTGTGTGGTTTGGTTATTGTCTGTCTCTCCCCATAACGATGGTGCTGGGTGCGCGGTAGGTGACCGTGAAGATTTGCTATGAAGGCAGTACCAGCGTCAGACTTAACCCAGCACCTTTCTAAGGAGCCTCTCTAGCTCCTCACCCTGCTCCCCCTCGTTTAGGGGCAGAGAATATCGGGAGGCTCCAAAGATCTCCCATCTCTCCTGCCCCCACATTGGACTCACCAAGCACAGGGGTGAAGGACATTCTATTACCACTTGGGATGGTTCTATCAGTGATTCAGGTACCGTCGGTGTCCTGAGTGTTTGTGGTGAGGTGTGCTTGCTCACAGCTTCCTGTGGAATGGGTGCATGGAATCATTAGGCCCTGGTCTCTGGTCTTAAGTTAATGATCCTAAGACAGACAAAGGAAGAGTATTTAGGGGGGAAAAAGTCACTCGATAAAAAGTGAATAACAAAGCA
This sequence comes from Canis lupus dingo, assembly GCF_003254725.2. Lineage (NCBI taxonomy): Eukaryota > Metazoa > Chordata > Mammalia > Carnivora > Canidae > Canis > Canis lupus. Next base: position 13,141,294 of record NC_064259.1, on the reverse strand, counting down.
CTACCTTGATACTATAACTATGAGCTACATGTGGCAAATTAAATTTAAATTATTATTTTTTTGGAGAGGGATATGGGATAGGGGCAGAGGGGCAGTGAGAAAGAGAATCTTAAGCAGTTTCCCTGCTGAGCACAGAGCCCAATGTGGGGCTGACCCTGAGATCATGACCTGAGCCAAAATCAAGAGTCAGATGCTTAACCGACTGAGCCACCCAGGCGCCCTGAATTTAAATTGAAATGAAAAATTCAGTTCCTCAGTCACACTAGCCGTACTGAAGTGCTCAATAGTTACACGTAGCTAGCTAGTGCAGACATACACCTTTCCATCATCCTAGAAAGTTCTGTTGCACAGCACTATGGGAAAAACTGAGCGTCTCTGGAAAATACCAACCTGTCTTTAGAGTTCTTGAGGTAATCTCTTCTGCCTGCTCTTCTCAGGGTTAAAAGGGTCAGAATTTTGTTCCATCATTAAAAATGACAACTAGCGGGGCACCTAGTGGGTTCAGCGTCTGACTCTTGATTTTGGCTCAGGGGCATCAGATTGAGCCCCATGTTGGGCTCTGCGCTTAGTGTGGAATCTCCTTAAGATTTTTCTCTCCCTCTGCCGCTCCCCCATTCTCTCTCTCAGAAAAAAAGAAAAGAAAAATTAAAAATAAAAATAACAACTAGTATACTTTTGACTTGGAAAGAAAGCAGTGTTCTTTCCTACGGGCTGCCTTTGGAGGACACTTCTCAGCTGGCTGCATGTGTCCTCCACACCATGGGAAGAAGGTAATGTGTCGCTAGCACCCAGTCACATTAAGATGAAACTTAATTTTATACAATGGGTATTTTTTTGAGAACAAAGAAGTTTCATGTTTTATTTAAACTTCACCTACCATGTTCATTGCCCCTCTTTTGAGGGCCAGGATGTAGAGTTGGAAAGTTGCTTTTCTCCATTTCGTTGTCATTAATTCTCTGAATTCTGAGGTTGTGTATTTCAGAGTAGATTTGCTAAGCTGCTGCTAGCTGACCCTTGATAATCATGAACATCCATTTCAGATTTAAAATTATGAAATAAGAATTGAGGGAGAAAGTCAAATGTTATAAATTTATTTGGGACATCTATTGCCACCTCTTTGGGAGCCTTTGAAAATTCAAGCAGAAATCAATACACTTCCAGCTTTTTTTTTTTTTACTTTCAATAAATAATATCTTTGTGTATATGTATATATAGAGAGATATACTTAATTAATGAGTCATGTAGCAGGATTTTTAAGTTTTATACTGCAGTAATTCCAACATAGCTCTTTCCAGATTGATAGAATGCAAATGAGGTAAGAGTTAAGGCAAACCTAAAAGGCATGCAAAGGTAGCACATTTATCTTCACTGATAATACAAGCTCTTGAGTGCGGACCACACAGGGAAGCCAAGGCCTCTCCATGTGCCTGTCCAGTACTATTTTACACGAGAATGGTGACACAGCTTATATTAAGTTACATTACCAGGGGGGTCTCAGTGCTACTAACATGTAATCAAGGAGACACGAGCATTAGCAAAACATGAACAAGAAACCATAGAACTTTTTGCAGCACATTTCTGCCCAGGCTTGAAGGGAGAAGGGTTTTTACGAAATGATGTTACACATATCACATTGTGGCAGGTTGTTTGTTTTATAATATATGCTTTTAAAATTCATTAGCAAATGACATTCTCATGCACACAAGTGTTTCAAACACAAGAAGCAAGTCCATTGATAGGTAGTCCAAGCAATATTTGTGTGCGTGTGTGTGTGTGTGTGTGTGTGTGTATGTGTGTGAATAGCTGCAGACTGAATGGAACATTGAGACTTTTGTCAGTCCATAGCGTTGACCTCAGCTCATTTCTGAATGTCGCACTGCAGAAGTAATACAATGGAAGGGTCGCTCTTTGCAGCTTCTTTGAACTCATCCAGTGTAATCTGGTCATCTTTGTTCTTATCCATCTTGCTGAAAATCTTGTCTACTCGCTGCTCAGGCGTGAGACCATCCTCGTTCATCTTCATCATGATCACCGTGCCTACCATCTTATAGATAGCCTTGGGAAAACCAGAAACAGAGCGTAAAGTTCTCCCATGATATGATAAAAGATTTAAATTTACTTCAAAGGATTCCTAAATCGTTTTAAATAAGACAGCGATATAATCAAATATGTGTGAGTCTTGTGACCAACTGGACATAAAAGAATTTCATCCGACTCCCAGGTTGGAGGAAGTGGGGAGACAGAGTACCTCGGTGGTAAGTGCAAGATTAATGGATGAGGAGAAGACTCAGGAGGAAAATGATGACCTCGGTTTTAAACATTCTGGGTTTGAAGTGCAGATGAAAGTCACCAAGCAGTAGCCCTTGAAGATTTAGGAAAAGAGAAATGTGGTCCCAACTGATAAGGAACTTACAATCATTTGCTAAGACAACCAAGCAAGGTGGCCCAGTAATGTTCAGCCCAGAAAGATTAGTTTAGGGAGATCTGTGGATCAGGGACTCTGTTCATAAGTTAAAGAATTCCGACTTTCACTTAACTGTACGCAAGTAATTCTCAACATGGGGATGTCCTAGATAGAAACAACTTTCTTAGGAAACTTCCTGAAGGAAAACAAATGCCCATCTACACCAAGACCTGCAGGTGAATGTTCTAACAGCATTATTAATAATGGCCAAGGAGTGGAAACAGCACCAGCACTCATCAACTGGTAAACAGGTAAACAATATGACAGATCCATACAATTGAATACTATTTCAGCAACAAAAAGGAATAAAATACTGATAAATCCTACAACATAGATTCTTTTAAAAAAGGAATCCAGGCATAAAGGCCATATACTTATATTGTCTGATTCTGTTTATATGAAATGTCCAGAGACACAAATCCATAGAGACAAAGAAGAGCCGAGTCATCTGAGTCTGTAACAGGAACAGGCAGGTGGCATGAGAGGTCTTACTGGGGGAATGGAAACGTCCTAAAATTGGATTATGGGGATGACTGCATACTTTGGTAAATTCACTAAAGATCATTTAATCGTCCAGTTAAAATGGGCGACTTTATGGTCTGCAAATTATAACTCGATAAAGTTTTGTAAGATGTCAGAGGAGCTACGGGCAGCATCTTATGCAACCAGGGGAAAGCTGGCTGAGGAAGTGGGGGCGCCCAGCAGGGCCGCGCTAAGCCCAGGGCAGAAGCCCCGCGTCTGAGAACAGCCCTGGCGCCGGCGTCAGAGCCCGGGGGCTTGGATCTGGACTTGCCAGCGCTGCGCGGGGACGGGGGTCGGGGACGGGGGTCCGGGGACGGGGGACGGGGGTCGGGGGTCGGGGGACGCAACTGGGGGCCGGGCAGGGAAGAAAGGAAGCCGCGCAGCACAGGCTCCAAGCTTCCTCGGGTGGGGGGTGGTCCTTAGCCTGCCCTGTCGGGGCCCGCCGGGTCCCCAGGCCCAGGAAGCCCCACCTGCCCGGCCGCGCCCCGAGGGCCCCCACTCCGCCCCAACCTGAGCCTCCCACCCCCTCACGAAAGCCCCGCCCCGCCCCGCCCCCGACGCCAGGTTCCCCTACGGCCCCGCCCCATGCCCCCCATCCTGCCCCACCCCCAGGTCCGAGGCCCCCACCCCCTCCCTTTGAGAGCCCCGCCCCGCGGTCCCCCTCTCCCCCACCCCCTCCCCCACGCCCCGCCCCCGCGGTCCCTCCCCCAACCCCACCTTGAGGGGCCCGGCCCGGCCCCGAGGCTCCCCCGCCCTGCCCTGGCCTGGCCCCGGGGTCCTTGTCCCCCCCGCCCCCCCCCCCCCCGGGCCCGCCGCCCCACCTCGATGATCTCCAGCATCTCCACCCTCGTGATCTTGCCGTCGCCGTCCAGGTCGTACATGTTGAAGGCCCAGTTGAGCTTCTGCTCGAAGCTGCCCCTCGAGGTGATGGACAGCGCGCAGATGAACTCTCGGAAGTCGATGGTGCCGTCGCCGTTCTTGTCAAAGGTCCGGAAGGCGTGCTGCGCGAACTTGGAGGCGTCGCCGTAGGGGAAGAACTGCGGCACAGGCACGGGCTCGGGCTCGGCCTCGGCTCGGGCTCAGGGGCGCCCCCGCCCCCGCCCCCGCCTCCCGGGCCCCCCCCCGCCTCCCCACCCCCCCCCGCTCGGCTCCCCGGCGACTGTCCCGCTGCTTTTTACAGGGACCCCCCTTCTCTTTTGTAGAACACACATTTAAAGCCCTTTAAAAATAGGACACGACTGGGGGGTTCCGAGAGCTCGGAAGAGCCTCCCCGCGAGCCCCCGCCCGCCCGGGTGCGCCTGGAGGCCGAGGCCGGCCGCGGGGGCAGGGAAGGGGCCGCGGAGGAGCCCCCCCCCCCCCCCCCCCCCGGGCCGGGCCGCACAGTCGGGGCGCGGACCGGGCCTCTGTGAGCCCCAGCGAAGCTGAGAGGCCTTGTCCGGGTGAGGGTGGAGAGCAAACACACCCCAAACCCCGAACCAGCGGCAGAAAGAAGCCTTGTGCTGTTCTACGGCAGAGAAGGGCATGGACCTGTTTCGGGATGAGTAGGTCCCGCAACTACAAAGAGCAAAGCAGGTTCCTGAGGACGTGCCAGCTGTCCCTGCTCCTTCATCAGTTTGGTCACTTGCCACTGGGACAGGCTGGCCAGCCTGCTGGGCACCGGCGCCTTCGTGCCCCCCGGGGCCTGCCCCCTCCGGAGCCCTCCGCCTGGTGCCCCTGGGCCTCCTGCGCTGGGACCTGCCGCCCACCCCTCCCGCGCCTAGAAGCTCACCGCAAGGAAGAACATTTCCCTGCAGAAATAAAAGGTGTGTTTCCATGGGAGATCCCATCGGTGAGGCCAGAGGAGAGAGGAGCATTGTCGGGGGGCGGGGGGGGGGGGCAGCTGACGGAGGCCTGCACGTCCCTAGCACCCACTTCTGGACACCAGGATCCGGGAAAAAGAATCACCCCAGAGCTGAATGGCTTCAAACAATTATTTCATTAATCTCAGAAACTAATGATTTGACGACCGTTTCTCTTTTTAATCAAGCAACATTTTTCTGAGGCTTGGAGGACAGCTTTCTCCTTCCGCTCCCTCATCCCCTGAACACGCGACTTCTGTCCTTCATTTTTCATGATTCATCAAACTCCACTGAGGCCCTTTTCTGGTCAGGCCCTGTCCTCGGTACCGGGAAAGCAGAGACTCCCAGTCCCCGGGCTCTGGGATTTCACAGCGACTGGGGAAACCCAAGGCGGGACTGAAAATAAAGGTCAAGGTCGTGTCCTCTGTAAGAGGTAGGACAGAGGAGGTGACAAGGCCTTCATTCCTAGGCTCCAGGCCTCGCCATTGGGTTCCAGGTGGAGGGTTCGGAGGGAGAGGCTCCGTCCTCCTCCACCTGCGCAGCCTGGTTCCCCTCCTCCCGATGCCAGAGGGGGCTTGGGTTCCTGAGGACAGGCTGCCACCTGCCGAGTTTTGACCTGAACAGTTTTGACCTTGACAGTTTCTGAGTAGGTGAGTTTGATCCACATGTGCTCTGAACTATTCTTTAACTTACGGTACCTCTGACACCAAATGTATGGGGTTTGGTTTGGTTTGGTTTTGGGGTTTTCCCTGCTAACAACTCCGACTTTCTGGACGTTAACCTGGTCTGGTTGAGTTCAGTTCCATGCTGAACAAACCCCTGGGGAGTCAGTGCAGCCCCCCACTCATAGTGAGGGCTCAGTCCTACGGGACTGCCCTCAACCTCAGATGCCAGTGACACGTCCCCGATTGCCACCTGTGTACTTCTCATAGACCCGATCTAAAGTCAGGGGGTGCCCACAATGCCCTCCTTCAAAAATTTGCTAGAAGGACTCACAGAATGAAGGAAGGCACTTTATTTACTAGTACCAGGTTGTTTTAAAGGCCGCAGCTCAGGAAAAGCCCAGTGGAAGGGCTGTATAGGGCAAGGTGTAGGGTGAAAGTGCCCAGAGGGTGCCTACAGAGGGCCCTCTCTGGAAATGCCACCCTAATAGCGCCTCAGCTTGTTCACCAGCCCCAAAGCTCCTCAAACCTGTGCTTTAAAGGGTTTTAATGGAAGCCTCATTACATAGGCACAGTTAATTAAATCACTGGCTAGTGATGATCTAATTCGATCTCCAGGGGGAGGCCGGGGAGGGAGCTACAAGTTCCAATCCTCTAACAATGCCTCAGTCTTTCAGGGTGACCAGCTCTCACCCCCAAGCTATCTAGGGGCCCCCAGCCACCAGTCATCTCATTAGCACATAAAAGGCATGATTGTCATCCCTGAGATTCCGAGGAAACTAAGACCAAGTATATACTTCTTAGTAGATCATCGTGTCACATGTGCTTGTGCGCCAGAGTGTCCTGCACCCCTTTCCACTCTTTGCTGCTGCGTTTATCTGCCTTGTGGGCAGGAATCTTGGGTGGAACAGAGGGAGCCCCGGGCAGATCCCCATCTCTGTAGTGCTCTGCAAACCCCCCATCTCCGTAGTGCTCTGCAAACCCCCCATCTCTGTAGTGTTCTGCAAACCCCCCATCTCCATAGTGCTTTGCAAACCCCCCATCTCCGTAGTGCTCTGCAAACCCCCAGCTTTCTACGCAGTGACTCGAGGCTACTGGGTGTTCTTCTCCATCTGTGTGGGCTCCTGGCGGTGAAATGCTGTACCTATCTTATTTCTCCCAGCATACCTTAAAGTGAAGGCATATCTGATAGTTTCATCTGAAGTCAGCCAGAAACTTCAGGTCAGTATATTAAAAATTAATTTAGATCTGAAAATTCTTGAGGAAAACAAAATCGATTGGGCCCTGAAAGTGCCATGTGCCTTGTAGAAGGTCTGTTTATTGACTTTTATGGCCAACACGTTTACTTCAGAAGAACCGAGCATGTGCTCAGGAGCCCTCATCTATCTGGAGGGCTTGTTCCCTTTAGAAAATTCCTCCTGTCGTGTGCTGAGTGCTTGGAGTTTACCTAATCAGGGGAATGCTCTTTCTTTTGATGAAATGATTCAACTCTGGATGGATCATCCCAGAAAAAATGAAGTCACACTCATCAATGTCTTTAGGAAGAAATCAGGGTCTTGGACTCCTGTTCACTTCTGGGCTATGCTAGTGCCTGAGAAGTATAAATATTTTTTGCATATTGTTGCTTGAGATGTGTTTCATTTTTTAAATTCAGTGCGCTTTGCTTGAGTAACTGTATTATATCTCAGTGTGGAAACAATTTTCAGTGGCATTAGTAATCTACAAGTCCATATGATAAATAAAAAAGAACTTTGAGGTTAAAAAAAATCTATATTTACGTGTGTGTGTATATAATTCCATTTGTGTTTTAGTCCGTTCTGGCTTCTGTAACAAAGCGTCACAGACTGGATGGTTTATAAACAGAAATTTAATTCCACTGGAGGATGAAGTCCAGTATCAGGGTGTCAGCAAGGTCAGTTTCTGGGGAAGGCTCTCTTCTGGGTTGCACACTGCCAGCTTCTCGCTTTGTCCTTGTGGGAGGCAAGGAAACTCTAGGGTCTCTTTTTCTTTCTTTTTTTGGGGTTGAGGGAAGAGGGAATGGGGGAGAGAGAGTAATCCTAAGATCTTAAGCAGACTCCATGCCCAGCACATGAGCCCGACATGAGGCTGGATCTCTTGACCCTGAGATCATGATGTGAGCTGACACCAAGAATCGGGTGTTTAACTGAGCCACCCAGAAGCCCCTGTGGGGTTTCTTATATAAGGGCACTAATCCCATTCCTGAGGGCTCTACCTTTAAGACCTAAGTTCCTTGCACGGCCCACCTCCTAATACCATCATCTTGGGCATCAGGTTTTAACATGTGAGTCTGAGGAGGGACACAAATATTCAGTCCATGATGGATTGTTTGAAAGAAGATGCATCTCGTTGTGAGAAATTTTAGAAACTGTATTAGATGATCGAATATAGTTAGTCTTTGAGACATTTCTAGTTTCTATTTCATGTCTAGGTACAGACACAGTTTTTCTACTTTTGGTCAAAAGTTTCATAGCTGGTAGGTTTTGCATTTCCATTAATAGGAAAAACCCACGTGGGAAGCAGCTGCAGATGTCAGCTGAGTGAATCCAGGTGCCGGAGTCCTTCTGGTGATGGTGGGACCTGGGTCTTGTGGCTCTTGGAGGCCACACCTGTGGGCTTTGGCACGTCGGGGCAGCCTGTCCTCCTGAGGGCGCCTGAGAGAAGGCTCCTCCTCGGGGAGCAAGCTTTGGGGGCGGCTCAGGGTCTGCTCCAGGTGCTGGCCAGCAGAACCCTAGACTCAATTCTCAGAGTGAGAACGGGACCATCAACTCCAGTTTGGACAAGGTATCTCTGGGGGTGGAGGTGACTAGGCCAGACCCCCAGGTCCTAACGTGGAAGGTGACGGCTGGCCGGGATGCTTCCCTGGAGGCAGTTTCCTCAGGGCCCTCTCTGGAGCCCCCTTCCTCAGGTCCAGCGCCTGCCCTTTTGCTCTGACACACGGGGACACCAAGCTCAGTAGTGGGAGATGGCAGATGGTGGGGGCTGGAAGGGCCCTCTGTCCCTGGCCACTTCCGGCCTGCTGGTGAGCCTCTCACCTCAAGACTACACGCCGATCTGTCCCTGTCATACCACAGGGACAATCCTGTGCCCCAGGGGCGCCCTGCGAACACGGGCTCCCGATGTTGCTGGCCCGTGGTGGGGCCAGGACCCAGCCCACCGAGTGTAGCATGATGCCCACCCATGTAGCATGTCACCATCCCTGCCCTCTTCTTGCTCAGTGACAGGCGGGAGGAGCACGCGTTTGTCCCGTGGCATTTCCCTGGACAGATTTCTTGAGGTTCCTGAGATAAGCTTTCAGGGCCGCACATCCTCCTTTCCTTGGCTTCTCCTCCCAGGACGCCGGGACGTGAGGGCTGCCACTGTACCGGCCATCGGATGGTGGGGAGCTGGCTGCAGAGAAGGGCTGCGTCCTCTTTCTGGGGACGTGGGGGGTCCAGGACCCCTCCACTTGGACTCTCAGCCTGGTAACCCGGGTCACCTGGCTTTGGAGCTGGGGCACGGCAAAGCTCCCAGGGCTCCCAGGGCCCAGTAGGGGCGGGGGGCAGGCAACTGTCCTCCTCACTCAGCACAGTCGGGTCGAGATGATCTCTGCTTCTCCCCGCGTGACCTCCCCACTTGGCTTTCCATCTGGAGGAGTAAATATAGCTTACCCTCTTCCCTCCCTTCTGCCTCAGCCAGAGTCCTGTGCCCCGCCATCGGATTCTGGCCACGGTCCCCTGATGCCCTCCTGCCTCTGGTCTCCGCTGGGTCCAACACCCAGAGCAGCACCGATCCCCCTACAGTCTGGCTCAGACCGGCTCACTTCTCTTCACAGAGACACCCGGGGAACCCAACCCCAACTCCTTGGCTCGACCTCCGAGGCCTTCCACACGGGACCCACTCGGTGCCTTCAGTGCTCTGTGTCCTGCTTCAGGCTCTGCTCTCCAGAGGTTTGTGGGTGTGGAGCTGAAGGTTGAACTCCTTCCCCCCCTTAAAGATTTTATTTATTTATGAGAGAGAGAGAGAGAGAGAGAGAGAGACAGGCAGAGGGAAAAGCAGGCTCTATGCCAGGAGCCCGACGTGGGACTCGATCCCAGGACTCCAGGATCACGCCATGGGCTGAAGGCAGGTGCTAAACCACTGAGCCACCCCTGAAGTCTGAACTCCTAACCCTGGGGTTTGTGGGGCTTCCTGATTGCCCCAGCCTGCACGCACCTGTCCCTCATTCCCCTGCTTTCTCCTCTATACCCCGACTGTGGTCTCAGGTGTCACCGAACATGCCCCCCACCCCCGCTTTTGTATTTTATATGCCTTCCCTTTCCACCCGTTTCCTGGCCCGTCGAGAGACCCCACCTTTTCTCTATGTCCAGCTCTGCCTCCTTGGAACCTTCATGGCTGGACTGGATCTCCCCCTCTGCTTGCCTGTGCTTCACTCATTTCTGGACGAATCTTTCCAAACCCCCCCGCCTTAGACCATAGTCAGCCTGTCCCTGCTGTGTCCCTGCTGGTGCGAGGGTTCTGTGAGGGCAGGGACAGTGTGCTCCCCTGCACCCCACCGTTAAGTGTAGCACCTCCCAAGGACGAGCTGCAGGACTCCGGTGAGCGCAGGGTCTGTGGCCATGCACGGCTTTGCATTTGTCCTCGCCTCAGCCTCCCATCTGTGAAATGGGGCTGCTGCATTAACTAGATGCTGTCATGCTCCTGTGAGGGAAGACAGGGGTTTCCACCAACCAGTAATGAAAACCAAGGCTCTGACTCATTAAGATGTGAGCTCGGGTGGCTCAGTGGTTGAGCGTCTGCCTTCGGCTCAGGTCGTGATCCTGGGGTCCTGGGATCGAGTCCTGCATCGGGCTCCCCACAGGGAGTCTGCTTCTCCCTCTGCCTCTCTCCATATGTCTCATGAATAAATAAAATCTTAAAATAAATGTCAGCTCTCTCATTTCCAGAATTCCCTATTCCCCTTCACTGCTTAGTTTTTCTCCAAAAAGCTATCATACAACGTATTTCAATTATTTATTCTTTTGTCTTTCTTCCTCTATGAGAAATGTAAACTCCAGGAGGGCAGAGAGCCTCGGCTGCTACACTATTTAGGTCCTTACAGAATCTCTACATAGCAGGTGCTCGAGACTGACTTAGCGAATGAATGAGTGAACGGATTTCTCTTTGACGCCGGCCTTCCTCACAACTGTACTGCATGGTTGCAGCCAATTACACATTCCCTGCCTCCTAGAATCCTCAAGACAACCCAAAGGGATGGTTTGCCTCTTTCTCACTTTTACTTGGTAATAGAGAAGTGGGTTTTTAGAACAGAGGTGTCCTCAGCCCCGTGTGTCATTCCTATTTATTAGGGGATTATTAATTTATATATTTATTTTTTAAATATTCTTTTTACTTATTCATGAGACACACAGATAGGCAAAGACATAGGCAGAGGGAGAAACAGATTCCTTGAGGGGGGCCCGATGTGGGACTCCATCCGAGGACCCCGGGATCACAACCTGAGCGGAAGGCAGACACTCAACCACTGAGCCAGGTGTCCTCAAGGGATTATTTATTTAATATTAGTTATCGAGGACAGCCCCAGTGGCTCAGTGGTTTGGCGCCGCCTTCAGCCCAGGGCATGATCCTGGGGACCCGGGATCGGGTCCCGTGTCGGGCTCCCCGCATGGAGCCTGCTTCTCCCTCTGCCTGTGTCTCTGCCCCCGCCCCCCTGTCTGTCTCTCATGAATAAATAAATAAAATCTTTAAAAAAATGTAATATCAGTTATCAAAATGTAAATTCCCAGAGTGCGAAGCCTTGTTTGCTCACCGTTGCCTCCACAACACACAGCACAGGCCTGCAGGTCCTGTTGAGTGACCAGGTGAGACAAGCCCAAGCACCAGATAGCCAGGTGATGCGACGCTGCTGCTGGAAACAGGCGCCACTCATTGGACATTTATGACAATCCAGACAGCTCTGCCCACTAGGACTTCTTGTGATTATAAAGATACGCGATAACTGCACCGTCCAAAATGATAACCACCAGCCCTATGGGTCAACCACTGTGGTAGGTGCAGGGAAATAAAATATTTTGATAGAGCATCGAAGACAGTGGGGGAAAATACCCCTTGAAATGTTACCGGCATAACCAAAGAACTGAATATTGTAATATTATCTAATTTATGTGTCAATTCAGATAAGCCCATGCGGCTCCCAGGCCTCTGTACCGAGTGGTGTGACCTGTGCTACCTCATCAGCTCTCACAACCCCCTGTGAAGCAGGAATTCTCAGCTCTATTTCGCAAGGAAATGTGGACTCAGAAAGTTCCAGCAAACCTTTAGGTTAATTCTCTTCCCACTGTGTCAGTCTGCCACGGGGTCATGCAGAGCAGCAGTTAAGAAAGGCAGGCGCCTTTCCAGAATGAGACGGTGCACATCTAGAAGGTGGAAAGTTACGGGCAGATTTTCATGGTCTCGGCATTTTCTGGAATGCTCTCCTGATATCGCACAGCGCTGGAACGGGCTCAATTCTAAGACTTCCCCTGTGGGTCGCTTCATTCCGTTCTTACAGCAAAACCTGCCATCCTGACCTCGGGGCTGCGGCCACCAAGCGAGCTTGGAAGGTTCAGGCTTTGGGCCCAGGTTCCGGGCCTGCTGCGACCGACGGCGACGTCTTGGTGCAGGCCTGGGTGGTCCTTTCTGCTACATCCCGCTGTGTCTCTTTGTCAAGCTGCGGAAATGAACCTAAATCCACACCTGACGAAGCAGACGTATTTGCTGCGTGATGGAATTCTTTGCCACCTTCCCTCTAAGGTCCAAAGGCTTATTTCACTCAGCATGATACCCTCCGGTAAGTCAACCGGAAAAGGACAAACATCATATGGTCTCGTTCATTTGGGGAATATAAAAATTAGTGAAAAGGAATAAAGGGAAAGGAGAGAAAATGAGTGAAAATATCAGAGAAGGAGACAAAACATAAGAGACACCTATTCTGGGAAAGGAACAAGGGGCAGTGGAAAGGGAGGTGGGTGGGGAGTTGGGGTGACTGGGTGACGGGCACTGAGGGGGGCACTTGGGATGAGCACTGGGTGTTATGCTATGTGTTGGCAAATTGAACTCCAATAACAAAAATTAAAAAAAAAAAAAAAGGTCCGAAGGCTTCGGCGGTGGGCACGGCGCGCCCCCTTCTGGCAGCACGTGTGTACTACACGGACATTCCGAAAAGGCTGCCGAGGGATACTGCTCACGACTCATTCTGTTCTTTAACCTGACGTTTATTGAGCAGTTACTATGTGCCAGGTACTGTGTTAGATACTGAATAAAATACAAAAAAGACACAGAGCATTAAGGATGGTAGGGGAAAGCGATACTAAGCAAGCAAGTGCATAGAGCTGTATAAAATTACGCTAGGATGCGTGTACAGAACCACCACCAAGTAATGGGGATGATCTTAGGAACTTGAAAAACAAAAATGTCCACGTGTTCCTCTCCCTGCACCCAAATATGCAGGCTTCTGTCAACCCACTGTTTTTCATCGTAACTCAGGAATGGTTTCAGAGTCTAAAACTTCCTGGGATTTCACCTATGTTGCATCCAACTGCACTACACACCCCTACTTTGAACCAACCAACGTGCAAGAGAAACCCCCTGGAAATGCTCGAGACTTTGTCTCTCCTCGGAAAGACAGTCGGAGGCTTTGCACCCATTTAGCAGCTTGCTCCAAAGCCACCAGAGGCTCTTCCCTACAGAGAGAGGGTCAAAGCACAGTACTTGCATTTTTTTAATAACCTGTTCAGTTGCGAGTATTAAAAGGTCTTTTTTAAAAAAAAAACATATGGTGCTGACACCTCCTGCTGAATATGCATGGTGTCATTCGCCTCTGCGAGCCCAGGGCCCTACCCGGTATGGCACAGAAGCCTGCTTGGTGGCCGTGTTAAGAAATGGCCTGAAATCATGGGGCTTCCATCCCCTCGTGCAATCTTTCCCCTGCACCCCCCACTCCAGCCCTTGGCTCTATCCTGCTGCCTGTACATCTCGTCCTCCTAGAAGTTGTACTGAGTGCGGAGAAAACATTACAACATTTCCCATGAGAACCTCTCCCTCTCCCAGCGTCCACGGGGCCTGCCTCAATGTAATGGGGGATGCAGGTCTCCTAGAGGTTCCGCTGACCCACCTGCAGGGTGAGGGAGGTTTGCACAGCTCGGCCTTGGCCCACCGTGGCAGCTGGTGTGCTGTGTCGAGAGTGGGTGGCAGCGAGGCCACTGAGGAGGACAGCCTCTCTCCAGGGCTCCGCCCAAGGCCCAGCTCCCGGCTGCTGCTGAGCAGCCCTCAGAACTCAGAATAGATTTCTGCCCATTAGTTTGCCCGAAATAGAGCTCATGATGGGATCAAAGAACAGAAGGTATATTCTTGGACGCTCCAGGCCCACAGTCTTGGAGAGCTAAGCCATCCAATCGCTCATAGGACACTGTCCCTTTAAAAGTGTCCCAACTCAGGTCAATTCTGTTTTCCTTTCTTCTCCAATGTCAGAAGCCTCTGTTCTGGGGCTAATGAACCCACAGACAATCCCCTCCCCAAGGGTGGAGTCTTCTTTATCCCACCCCTCAGGTCCCCCTCGGAAATAGGGCTATTCTCCCTCGGAGGTCCTTTGCCCTCCGCGCTGCTGGAACATGCCAGAAGCTTCTGGCCTCCCGTGGATCCCTGGCTCAGGGATCCCTGGCTCCGGACTCCCCTGGATCCCTGGCTCGGGACTCCCCTCTTCAGGCCCTGCTGCTAATGCAGCAGCTACCACTTCCTGAGTGTCTATCAGGGAGCAAAGCCCTGAGCAGGTCTGTATCATAGGGTCCCTCAGCTGGTTCTTCAACCCGTTGAGGACTTGAGGGTCGTTATCCTGGGTTAACCAACTGGCAGGAGGTCGGACCACGAAAGGGGGGGGTGGGACAGGTAAGCAGGCTCGGTCTGAGGCAAGCCGCCAGGCTTGTCACCTGCCCAGGGGGCCCAGCCTGCAACTCCCAGCCACACTCTTCCTCCTCACCAGGATCCCGAAAGGCTCGGCCTCTCCTCGCCCATCCCTCTGCTTCTTCCTCCCCACACAGTGCTCCTCCCGCCTCGAGCTGTGCCCACAGGAGCCCTCCGGTCCCCGCGCTCCTCAGCGGCCCGTGGGAGGTGGAGCACCACCAGAGACGAAGTGGTAAACCCTCTGCCCTCCACGCGGGTGCACACTCAGCCCTGCCTCCTCCCCAGCAGCGGGAGGGGCCTGCGCCCAGGGCAGGCCGAGGGGGGCTATGGCCCCTGCTCTGTGTGTGGGGGGTGCTGTGGAGGGAGGGCCTGTGCCAACCAAGCCTGAGGATTTCACTCAGCCTCCTGGGCCTTGGCTTGATCCCTGAAAGAAAGCAGGACCCACCAAGGTCAATGAGAGGCCGAGGGGGGCCGTGAACCCCGTCTGTCTGACTCTGCGATGGTGGCTACCTCTGTTAGCCCATCTGAGCCTCAGTTTCCTCATCCACCAAATGGGGCAATAGCAATGCATTCCTATTACGTGGGATTGCTGTGAGATCTACTGGGCCCACACGGAGCTGGGACCCTGAGTATTGGAGGGTCCCTCCTCCCTTCCCCCCCAAGGCTGCCATGATGCACCCCGTACCCTGATCTTCAGGCAGCACCCAGGTCAGCAGGTGGTTTGTCATAGGGTCTCGTAGACACACCTTACGGCACCGGCCAAGCTGGGGCCCCTGAGGATCAGCTTGGTGTTTGGTTTTGGTATTAGACCCTTCTCGCTCACGTGATCTCACACAGGCATAGGATCCTTGCTTCCTGACCGCCCCACATTCTCTGCCTCCGCACTGGCCCCGCACCCACTCTCCGGGCTCTGCAGGCCCTCCTCCCCACAGCTCCGGAGGAACCTCTCCTGCCCGCTTAGTCACGTCCACCTCCAGGACCCACCAGCCACGTCTGATTCTTCCCAGAGGAAGGAACGAGAGTCTCCCCAGGCCTCTGAGCCTCCCCAGCTCTAGTCCACTCCTCTGTTCCCTGAGCCCCTTCTACCGCCTGGGGCCTCCCTGTGTCCTCCCACCACAGCCTGATTATTCCCTTCATCTGGAATGCTCTACCTCACCCCCCAACAGCCAACACCTGTTGGTTCTCAGACCTTGATTCAGTCTTCACTTTGTCAGGAATCCTTCTCCGAGCCTAGGTCAGAACCTTCTATTACACACGTGCCTGTCACTGAGTGGAGTCCTGCCCCTGGTAACCATCATCCTGTGTTCACGGGACAGTTAGGCTAATGCCTTTCTCCCCTAGCGGACTGTCAGCTCAACGGGACAGGGAATGGCCTGGTTTCCCCACCGCCACAACCCCTGCTGCCTAGTAGGGGCCAGGCACACAGAAGGTGCTCAGTAAATATCTGCCCAATGACCAAGCGACTGCACAGCGGGTCTCTTTGAAGCCTCAGGACACAGCAGCAAATGCACACAGTGGCCACTCAAAGGGCTGAAATGTGTTCGGAAGATTGTCTTAAGTCAGCTCTGCCAAAGGAGGCTCACCGTTCGGCCTTAAAACCTGTCACTGCCATTACTACTTTAGGGGATGATTCACGATGGTGTGAATCATCCCCAGAGCAGTGCATGTACCTGGTCACGTGGATGGGGAGAGGAGAGAGACACTTCCCCTTAATTAGAAATGGTGAGTCCAAAAGCTGTTTTCTGCCAACGTGCTCATTCAACAGATACTCACAAAAGCCTAATTGGTGCCAGGCTCTATGCTGAGCTGTGTGTGGGCAGGAGGGAGGGTGAGGAGAGGCAACAAAGAATCAGGAGTAAAATAGAAGACCTGGTCCCCATCCTGGAGCAGATGCTGCCAGGAGCCGGAGCCGCCTTCCACAGGTGGGCTCTCCAGGAGGGGGTTAAAAAACACACCCACCCCACGCCGCCCCCAGCTCCTTGGGTCACCTCTCAGAGCTGCCTCTTCACTTGTCCTCCGGGGCACAACATCTATTTTCTGCAGTCACGTCTCCCTTGGGGCTCCAGGCTTGGTGACAAGGAAACCACTATTAACTCCTGGTTCCTGTAGAACTACATCTATTTGAGAAGAAAATTAGTCCTGAACGAAATTTCTAGAGAAAGGGGCTTTTGCCTCTTGGGGCAGGGGAAGCAGTTTTCGCCTATATCCAACGCCAGGTCTCTCTGTATGCACTTTGACCTTGTTACGCTGCCCCAAGAAGGTCATGAACTCCCAGAGAAGTTCTGTGACTTGTTTATAGAAATCGGGTCTCTTTTGCTTTAGAATCATCACCAAGAGAACAGCCCAAATCACCTCTGTGTTAAGGGAAATATTATGCTTTGCTCTTTATTATATCAAACTAGGATCTGGTATACTGTAGGTGCTCTATAAATGCTTCGGATGCATAAAGGAAGCTCAGTGTTGTAGAGGAAAGGATGCTGGGTTGAGAGACAGGGTGTCCAGGTGTGACTAACGCCAAGCCATTTTGCCTCGGAAGACTTCCATTTTCCTATAAATGAACTAAAATGAGGGCACAAATCAGATAAGCTTAAAATTCACTTTACCTATAGCATTTGATTTATTTTTCTGATTCTGGAAGTAAAATCTCAAAAAAAAAAGGGAAGAAAGCATTAATTAATAATGAATTTGACAAATGGAAAGTACTTCCATGATTTTGCATTTGTTATTAACCGAAGCACTTACCACATCGCCCCCTGGTGTTGATATGTCTTAATTACAGGATCAAACCAAAGGGGGAACATTATCTGCATTTGATTGTGCGTCGTATCAATATCTATTTGTATCTCTACCTCCCTATCTGTCTCTGTATCTGTAGATATCTATATTTCTATCTCCCTACTTATCTCTATTTCTATCTCTTTGTCGTATCTCTATCTCTATCCCTACTGGAAGTTTCACAGAGCCTGGCAGATATTCATTGGTTACTCAGACTTTTAAAAAAACAAACGAACTCTTTCTTTATCTCTGTCCAATATTCAATTCACATTACAAATTGGATCAATGACATCTTGATTTGGGGCAAGGGGTTTTCACCAGTACTTCTCTTGCTGATGAACCTTGAGCCCCCAACATAAATCAGTCCACTATGAGCATGTATTACAAAATAGGAGGTCACCAATAGTAAATTACACTCTGCAATTGTCATGAATTTCCATTTAAAGGCAATCTGTTTGATTTGAGAGAAGGTCGTTTTACCAATTTAAAAAGGAGCTTATCTTTGAAACCAGACAAGGGGTGAGGATCTTTGAAGGTGTTTGGTGGAAGGCTGCTTGCTATGGGGAAAACTGGAAAGAGACCCCTTGAGGGCCTGATATTCCTTCAATTACTCCAACTGAAGTGGGTAGAGCAGATTTAGCAACTGGGTCTGAAACTGGTTGTTTCGTCTCCCCCACTCCTCCTAGAATACAGTGATCTGTTCAAGATCGATTCCCATTTCACCCTACACCCAACACACGTCACAATGTCATGGTGACAATGATGAGAATGCTCAGCCTAGCTGCATCCCAATTAGAGCCCTACTAGCATGCCAGAGGCCACCAGTCTGCAGCCCCGGAGAGGGAGGTGTCAACAACAGAGTGACGGATGGCAACAGTAGCCTGAGCAAAGGGGAGCTCTATCTACGGAAGCTGAGGTTTGTAAGAAATGAACATGTTCTAGGCCACAGCCTCAGAAGATGTGCCCTCCATTTCCTGGAAAGGGGGAATCTTCCTACCTACTCGAAGATGGTTCCCCAAATGTATCACTGTCCCCCATTGCTGACATATCTATAACTGCTGCCCAATTATTCTGGTTCCACGTGCTCCCATCTCTGCCACCAGAGCTATAGGAAAAGGTGTGGGTGCGGCCCGAGACACAAAGGAGGAACATCCTGTAGGGAAGCGCAGGTGCCATGGTGGGGGAGTGAGCTTTGTGCTCAGAGGGGTCTGGGACTGAATACCAGTCCTGCGGTTTACTACATGTGGGATCTTGGACAAAGGGTTGGTAATCTTTTTCAAAGCCTTAGTTTATTTGTATGAAGAATGAGCTGGAGGTGGGAGAGAACTGGTTGCTGGCATGGAAATGAGTCAGGATGCCCATGGCTGGGTACAGGTTCTGCCGAAGAAGAGCAGTGCACCTGGGGGCAGTGGGCTCTCTCTGGATGGATCCAGGAACGATGCTCTCGGGTTAAGGCGACGTGTGTGATCAATCCTGCACATAGTACGTGGCCCATAGTAGGTGCTCGGCAAATGAAAGATGCCATATTATTATTGCTATTACTATTTTGTGTTTTGGCAAGGCTGTGTTCCATGTGCACTGAGAATATGAAGATGGAGGAACGCTGTAACACACAAGTAAAGGAAATGATTTTCTTTTACTCTTTTATGGAAAAAAATAATTTTTTTAATTAGTCAATAATGAGCTACTGTGTGCACCCACTACGTGCTGGTGCTGGACTAGGTGTTTGAAAGGGATGCAGGGTAGCATAAACCATAGCTTGGGACCTCAGCCTGTTTAGGGCAGCAGACACAGAGGCACACCCAGGGTTCGTTAGCAGCGCAAGGCAGCCAGGGACCCACAGCCAGCCACGGGTGAGGGTGTCGGTCCTGCCTTGCAGAATGTGGAGGATGCATCCTGTGGCATCTAGATCTTCCTTTTATTACCTTCAAGCCCATACAAATCCCAAGTCAACCAGAATCCAAATTTGCTCAAAGCCAGTAATCCAGTTGTGGGAAAGAATTTTGTAACATGAGAGATACTGAGGGGCTTGGGGGGGAGCCCTCCCCTCCAGAGCAGCAGGGCAGTGTACCCCAGCAGCCCCACCAGCCCCTTGGGAGAAGAGTGACAAGACCAGACCGTCACACCAGACCATGCAGAAAACTGCCCACTCTCTACTGTCCAATCTTGCTGGGCCCCAGAGGCTGATTCCAGGAGGGAGGCCTGTGAACCTCGACTTCCTAGAGGCTACAACCTGTGGGGCGACATGGGAGGGCTCATCTGGAAAGACCAGGGGATGCGCCAAGAGCCAGAACTCATGGGCAGGAACATAAAACCCACAAAAGGGGAGCCGAACCCAGGCACCGGACCCCACCATTTCTTATCATCCCTGCAGAGCCTCAGATTAAGGAGGGAGCCAGCCTCCGATGGGAGGAGCCCTCCTCCGCTTTCTCTCCTCCCAAACGCTGGCTCTGGATCTTCCTTACCCCCACGTGTGTCCCCAGCAAGTGCAAGCTGATTCCTGATTCTGTGGTCTGGAAGGACTGATTTGGAGATCAGACTTCAGGGCACAAGGGAAGTCTCTGGAGGGATTGCCAGTGGAGGCCACTGCTGGAATCCTCCCCCCTGACAAGGACAGAGGGCAGGAGCCACAGAGGAGGGCCACCAGACCCAGAGCCACTCTTCTTTCTGATCATGTCTTGCAGGGCGTGACACCCCCCACCCCGGCCCCCCAGCTGACAAGAGAGAGTCCAGGTTCCCGCTGTGCTGCTTATGCGCGGTCCCATGTTGGCAGTGGGATGGGATGATCTGGGCCCGGATCCTCTTGTGTAGAATGAGGGAGTTGGTTCTCTGTGAGCCCTAGGGGTTCCATCAGCTCTTAGGATTCTAAATCTGCACACTGTCTACATTATACTTGACAAAAGATGCTGATTTGAACGAACCTCTATAGCCCTGACTATGCGCCAGGCATGGTTTCAGCACATTGTCAGCGTTTAACAATCTGATCCTCTAACACCCTCTGACGCAGGCGTCCCTGCTGGCCCCGTTACACAGATGAGTAAACAGGGGCACAGGGACACGATGCTAATGTGTGCAAGATCACATAGCTAGCTAGTGCAGAATTTGAGCTCTTTCGGCTCTAGAGGCTCTACACAGGCACTGAGCTACACGCCTCTGATCGAACTGGTTACGGGAACACAGACACCGACAAGGGCACAGCCCCAGTCCTGCCTCTGACCCTCACCACGTAGCAGCGGCGGACCACCTGCATCCGTCAAAGTCACACAGATGCAGCAAAGCCACGGAGCAGGCGAGGCCAGCAGTTCTTCTGCAGCATCCGATGGGCCAAGTTGCTCACAGGTCGCTTGCGGGTTGTGGGCTTGGGCCAGAGCCAAGGGTTCTTGACTTAACAGCTCGGCACCATCCAGGGCATTGGGGTGATTGTGTGAACAGCACCCGAGAAAACGCACGGGCTCTGGGGACCCAACACAGGCATTCCTTCTGGGCACAGGGTGTCCCCTGTAAGCTCAGTGCTGTGCTGGGTGCTGGGGCGGGAACAGGGCTAACCTGCCAGTGTCCTGCTCTCACTGGTGCGAGCCACAGCTCAGCTCCGTGCTAGTGGGTTTGCGGGTTTCCTGGCAGTCTTGTTAAAATGCAGATTCCGATTCAGCAGGTTTGGGATGGGGCCCCGCAGAGTGTGCCTATCTAACCCCTCCCTCAGGATGCAGAAGCTGCCGACCTGCCAATCACACAAAGCCATCTAATAACTACTTAGATACCAAGCGTCTGGGCTTTGAAGAAGGAAGCCCAGGCAGGCCTGGGGAGGTCAGGGGTTAGCATGCTGGGGGGCCTGAGTGGGGTTCTGAGGGTGGCAGGAGGCAAGGAGGCACGAGTGCATTTGGGGGGCATCGGGAGGCAACCCGTGGCGGGTGTTGTAGGGAACGGAAACCAAGAGTCAGCTGGGCAGAGGCCCGGTGGGTCTGCAAAGCCTGACTGGGGTGACTCCGTGGAGCGGGGGCAGGAGGCTGAGGGGGCACTAGGCTGGGCTGAGGAGACTCGGCTGGTTTCAGCCCCGGGGAGCCTCCTCCTCGGCCCTAGTTAGTTGTTGCAGCCGTCCTGGCTCCTGGAAGCTCTCCTCCCACATTGCCATATTTATCTCTGCAGGGAAAGCAGAGAGCAGCCTCCCACCAGGCTCCCAGGGCTGCCCTCAGCCAGGCCCACGAATAAAGATGCCGAGGCTCCCCCAGGAGGGTCCTCCCAGCCTTCCCTAGGGCAGAGCAGTGGAGTGAACCCGGTGGGTGAGCCAGGCCTAACTCGGGCTTGGGCGCGGGCCAGGCTTCTCCCCCGAGCCCCAGCATCGGTTCCCCTGCAGGCCTCAGTGTCTGTGCCTGTACATCAGGAGACTGAACAGCATGGCTCAGGGCCCCTCGTTCCAGGCCTGACTTTCTATGAGGATTCTACCGTAAAGAAAGGCTGGTGTCTCATGACTGCTAGAGCGCTCTCCAAGCGCAAAGCCTGGGAGGAACACCCTGGAGAGAAGCCTTGCCCAACAGAAAGCCACATCCATTCTCTGAAATGTTCTAATGACTGCTTCAAAGTTAAGAAAGAAGACAAGTAAAGTTAATTCTAACAGCCTAGTTGATTTACCCCCACCATGCTCAAACACCTCAAATGATATCATTTAAACATGGAATCAATATTAAAGTTATTGATGAAATAGTTTACATTTTGGGGGGGACCAAGTCTTTGAATTCGGTGGGTGTGTGTGGCATACGTAGGGCGCATCTCAATTCCCAGTAGCCACATTCGGATGGGGCTCACGGCCACCATATGGAAGCCTGCCCTGGACACACGGACATTGCCGACGACTGTGTCTGGGCTCTTGCTGTCAGTGAACCTCAGGAACACGTATACATCACAGAGCAAGCATCCCCTTGGTCAGGGAAGCAGGGGTTTGTGCATTCCCCAGGAAGGCCGTGAGCCCCTGGGTAGAGGTTGTGACCTCTAAAGCTGAGACACCAGTTTCTCTTCCTGCTCTCAGACACACCAGGCTTGAACTGAAGGTCAGTGAAGGGCCAGTCTGGATCACCTGCCTCTGTGGGGAGCTTGCAACCATTGCACGAACCCATGTCCCCATCCCTCATTCACGTGTCTAATGTCTTCATATCTTGGTAGCATCTTCCATGCTTCTCGAACCCTGGCTAGCATCTCCCCATCCTGGGTACCATGCACCAGGGAGTGCCATGACCATCACACTGACTTCATACAATACTTCTAGAATGTCATTCTGGGGAGGAACTCTCTCTAGCAAGTCCTGACCCTCTAAGAGAAATCAGTTTTTTTGTTTTTTTTTTTTTTTCTTCTTCTCTGAGAAGCAATAGGGGAGACGGCTTGGCTCAGAGGAATGAGTGATGGCTCTGGAGCTGTAATGACCGTGTCAAACCCTAGCTTCACCTCTGCAGTGGTGTGTGGCCTTGAGCAGGGCACTGGTTCCTGAGTCTCAGTTTTCACAGTTATGGAAAGACCAAGCCCATGTATGATAATGCAATAGTTTATGTAAAGGATTTTGTACAATGCCAGGTATGTGGAAGACATTAAAAAAAAAAAAAAAAAAAAAAAAGGTAGCTTACATCTCTCCCTGCCATCAGGATTGTGGATTTCTGCTTTGGAGTCTACCTTTTGTGCCATTGCGGACAACAAAGTACTCATCCCAGAGAAGTGCAAGGTACCATGGGTTGGCTCAGACCCATATGCTAGACATTGTTTTAAGTCCTTTTCCCCATCTTACCTTCACTTTCAAGACAGTCCTGGGAGGTAGGACTCAGAGATGAGGAAACTGAGGCACAGAGAGGTTAAGTAACTTTCTCAAGGTGACACAGTGAAGGGCAGAGCTGAGATGTGAACCTAGGAAAGCCCCCCGCAGAGCCCTGGTGCTGATCCCTTTTGCCTTGCTGCTGGATCAGAGGCCGGACTCCTTGGGGAGGGGATTTGATCTTAAGCTCCAAAGCCAGAAACCAGTGCAGAAGCTTTCAGGGCGACTTGAACCCAGATCCTGCCAAAGCAAACCCCATCAGCAGATCCTTCTGGATTTTCATTCTGCCTGCCACCTGTTCTCAGCCATCCCTGCAGCTTCTCTGCACTCTGGGCTGGGATTCTATTTTCTGGAGCATTGTTCCCAGCAGGCCTCGGAGATTCCTGGCACAGCACCAGAGCCCTGACTGTACCGCCTCGGGAGCGGCCTTCTGGTGGCCGCACACCCCTGCTCTTCAGCTCCAGCCCCTCCCATGGACCCTTCCCCTCCCGGGGGCACCTGTGGTTGCAGCAGCCAGAGGGGCCCGCAATTCCCAGCTCTGCCCAACGGCCTGTTGCTAAGCAGCTGGTGCACGCTGCGGCGTGTGCAAGGAAACCCTCATGTGACAAAAACAAACCCTCATGTGCCCAGAGCTGCATGCACGTGTGTGGGTGGGGGGGCGTGGGGGGGAAGTGGGGGGGTGCAGAGCCCAGCTGAAGCAGCAGCTCCCTGCAGCAGGACCCCAAGAGGACGTGGGTGCAGACTGGGGCACATGGCAGGGGCCAGAGCTGAGCGATCTCAAGCAGGGAGCTCCCACCTTCTCCGCTTCGCAGCTGTGCTCCCAGCAAAACCAAACCAAATACACAAAGCACCTGCTCCTCTCCCCGCACCCACCGGGTTAACCGCAATTTCCAAGCAGAAGCAAAATGAGGGTGGAAGGAGGCCCGGGAAGGTCGCCTGGGACTCACTTTACCCTCTCGCACGCTGCAGGGGCATCTTCCCGGCCTGTGCCCTGCGGCTCGTTGCCACTTCATTTGCTGCTCCTTCTCCGGACAACAAGAAGACACCCCCTCCCCCCAACCCCAAAGGTCCCTCCCCGGCACCTGCCGTCCAGCCCCGGCCTCCCGTCTTGCCAGGACTCCTTACATAATTGCGGGGCCCAGTGCCAAATGAAAATGTGGGGCCCTGGTTTAAAAAATTATCAAGAATTTCAGGACATTAAGAGCAGAGCCCTGAACCCAGTGCAGGGCTCCTAGCCCGGGGCCCTGGGCAGCAGCACGGTCACACCATGTGGGCGGCGGGGTGCTGCCTCTGCTGCGCACTGCGTTACCAGAGCTGCTGCCCCTGCAGGTCTCATCCTTCCATCTCTGCCCCGAAAGCCCTTTGACACCCTCCCCACCACAGGCTCCCCCAACCCGTGATTAAAGCCACCCGCCAGCCAGTCACAGGAGGCCCTCTGGGCCACGCGGGGCCTGCAAATCTCTCCAGCTTCACTTCCCAGCCCACACCTCGGGCGCTCCGGGCCTGCACTGAGCCACTGGAAATCCTTCCAAAGTTCTCTTTCACGCTCTGCCCACACTTTTCTCTCGGCTAGGAATATCGCTTTTTCTTCTGAGTTCCCATTAGGCCTTTATCACTCAGCTCATGGGTCACCTCCGCTGAGCTGTCCTCCTAGATTGGTCTTTCCTTTTTTTTATTTTTTATTTTTATTTTAAAGATTTTATTTATTTATTCATAGTGACACAGAGGGAGAAGCAGGCTCCATGCAGAGAGCCTGACGTGGGACTTGATCCAGGGCCTCCAGGATCACATCCTGGGCTGCAGGCGGCGCCAAACCGCTGCACCACCAGGGCTGCCCGGTCTTTCCTTTTTAGCCCACACTCTCCCACACCTAAGCCCTGCCTGTATGGGTGTGTTCAGGACACTTACTACTCGTCATTGGAACTGTTTCTACACCTGTCCCCGTGCTCTGCTATGAGGTCCTCCAGTGGAGGGTCATGCCTGACTCATTTATGAATCCCTAATGCCTGGAATACAGTAGTACTCAATAAATAGCTCTTGACTAACGAGGGGCAAAGGCAGCCCCTCACCAGATCTCTCATATACAGTTCTTTCCTTACTTTAATATTAAATTAACCAAGAGATATATTTTACATGCTTAATTCTACATTTCCTTCATAATTCTTCTCCAAAGAGTGATCCGTTCAGTGTATAATGAAGATTCACTGTTGGGATTTTTTTAAGTATTTTTATTTTCATTTAAGGAAAATTACCATGTTTTTTTCTGACTTTAAGGATAAAACACGTTTCTAAAAAAATTAAAACATAATGATGGGGGGGGGGCCTCTGGGTGGCTCAGCCAGTCAAGCGTCTGCCTTCGGCTCAGGTCATGATCCCGGGGTCCTGGGATGAAGCCCTGCATCAGGCTCCCTGCTCAGTGGGGAGTCTGCTTCTCTCTGACCCTTTTCCTTCCCCACCAATTCATTGTCTCTCTCCCTGTCTCAAATGAATAAATAAAAACCTAGAAAAAAAACCCATAATGATAAGGAATTATTATCCAAAAACCTACTACTCAAAGAGAGCCATTCTTAACAGTGAACATTGTTTCAGACGTTCATTCACTCATTCAACAAGTGTTGTTGTTTTTTTTTGTTTGTTTGTTTGTTTGTTTTTTGAACAATGACTATGTTTCATGCATTCAGGATACAGCAGTGAATCATACCCATAAAAAGTCGTTCCTTCCCTTGGGTCATTGTTTATATAAGTGCCTATGTACAAGTCCTGTGCACCTGCGTACACACACGTACACACACATATAAGCATGTATATGTGTTGTTTTAACTAGATTTATTCAGTTAGTGCTACTTTGTGAAAATCTTTTTATGCCACTGGCTTTACAGGTATGACCCTCTTTTTTTTTTTATGGCTGATACATTTCATAATTTATTTAACCAGATCTTAACTCTCAGGCAATTGTTAAGAACTTCATTGTTATCAATACTTCAGTAACATTTTTTTATTCATTAAATTGTTCCGGTTATCTCCCAAAATAGACTGTTGGTGAAAGAGTGCACCAATTTTAATTTTGATGCACAGTGCCCAGGGATACTCCAACAGCTAGTCAGAGTGCTGGTCTGTCCTGCACACATGACGGCACTGGGGGCTAGCACTTACCCTAATCTCTCCTCTGATAGAAAAAAAAAAAAATACTGCATTGTTAGCAAGGCTTTTTGCGTTTCCCTGATTTCCAGTGAGCTTGTATGGATCTTCTGTATACCTTTACTATCTTTCGTACTCCCTTTGGGAAAAATCCTAAGTAAGCTTGGTTATAATTGTTTGTTTCATTTTTCTGTGAAGGAGGTGTATGCTTTTGGGTAAAGTTTGTACTTTTCCCTAAATGGCTTCTGTTTTTGGTATCATCGAAAGGCCTTTCCCACACTGAGATTCAAAATATCCCCTATGCTGCCTTCTTATTCAATCTCTCTCTCTAGTGCTCTCATTGATCTCCAAGCATTCACATCTATTCTGGGACTGTCATGGCTAGCGACAAGTGTCACACGATTTCACGAAGGGTCCGCTTTCCCCTTGCCGGGTGCAATGCTGCACTCACGCCGCGGGCTGGGGCCTGAGTGTGAGCTAGATGTTCTGTTTCATGGGCTCTCAGTCTATTCTTCATCAATAGCTCAGTGCCTTCATTGTTGAAAGCTTATAATATACTTTAATAGGTGGCAAGCATCCCCTTTCCTCTTTTTTTGATTATTATTGAACACATCTTCTCCCAGAGGAACTTCGAAATAATTAGGTCAAGTTGCAAAACAACCAAACGAAGCAAGACCCAGAGAGGTTTCGATGGAGATTGCTTGGAGCTGCTACATTCATTTAGGGAGAGCTGGCATCTTTGCAGTTCTGAGTCTTTTCCCATCCAGGAACTTGGAGCGTCCATTTGCTTATTTATGTCTGCTCCAACTGATTGGGCTTCTGGAGTGTGAACAGCCATCGCTCTTTCTCGAGGAGCTGTGAGCCTTGAATCGCTGGATAAATATATCTTCATCTGGAGAACCTGCCTCAGTCCCGGTCTCGGTAGGGGTGGCCTTCCTTGAGTGAAGTGGAAGGGTGCTCATTCGCACGCACCTCCTTTATGTGAGCACCTCACTGCATCTTCTCGCCGACCCTGGAGGTGGGTGCTGTTACCCCACGTCCAGGTAGGAGCTGAGGGTTTGCTGCCCTGCCCAAGGCTGGGTAGCTGATGCTCTGGGATTGGGTCCTAGATCCGTTCACCTCCAGGCCTCTCACTAAACCACCCTGAGCATGAAGGAGCTTAATAATAGTCTGGAAACCCAGCCTGGGGGGTGGCTGAAGACGCAAGGGAGGGAGGCCAGCTGGGTGCCCAGGAGAGGGGCCAGGTAGGGCGGAGGCCCACAGGAAATGTAGAGACAGGAGACAGGTGGGGTCAACCTGGCTCAGAGCCTGCCTGGCTCTGAGCCCCGTGCTGAAAGCAGACATTATTTTTATTTAGTGGGAGCCAGGGGTTTTGAAATACAGACAAGAAAGAGCTGAGAGGCTCTGTGGCCAAGGATGAAAGCAGGTGGGCAGGGGATAGAATGAGATGCCAGAAAAGGCCTGAAAGCAGGTGGCAGGGACCTTCGACTCCTGAGCCCTGGATCCTCAAAGACACTGGCTGGGCTGAGCAGCAGGCAGGAGGCCGAGCTTCCTGTTCAGGTCAGGGGCCAGCCTGCCAGTGAAGACCCGTTCAAAAATGTCTGGATGCTGTACATTGTACAGACACAATCTTCAGCCTTCAAGCAGCTGGTATGTTTCTTAGAGATGTGTTTGCCTGCCTACCAGTCTGCTGCCCTCCTGGGGGGCACTTCCTGTCGTCGTCCACAGTTTGTGATGAATTCCACTGCTGCTGTGAACTGCATCCACCAACAGGACCCTCTCTGGACAGACAGTTGGCGTAAAACTACTCTGAAAACTAATATTGTACATATATCTTCTATACATTCCTCTCTGTGTTCCACTGAAGCGCCTTCCCTGGCTGCAAACTCAACCACTTAGGATGTAGGAGTAAGATCTCACTCGAATCCCAGAGGTGGGCAGCTGGTGGGATGTGCTATGGGCCTTGGAATTTCTCTTAAAGCACATTAAAAGGAAGTATTGTAACCCAAAACCCACATCTGAACACTCAGATGACTACAGCCCTCACAGATCTCTTCTCCTCTGAGACAAAACAACTTCCCCACACTTGCCTTTCATCACCATCCAGGGCACTGATGGTGATTTTTCTAAAACACAGATTTCACATCACTTTTAACATCTTTCCTGCCTCTTCTTGTCTTAAGGAAATAGTATAGACGCCTGGGCCTGGCATGCCAGGGCCTTCAAAGTGGGGACCGATCTCTCATCACCTACCTCCCTATGCTGTACACCAGACATATTGAATTTTTTGTTTTTGTTCATTTCTTAATGCCTCCTATGCTAGATGAATAAATGAGAGTTAGATATCTGACATGTGTCAGACATGGTGCCAGACCCAGACGGATACTATGGTCAGAGATGAGATGTGGCTGCTGTCCTCAAGAGCTCATGCTCTGTTATGCCTCTGTTTATTGTGCAGGCTACGATCTCTCTCCTGGATCTGTTCTTTCTTTTCTTTCTTTTCTTCCTTCCTTCCTTCCTTTCTTTCTTTCTTTCTTTCTTTCTTTCTTTCTTTCTTTCTTTCTTTCTTTCTTTCTTCTTTCTTTCTTCTTTCTTCTTTCTTTCTGATTTTGTTTATTCATGAGAGACACACAGAGAAAGACAGAGACACAGGCAGAGGGAGAAGCAGGCTCCATGCACAGAGCCTGATGTGGGACTCGATCCCAGGACCCTGGGATCACGATCTGAGCCAAAGGCAGATGCTCAACCACTGAGTCACCCAAGTGCCTAGATCTGTGCTTTCTTATAACCTTCTACTTCTACTCCTCTTAGGACATTAGTCCGATCGTGTCTTATTTTATAGCTATGTGTCTGTGTCTGCCCTGTGAGAGTGGGGTACACCACCAAGGAGGAAGGCCCAATAGATGCCTTAGTGAAAGACTGAATCACTAAATAGGCCCGAGAAGCAATTTCATGTAAATACGTGTAAGTGTTGAGGTTGGCTCATCTAATCTGGAGGCGGCCACGCGGCGTGCTGTGGTAGAGGGGGCCGTTTGCAGTCACATGGGCCTGGCTTTGCATGCTGCCCAGGAAGCTATTAGGATACAGCATTGCTGAAATGGGGGTGGAGCTGCTGAGATAGGCCAAGAACAGTAGGCCTTGGACAAAATCGTCCTTTATTGCTTTAATTGCTGCTAAAAACCCTTCTCGGGCCTTCCCCCATCCTGAGCCCGTGCGGCAGGCATGCTGGACCCAGCGGGCCCTGGCAACGGTCAGATTCACTTGGAAGTGAGGCTGGCTTATGAGTGCTGTAATTCTTCATCATGTGAATAAATTCATGACTCTTTCCAATGCCTCTTCTAAGAATCCTAGTGAAGCTTCTGGCCAGTGACAGGTTTTTACTGGTGTCCTTGAATGGTGGCAAATGCCCCAAACTGGGAATCACAGGCGTTAAGTACCCCCTCATTCTAACTTGACAGAGCTGCTGGCAGTTGGGGTCAGCCATATGCCGACGGGATTGATTACAAGGCGCTAATTCAAGAACCAGCCCTGTGTCCAGCCAGCGTCTCCAGGTCAGCTGAGAGGTCCTGTTCCCCTTCCTCCCACGCAGGAAGGGGCGGGCGAGTGCTTTCCCTTCCTCGCAGCCAAAGCGGTGGCTCCAAGCGAATTACTACCAAGAAATGGTGGTTTCTGTGTAAGAGGGAAAAGACTGGTGTCCTCTTCCATGGATGGCAGCTGCGTGGGCAATGGCTTTGTGGCCCCCATGTGTTCCGACTGAGGAAGAGAACTGGAGAGAGACGTGATGTGGGGAAATATGCCTATGCTGGATGCTCCCATTCCCATGACCCATCCACTTCCAAGTTCCTAAGGGGGGGGGGGCTTGGATCCTACATGTGCTCACCTGACTGAGAGTTGGGTAGAGGGTCCATGCCTAAGGGAGAGTACACCCTGAGTCCTCACAGGAATGCAGCACAAAATCCACAGCTCCCAAAGGGCAGCTGATACTTAGGTGGCATAGCTAGAAGGCCCCTTCTCATTGGTGGAGCACACTGGAATCCAGCCCTCGGGAGCCCTGAGACAGTGCGCTCAGCCAACAAGAGGACTGAGGGCTTTCCTAGTTCAATAAGGAGATGGTTCCCTTTTCTTACTTTCCCCTAGCCCAACACACTAGGAGAGTGGAGGAGCTGGCCAGGAGCAAAGGAGGCGTGGTGTGCAAAAAGCTGGTCATTGACGCTTCCACCCCCATCCTGAGAAGCCCCAGCCCCAGAGAAGTCAGCCTGTGCTGGAAGAGACAAGGGCAGCTCTGACTGGAGTTGGAGGTGGAATTTTGTTAAGTGAATAGGACTGAAGCCTAAATACCTGAAACGAGCCTGTTGTAATAACCAAGTGACTGCAAACTTAGGGAATCTTGCCAAGATGCCGTCAAAGCAACCAACACACACATCAGAGTACTTTACTATGGCTTTGTCATTATGTGGAGTTGTAAGGAAAAAAAATCACTTCATGTTCCTAAGTCAGGGAGTCAAGATTTTTCAGAAAACCTGTTTTCCATTACTGAATGCCAGTAGAGCTGCTGGCATTACTGTTCTGGTAAACAGGATACTTTTAACGGAGCCCCTGGGAGCCAACAATCATAGTAGGCATTTCACAAAGGTGTTCTCATTTAATAATCTTAACCATGTATTTGAACATTACTTGTGTATTAGTTTCCTATTGCTGCTGTACCAAATTATCTCAGATTTGTTGGCTTAGTGCAATACAAGTGTATTGTCTTATACTTCAGAAAGTCTGGAGTTGGACATGGGTCTCCCAGGGTAACATCAAGGTGCTGGCAGGGCAACATTCCCTGGCTTGTGGCTCCTTCCGTCATCTTCAAAACCCACAATGGCCAGTGGAGTAGCTCTTGTATTGCACTTCTAGGACCTTCTTTTCCATTTCTGAAGCTGCTTGTGATTACTTTGGGCCCATCTGGGTAACCCGTGGTCGCTCCCTACTTGAAAGTCAGCTCAAGGGATCCCTGGGTGGCTCAGTGGTTTAGCGCCTGCCTTCGGTCCAGGGCATGATCCTGGAGTCCCGGGATTGAGTCCCATGTCGGGCTCCCTGCATGGAGCCTGCTTCTCCCTCTGCCTGTGTCTCTGCCTCTCTCTGTGTGTCTCTCATGAATAAATAAATAAAATCTTAAAAAAAAAAAAAGTCAGCTCAAGTACTTAATACCGTAATAACCTTAATTCCATCTGTGACTTTAATTCCCCTTGGCCACATATTGTGGCATTTTCACAGGCTCTAGGCATTAGGGTGCAGACGTCTTGGGCGTAGGGCATTATACTGCCTTCCACATTTGTTGTTTTCCACATGAGGCCAAAGTTACAAAAAGATGAAGTGACCAATCCAAGTTTACCCAGTTTGTAAGCTGTGGACTCATGGCTCGTCAGGTGTGGATGCATCTGTTGACACAGCCTGGCCTCCCTGAAAGCACCGGATCTGACATGTTTCAGCCTAAATCAACCCTGCCTTAACTCAGAAACAAGTCTGGAAGACGGGAGTGCCTCCTTTCCCAGGAGGGACTTCCAGAAATCAGTGTTTCTAACCAGCAACTTTTGTCCTGGTGCTAATTCTCCACCAGGCCCTTCGTCCGTACAATTCCAGTTGGCTCTTGGCCTTCAAGTTGGCCTGTGGTGTTTTGGACCTATACTACCTTTAATTTGTGTATGGTTAGACAACAGACCTAAGAGATCTTTCCTACTACTTTCACTCTTAGAAATCACTCACACTCAGACAATGGATATTATTTAATTTAAACAAGCACCTCCTTAATGTACCTGGAATTTATTTAGTGTCTGGTGGAAGGGGAGGATCCAAATTTATTTTCCACTCTCTTCCTACAAAAAAACCAGCCAGCTGTCCCCACAGCCATCAGACAACAGGGAATCTGATCACATAATACATTCTTAGAAATGCTGGGGCGGCGGCGGGGGGGGGGGGTTCTGATTCATACCATTGTTTATACCATTTCCCTATGGTGGCACCAGCACCAGGGCCATACTATTTTAATTACTGAAGCTATAAAACGTGTTTTCATACCTGGCAGAGCAAATATGACATTTATTTAATAGTCAGCTGTTCGCAAGTATTTAGTCTTACAAAGGGACCTCAGAATAATCTAAAATTGATATTTAACGACACCTAAAATTAGTTACAGAATACTTATTATTATTATAACATGCAATTTTGTTACCCTGGAGCACTGCATTTCCATTTACTTACATCTTCTTTCACATTCCTCAATAATGTTTTCTTCATACAAGTCCCACACTTTCTTTCTAAAGGCTACTTCTAGCTATTTTATTTTATTGCTATTATAAGTGTTATCTTTTCCTAATATGTTTTCTGACCGGTCATTGATGGTATATGGGAAAGGTAATGGCTTGTGTTTTTAACTTATATCTAGCCATTTAAAATCAATCATTATTGGGGTACCTGGATGGCTCAGTTGGTTAAGCATTGACTCTTGATCTTGGTTCAGGTCATGATCTCAGGATTGTGGAGCCTCCTTAAGGTTGTGATGGAGCCTCCTTAAGATTCTCTCTCTTCCAAAAAAAAAAAAAAAAAAGATTCTCTCTCTTCCTCTCCCTCTGCCCATCCCCACCCCTGCCCTGCATATACATGTGCATGTTCTCTTTCTCTCAAAAAAACAAAAATAGGATCAATCATTATTAACCTATTTTTTCTATTGGTTCTAATAAATTTGGGGGGCATACATGGTCCCTCAATAATGATAAATAAATCTCCTAATTTCCTCCCTTAGTGGATGGAGGAGGATTTCTATAACAAAATTAAATAACAGTGGTCAAAGATCAAGAGTGTCCTTTGCTCAGTCTTGATTTTAATACATGTTCATTGTTAAGGATGGTGATGCCAGCGCAGGTTTAACATAACAAACCTTCCTCAAATTACAGAATTTCCTTCCATTATTAGATATTAAAAGTTTTTTTCTCTTTTAGAGGATGCTGCTGCTTTTAAGTGTATTTATCCAAATGATTGCATGTTTAAAAAATATTGGTGTAGTTAAAAAGTATTTATAGTTTTTCTAATGCTAAACTATGCTTGAACTCCTGGGAAGGGGGAATCTTACTTGATTGTGGTGAATGGTTGTTTTAATATGCTTTACGTATGGATTATTAGGGTTCATTGACCATTTTTCTGTGTGTAGAGGTAAGACTGGTGCTGGATTAAGAGATGAGGAGGGAGCAGACTGACTGTTTTGGGATGCCTCTGGATCTGGCTTATGACAAGGATGGGACCCCCTACCAGGGAGTCGGAAGAGATCCAGAAGAATTGAGCAGAATGAAGGACAGGATGCAAACCTCACCTGCTCAAATTACCCTCTCCTGTTCTGGCTTTTCAGGATCTCCCCAGTCATGTAGGAGAAGCCAATCTAAAAATCAGTAACCTCCCCAGAAACCGATGAGTTTTGTAGGGCTGCCTATTATGTGAGATTCACTGTTAAGTGAGATGTTGGATATTTTTTTAAGAAAGCTATCCTTCATTAGCTTCATTCTCAGGTATGAAAATGACCAGACTGCTCATGACTCACCAGTATGTAACACAAGTTGATTATGATTTTATTATTGCCTTATTTTACTCATTAGCATTTGATTACACAAATATTCTCTTACGGTTTTATTATGCTTAGATGTGAGATTATAATTGCATTCCTCAGAAATGATATAAAATTCAAATAAGCCTTCCCCAGAGAGTTTAAATGGAAAGGTTTCACTTTCCTCCTTTTTCCTGAATTTATTAGGGGTTACTCTCTGTGCTTTTTTTTACACAAGCGAGTGAAGATTGTGTGAACTTTGCTATTTTCTACTATACACCCTCTTTGAGTTCTGAGGTTTGGAACCTATTTGTAATGTCACTAGATAAAAGACAATGGTGGGTGTGAAATTTTTTTTTTTCCTTAAAAGATAATATCATGAGTAGCATATTGCTCACCTATCCACCCACTTTCCCAGGGGAGCAGATATGACTGCATTCTTTAGTGGCCCCTCGGTTTTAATCAGAGGCTTGATCTATGGATGAGTGATCCTACAGCAAGACTAGTGACAGTCCCTCACCCAGAAAACCTTCCATGAAAGGCAAACCTTCCCACCTTCCTGAGGGAAGAGGAGCAGCTGCTCTCATCTCCCACCTGGATTACTTAGCAGGTGCCAACTAGCCAGCCTTCCTGCTTCTAGCCTGCTTCTCTCATTTTGCCAATCCATTGTTCACACTGCTGCCAGAATGAGCTACTTAAAAATAAAAATTTCATGGAGTTACCCTACTTCATTAGTTTTTCAACACTTTCTGAATTGTAGAACCTCCAGGAGAGGGGCCCGGGTTACCTTCCCAGGGTTTATACCATTCACACAGTGGTTCCCTCCCTGCCTGATCTCAACACTTTATGCTCTAGCAAAATGAAATTTGTGCTTCCCAATGTACCTCCTGCCTGGTAGGTCATTTCTTACCTCCATGTTTCCCCCCTTACACAGAAAGCTTCCACTATAATACTTTCTAAAATGGCATTTTGTAGGTCGCCTGGGTGGCTCAGTCAGTTAAGGGTCCAATTCTGGATTTCAGCTTAGGTCATGATCTCAGGGTCCGGGGCTCGAGCCTCACATTGGGCTCCATTCTGGGCATGGAATCTGCTTGGGATTTGCTTTCTCCTTCTCCCTCTGCCTCTTCCCCCTGCTCTATTTCTCTAAAAAATGAAATGAAATAAAATATGATAAAATGGCATTTTCCTACGTAACCTCTGGGATTCAGCTCAAGAAAGAAACTTGAACTCAAAGCTAAGTTGAGTGCCCTTCCTCCACGCTGTTAATACCCTGAACATGACTCCAACACGGCACGGCACCATGCTATTGTAATCTCCCTTAAGATGGACTGTAACATCCCTGGGGTCCTTGAGCATAGAGACTACATCTCATTTTTAATTATTTTTAAGACTGAACTAATCCATCTTTGTTTCCTTGAAGTCTAGTACAGTTCTTGGTCATAGTAGGTGCTCAATAAATCTTTATTCTGTAAATGAATGAGTTACTTCATTTTTAAGGTGGAGAAATGAACAACCAGAGAGGCAGGCAATGTAGTAACAGGACCACCAAGTAGGAGTCAGGTCAGGGTGTTGTAGTACTGTTTCTGACCTGGTTATTCTATTTTCTTCCTGAAAAGGGGCCTTTTCCAAAATGGCCAATGTGAGAAAGTCAGCCTGATTGAACACATTGAGGTCCACGCCCAAAGGCTGCTACCAGTAGCCCTAAAGAGTGGAGAATACCTGGCACCTCAGCAGACTTAGAGTTGCTGAACTGTAAGTTTCACATTTTATTTAACATTTGTACTTGAATTTTACATTGTGCTTCCTAAAATGTCTTCTTTTACGAATTGAAACATGCAACCCCAGTGTCCATTGACAGCTGAATGGATAATGAAAATGTGCATTATACCTGTAATGGAATGTTATTCATCCTCACCCCCCAAAAGATGGAAATTCTACCCTATATGACAACATGGAGAAACCTGGAGGGCATTATGCTAAGTAAAATAAGCCACAAAGTGACAAACACTGCAGGATTCCACTTATATGAGGTATCTAAAATAGTCGAACTTATAGAAGAAGAAAATAGAATAGTGGTTGCTAGGGAATGGGGAGAAGGGGTAATGGGAGCTGCTGTTCAATGATTATAAAGTTACTGCTATACAAGATAAATAAGTTCTAGAAATATACTTACAACATAGTGCTTATAGTTAACAATATGGTGTTGTGTGCTTAAATACACCAAGGTGTACCCATCTACAAGGTGGGTAGATGTCATGTTACACACACACAAACACAAACAATAGCAAAAGGACATAAGGAAATTTCAGAGGTGGTTGATATGTTTAGTACCTTGAATATAGGGATGGGTGTATGTATATGTCCAAATTCTTCAAATTATATACATTATATACATTAAATGGTGGGTTTTTATTTTAGTGTCAATTAGCCTTAATAAAGCTGGAAAAATTTAAAACATGTTTACAATTAATTCACAGTTAACTCACTCAACCACTCTTCAATCTTAAAGTAAAATTAGTATTCTGAGAGGATAGATCCTAATTACCCTCTGCCTTTGCCCAGCTCACAACCACATGGGTAACAATTAAAGAAGAGAAACAGATATGGATCCTGGACTCAGAGAAGCCTAGATCCAATTCTAGTTCTGTCACTTATTAATTGTGTTACTTTAAGTAAGTTACTTAACCCCTTTGGGCATTGTGGTCGACTCTATAAAATTGGGGTGATGACTCTGTTCCATTGGTGAGACAGCCTGGGTGGACACCAGCATAGTGCACTCACACAGTGGATGTCCATGTTCTCTTCCTCCAGTCAGACCATCAGGTGCTCTTCACAGCCCCTCCCATTTACCCCTACCTCCAACTTGTTTAGAAATGAGACAATGCTTACCAACAATAGTTGGTCTAGAGAGCTGGGAGAATTTGGGGGTTGACATAAAAAAGCATTCAGGTACACTCGAAGCCATTCCTTCCTCTGCCTCCTTAATCTAAACTCAGTGGCCAATTCATTGGTCTTCTCGTGTCCAATTTCCTCATGTGTAAATTAGGATAATTATACCATCCTTGTAGAGCTTTAGTGAGGATTAAATGAGCTAACAAGTGTAAGAATTTAGCAGATTGCTTATCACATATTAGGTCCTGAGCATGTGGGACATTTATTACTCTTACAGAAACAGGTAATTGAAGACCTACATTCACAGAACCTAGATGGAGTAGGCGGGATAATGCTACTCCCAACGGTGTCCACATTCTAATCCTGACTGCTTAGGAATATGTTCCTTTGCATGGCAAAAGGGACTTTGCAGAAGTGGTTAAGTTTAGGATTTTAAGATGGGGAAATTGTTTCTGGATTGTCCAGATGAGCCCAGTGTTATCACAAGGGTCCTTAAAAGGGCCAGAGAAGGAGATGTGAGAACATAAGCAAAAGCAGAGATTTGAAGAAGCTGCGCTGCTGGATTTGAAGTTGGAGGAGGGGCCTTAAACTAGAGCCTGGATTATGGAAAAGGCAAGAAAACAGAGTCTCCCTACAGCCTCCAGAAGGAATGTAATCTTGCCAACCCAGTGAAACCCATTTTAGACTTCTGACCTTTAGAACTGTAAGATTATAAATTTGGGTTGTCTTGAGCCACTTGATTTGTCGTAATTTGTTATAGCAGCAGTAGGAAACTGGCACACCAGGTGGCCACATCCTTGAACACTGATAACAACAATGACCACCACTAGGTACTATGACAATAACTGTCCCCCCGACCTCTCTTATCCCCCCTCAATATCTCTTCCCCAGGTTACTGACCCTGTCAGGAGCTGAGAAGGTGCTACCATGCCTGAAACATGGGAACCACACCTCTTCTTTCCTGGGCAGAGGTAGAGGGAAGAAGTGCAGGGATGTGTGTGTCCACATGTGTATGCATGCAGGTATGTGTGTAGATGAAGGCATCTCAAAACTAAAAAGACTGCCATACAGAGGGGGCACTAATTCAGCCCTGCTCAACTCAGGATGTCCAACCTGGCAAGCCAGGATGAATGGCTGTTGCCATGGAAACAGCATCCTTTGGCTTCTATTCATGGCATCCTTAGCACAGCTCTGCTGATGGGTAATCCAGTCAGCACCCATTGCTCAGCAGCTCTGGACCCTGTCAGGGTCTGGCTACCTACGCCTGGGGCACTTCTGCTCTTTTGCTTCCTTTTACAGTAACTTCATGGACTCTGAACGCCAGGAAATGGGTGTGAAAATAGGGATGGAAGGTTGTGGGATGCAGTGGGCAGAGCACTGGATTCAAAATCCTCTTGTTTAAGTCCTTTCTCTCCTCTGAGCCCATTTCCTCTTTTGCATGAAGAACAAGGGTTTGGCCAGAATGACCCCTGGGAGCACCTCTAACAGCTGTGAGTTTAAGTTCATGGGGAGATGATAAACTTAGACTGAGGGAGAGGACAGCGCTAAGGAATGGTCAGGTTGGTGGCTATGTCTCCTTGTTCCAGAAAACCAGCCTTCCTCAAGACAGAAATGCCCCTGGAGCAGCCAGGTGGAAGGAAGCTGCCCTCTATGCCATTCACCGTCAGAGGCATGTCACATTTCACAGTGAATGAAGTACGAGAATGGACCATGGGTCCACCTGCCCTGCTGCTGACCTCTGAGGGTGTCGCTTCCTTTACTATTCCATGGGGACCATATCATAGCTCCTAAGCCCTGCCACTGGTCAGGATGGACTCGGGGGTCCTGATCACACAAGCAAGAGTCACTCCTCCAATCAATCAGCCAACTTTTCTAAGGACGCTCAACCAGCTCCTGACCTCCAGTAGCTTCAGTCCAGCAGGGAAGTTGAGACATACAAACGGATAAGTGCAACCCAGGCTCTACGTGGAGCTCACCTTGGTCAAGCTTACCTGTTTAGAAAGCAAATTCAGTTTGCTCCATCAGCTCACACCACCTACCCCAGTGCCACCAGTCAGCAATAGTGTGTTTGGAGAAGTTCTATCATTCCCCATCTTTGTGGGACTTGTCACAATGTTGCAGAAGAAGTCCAGAGAGAAGCTAGTAGCATTGATGGGGAAAGGCTACGCTATGCCATTTCACAGCACTTCATGGTAAACAAACTGGAGTTCATCAATTAAAAATGAGAGCACGACAGGAGCCGGGGCTGGCTGCAGGGCCACCTGGAGTGGAGCAACAGTGTGTGGCTTGCTGGGCCTCACTCTGGGATGATGTTCACAGTATGTGAGCACCTTGTTCCCTTTACCACGACCTCCCAAGGGAGTGTGTTACAGGCCAACGGAACAGCCTGAATATAGGGCTGGAGGTGGAAGTCTGACACCTACCTGCTGTCCCTTCCCCAATTTTTCACCAACTTGGCTTTTGTTCAAGAAGCCATCAGTGTTCCCAGCCTGACACAATAGGTAATGATTGGACTAAAACTGATCAGAGCAAACCTGTTTCTTTTTTTTTTTTTTTTTTTCCAAGTGATATAGTTTAGGCCAAAGAGACAGAAGAGGGGACCCCTGGGTGGCTCAGTGGTTTGACACCTGCCTTCAGCCCAGGGATGATCCTGGAGTCCCGGGATCGAGTCCCACATCAGGCTTCCTACATGGAAGCCTGCTTCTCCCTCTGCCTGTGTCTCTGCCTCTCTCTCTTTCTGTGTGTCTCTCATGAAAAAAAAAATCTTAAAAAAAAAAAAAGAGAAGAGTTCAGTCTGCTGATGGTGGCTGGGGTGGAAGCACTTCTTGGAGATGGAGATGTTTTTATTTCTTGATATAAAGGGACTGATGCAGCTGGCATCCTCTCCCTTTCTTTGGCAGACTCCAACAGTGGCATGGTGCCTGGGATGGCTGCAACTAGCCTGAATCCATGAAAGTAAGGCCAAGAGGGTCCCAGAGATGTTCAGAAGTCATGGTCTACTACCAAACAAATGTCCATCTCCAAACTTTTTTACTTAAGTGTTTTTGTTGCTGTTGTTTTGTTTTTAAGCAGTTTCTACACCCAGCATGGAGCCCAACTCATGACCCTGAGATCAAGACCTGAGCTGAGATCAAGAGTTGGACGTCCAGCCAACTAAGCCCTTTTTTTTTTTTTTTAATCACATGAGAAAAAGAAACTCTTGTTCTTCAAGCCACTATTGATTGGATTTCTGGTTATTTGTAGCCAAGTAACTGAAACAGGTCCAGTGCAAGGAAATGAAATTCATCCTTTTTTCCAGTAGGCAAAGGGACCTGTAGGAGAGCTTTTGTTGTTGTTTCTTTTTCTTTTCTTTATTTTTTTAAAAGATTTTATTTATTTATTTGACAGAGAGAGAGAAAGAGCACAAACAGGGGTAGTGGCAGGCAGGAGAGGGAGAAGCAAGCTCTCCGCTGAGCAGGGAGATTGATGCAGGGCTTGGTCCCCCTAAGGTCATGACCTGAGCCATAGGCAGATGCTTAACTGACTGAGGCACCTAAGTGCCCTAATATCAGTTTAAAATGAAAGTCATATGTGCGTGTAATAAGAACTTCAAGCAATAAAGAAGTATATAAAGTAAGGAGTGAAGGGTGCCTTTTCACCAAAACTTCTAGAAGTTAAACACTGTGAAAAAGGAGGGGTGTGGGGAGACGTGTGTATATTTGGCAAAAATAGGATCATGCTATATACCTGTCTATAAAGTGTTTTGCAACGGCCTTTTTTTACTTAATGAGGTAGCATGGATCCTGGAGGATTTTGAGGAGATAGGATATAGTGGGAGCTGTACTTAAGGAAGGTGAAGTTGATATGTAATCATTAATCTATAAACAGGGCACAAAATAGACAAAACCTCCCATATGAAAAGGAAAAGGGGAAACTGAGATCTATTGGTAACTTCCTAAATGTAGGCACCATGCCAGGCGTTTTTATCCTACCCAGTTCCTCTGGGAGAGTATTCTCATTTTATAGAGGCTCATTCAGAATCAGAACCCATTCTTTCTGACCCAAAGACTCTTGTTCCTGTTTCACCAACAAGCAGGTTTGCATTTTTCCATGGGTGGCCTGGTATAACTGCCCCTGTGATTGGGCGCCCAGAAAGCATCTTCCTGGTGGGTCCTGCTAAGAAGGTAAAATGCTATGGGCCTGATCTTGAAGGATGGATGCCCATTTTGGTGCTGGCCAAAGCTGAGTGAATGAGACAGCAACACACTAGCATGGATGTGGAGGCAAAGGGGGATAGGACAGGAAAACCAAAGGAAGTGCCCTGTGGAGCCCATCAGGCTGGCTTCCTTGCCTACTGTTAAGTGGAACTCTTGGGAAAATGACAACTGGCAAAATTCATAGTGAGGGGTAATTATGCTGTCAGAGGCATCTCTGGTGCTCAGGCCCGGGAAGATCTGCCAACAGGATTCATCGTGAATATGCAATTTGCTGAACATTGTTAAGCCAATGTTTCCCCCAACTGGAAGTCTGACAACAGGAAACTGCAGCTTCAATGCCCCCTCCTATGCTGCCACAAAGGCAGAGGTGGTGAGAGAGAGTCTTCTCCTGCCCTCAGCTATACCCCAGGAGACTCTGGCCTGTAGGAAAGACTCTCCTGGT
Organism: Canis lupus dingo; assembly: GCF_003254725.2. NCBI lineage: Eukaryota > Metazoa > Chordata > Mammalia > Carnivora > Canidae > Canis > Canis lupus. Next base: position 13,100,064 of record NC_064259.1, on the reverse strand, counting down.
GTAATGCCCTCCCCACCACTGCCCTATTCACCCCAGTTCAGAGACCAGTTCTAATTCAATCTCTTCCAGAAGTCTCTTCTGACAGCCCCTCTGCATGCATGTTTCTCACCTCCCACCCAATTTCCCTAACCTTTCGTCACTTCCCTTTTGAAGGGAACTAAGCATATTTTACCCCTATGGCATTATCCATTTATCTGGGAGCTCTTTGGGGGGGAGGATCTTATCTGACTTCTAGTCTTGATCACTCTAAGAGTCACTTAAATACCAGGAGCTACTAATGTTTTTATGAAATGAATGAATAAATTAATGAACAGATAGCTGGTCAAAGAGGCATGTATCTTTTGCTTCTGGGGAACAGGATGGAAAGTGAGAAGATGAGCAAATGAACTCTGGACAAAGAGCTGTGTTCTACTTAGGGGAAGAGCAAACAGCCTCCTGCATAGGGTTCCCCTTCTGGGTGGGAAAGAAAGCTGGGGATTACCATGAGTGAAGAATCTTTATATGAGGGACACATTGGGGTGGCTACTCCAGGAGGAAGAGTCCTTAGAGGTAGTTTAGTCCTGATGAGAGAACAGAAGTGTCTGCTCTGAGGTCTCAGGGGGTCAGTGGTAGGGCTGGAACTAGATCCCTTGTCTGCTAAAGTCCAGCCCACAGTCCACTTGGCTGCCCAGGCTGCTTCTGTTTACCATCCCATCTGTAGTCATCAACTGGATTTGGCCATCATGAAGTCAGGAATGTAGACATGTTGTATAATCCATCAAATGTTTTCCAAGTTTACTCTGTCTACCCACTCCTTTAATTTTTCTATGATCCCTGTTTTCTACCTCAGTTAATGTTTTCTGTGCCCTCACTAATAACCCCCTGTTGAAGATTCAAAAGGCCTCTCCTGCAGCTGGTACCCTCACACAGCCATGTTCTTTCTTGTTCCACTTAAGTTGGCCTTCCTGATCACTGGGGGGCCATGTGGATCATGGGAGAAGGATGCTGTACTACACAGTATGAGCTCCAAAAGGCAAAAGGGAGGAAAAGATGGGACACTGAGGGTGGTGGACTTGTGGGTGGCCTGGGGAGGAAAGGGAAGGAAGTGGGTAGGAAGGGTGTGGGAGAGGGCAGGGAAGAAATGGCATCGTTGGACTGTGGGTCACTCGAGCAAGGTTATGTGTTTCATTCATCTGTGTCCCCCAACACTGAAGACTGAGCCTGGGCCTGGCTTCAAGGAGGGCTTTGGGAACTCTTTGCTGAGTGAATGAATAACTCTAGAATGAGCAATCCACCCTCTGGGAAATGAAATAACTGCTATCATCCAGAATCATCTGTCCCCATTTAGCATTGCACTAAAGCCCAACGGGACCTTGGGATGCATTTCAGAGTCATCCTGGAGCTTCTTCAAAGTATAGATGTTGATCTCACCTCCTTTATATTGAGCCAGAAAATGGAGGTGTGGGCTCCATCAGGCATGTGGAAATCAAGAATTGCATACCCCTAAGGTTAGAAACTACTCTTTTAGATTACTCCAGCTTCCCTGGCCTCTCCTGGAGATGGTCTTGCAGTGGCTGTAGATTCATCTCTGTCATATCTGGGGTGATCTATTCAGTAAAGTTTGGTAAGGCTGAAGGCCTACTTGGATTTTTCCCATTCACTCTCACCCTTACCCCGGGGTCTCTGATGAAGGACTGATGAAATGCTCATGGCTTTTACACTGGAGAATCACTTTGTAACAGGAGTTCCTTGCTGGTCAGTAGCCTCCTCACAAGCCACAGGGATCACATGGTCACATGGGTATTAAGAACCCTCTGGAGCCACCTTCTGCTTCCCTCCTAAAGGTTGAGAGCTTCAGCCCAACAAAGGACTACATTGCAAAGAGATTCTTTTGCTGAAGGAGGCAAAGTCAAGGAAGGCAAAAACTTTCAAATACACCCATTCCTTCCCTGCCCTTGACACACATTCACACACATCCACCTGGAGTGAAGAACATGGCTTGTCCAATTCTCACCCTTAAAGACTGAAAGTCTTGCTCTGCATTGCCTACCCATAGGATGTGATGTGAATTTTAGTACCTAGAAATGTTCCTACCCCAGGCCTTGAAATCTCACCGTTATTACTTTGGCTTTCTGATAAACTGTGAATCTCTTAGCACTGTGTACGTATTAAGTCTAATCAGTCATTGGTATGTTAGTATAAATAAATTAATTAGAAACATTTGGGTGAGGCGAGGCCAAGAGCGGAGGAGGAAAGCACAGGGTAGTGAACTGTGGCACAGAGAAAACAGAGCTGGCTCATTTCTCACTTGGAGACATACTGTCCTCTTCAGAATAATCCCCCAAACCTCATCCTAGCCAAGAAGAAGTCTACCTTTTGGCCCAGCTCAAGCCCCACTTCCTAGATGATGTCTGCCCCAAAGCAGCCACACATGAGCATACCACAGCATATTTTTCAGATGCCATGATCACCCTTCATCTTATCTCTGCACATGCGTGGTCTCTCAACACAATTGGAATCCTTACAAAAGAGCTGTATGTGAGACACTGCGATCTCAATCAGGTAGATGAAGAAACTGAAGCTTTTGTAATTTGTGCAAGGTCACACAGTAAGTCAGAGTTGGGAGATCCCAAGTTCAAGCTGATACATAGCTCAGCCATTCATTGGTTGTGTGACTTTAGACACATTACTATTCTTTTTTCTGTTTTTAAAAGAGTTTACTTATTTATTCATGAGACACACAGAGAGAGACAGAGAGAGAGAGAGAGAGAAGCAGAGGGAGAAGCAGAGGGAGAAGCAGGCTCCATTCAGAAAGCCTGATGCAGGACTCGATCCTGGGTCTCCAGGATCAGGCCCTGGGCTGAAGGTGTTGCTAAACCGCTGAGCCCCTCGGGCTGCCCGACATATTACTATTCTTTGTGCTCAGTTGTCTCATCTGTAAAATGGAGACAGTAATGGTACCTCGTGCAAAAGGCTGTTGTGAGAATTAAAAGAATCGATATACAGAACATACAATGGGATAGTGCCTGGTACTTAGTGAATGTTCCAGAAGTGTTTGCTATTATTATTGATCCTGTTATTGTTACTACTCAATATCACTTCCAGAGGATCCGATCTCTTCTGTTTCTCTCATAGCATTTACTGGACACACAGCAAGAACTCAGGCTCTATTAGCTCCCTTTCCTTTGTCTTTTTGAAAAAAATTGCCATCAGGATCAGAAAAATGTTACAACTGCTTGTTTTATGGAACAAAGATTTTCATATTTCCCGAGAAAAGCAGCCAACATTGGCACTACCAGATCAAAGCAAGTAGAGTTCAGGGCCTTGAGTTGTGGCCCTCGCCTGGCAAGAGTTCAGAGGAAGATTCCTTGGAAACACGCCGTAGGGATGAAGAGCCAAGGCCCTGTCATCAGATGCTTCCAGGCCCATATCACTGACACATTGCAATCCAATGTCATGTTCTTGGTCCTCGACAGGCCTGTTCTGATAAAGGGCTAATGGGCAGGAAGGGGAATGTTTGCCAATGTGCTTATTTCCAGTAGATTATGGATGTATTTTTAGTGTGACTGAGAAATAGCTAGGATCTTGACTTGCAAGATGATTTTGTAGACTAGGACTAGGAAAAAAATCCTAGCAAAAAAGAAAAAAAAAAAGATTGCAAATGCTTGTTGCTGTGGGGAACTTCATCTTTTCATTGCCACCTGGCTCACTATGTTAAATGAGTTCAAGTATGATTTCTTCTGGGAAGCTGCCCTAGAGCCTCTTCCCAGCACTACCCATTTTTTTCATGGCACCTAGCACATATACCTCACTGTATCACCATTGCTAGTTTCTCTGACACACAGGTCTGACTGAGCAGCTTGAGTACAGTAGCCATGGCTGTTGGTTCATTTCAGTGACCCAGTGATTAGTTTGAGAGTGTTGTAGAGGAGATGCTCAATAAGTTTAATGAATAAATGGATGGATTGTTGGATAATGGATGGATAGATGGATAGTTGAATGGAAGGATGGATAGATGAATGGATGGTTGGATATAGATAGATGGATGGATAGATGGACAGCTGGGTGGAAGCTGGGTGGAAGGATAAATGTACGGATGGATGGATAGATGGAGGGATGGATGGATGGGCGGATAAAATACAAAGACCAAGCAGTCATTCTGCACTGCTAAATCATGTTACAAGTAGGACTACAGGTACTATGTTTCAGCATTTCTTACCCATTTTTAGGTGTTTGTCCCTCATACATTACTTTTGCCTAATGCCACCGTAGACCTGCTTTTGATGTGATTCAAGTCGTGTGGGCAAATAAATGCCTCTCCTCCCAAATGGACACCAAGAGAGATATACAACCACTCATGATGGTCCACCAGTCCAGTTCACACCCTGCAGAGGCACCTGAGTGGGGACAAAGATTTGGGGAGCAGGCACAGGAAGAGGGAGATGTACAGGGCATTCTTATATTAGCAAATTATAGACAGCAGTTTCTCATGTTTTAAAAAACAAACCCCAGCTGGAACGAATTGTTGGAACCTTTATGGCCACAATTTAACTCTCTATTTGGATGAAGTTTCCATGTGGCCCCAGTGCATCAAACAGATTAAAGCCCTGGGGAGGTTGTCAGGCCCAGCCCAGGCAGCAGAACAGAATATCTTGGAACTATCTATTCTGGGTAAAGAAGCAGCACACATGGAGTGAGTCCATTTCTGCTTATTGTGGCCTCAAATCTCATCCACTGAGAAGCTCAAATGATAACCCAGCTGCACATCTTGCAGCTGACCTTTAAAAGAAAGGCTATTGACAGAAGTCCTCCAAGAATGTACCTTGGGTGCAGGGACTGCTAGCTGTCCCCCATCAAGTCTTCTCTCCTTCCAGAGTAATTGACTTCTTGACTAGGCATACGGCTGTTCAAAGTTGGGGCTACTTTCCCAGTGTCTCTTGCAGCTGGGTGTTGCCATAAAACTAAGGTCTTTAGTTGAGATGGCTGAGATGATGTGTGCAATTTCTTGGTCTTGCCCTTAAAAGGCGGGGCATATTCACCAACCCTTTGGTCTTGTCCCTCCCACTAGCTGGAAGGTGACACTGTGGTGAGCCAATTGGGGTCACGTGAATCAGAGCAACAGCCTAGGAAGGGGCACCAGGAGAAAAGGGGACTGAGTTCTGGACGGCTTGCGGAGCAGAGCTGCCAGGCTAGCTTGGACTTTCTATGAGAGAAAAACAATCTTCAGTCATGTCAAAACCACGTGAATATGTCACACTCAGTTGAACTTCTACCTTAACTCAGGCACCCATGTAAATGAATTGAATATCTATGTGCGTTTTTGTGTATATGCACAAAATCTCTCTCACACATACACACTCAGCAGGATCTTCATATTCCCTCATTGACAGTTATTAATTCAATTGAGTTTTGGTGCTTCAAGGAAGTCCTTCATCCATGTGAACAAAAAATATATATTAACATATGTCTCTAACACAAAGTAATAGGGCATCCTCAATAACTTTGTAATCTTACAAGGAAATGGTGAGACTGATTCTCACGAAAACAGTCATCTCTGCTTGATATGTATTATGTTAATTCTCTATCAGTTGGAATCCTCAGTTACCCAAGGCATTCTTCATCAATCTGGACACTAAGATTTCTCGATTCAGGTGGCTGATTCAGGTGGCTAATGCAACTTCTAAAGTCCCCACCTCGTCCTCATCCTGAAAGCAGAATGGACCATGGCCCCAATCCTGTCATCCCTTTACTCTAGGACATCCCTGGGTTTTGTCTTATGTAATCTCTCCCAAAGCTGGCTAGATCCTCATCCAGCGAGTTACCCCGGCAACCCAGCTGTGTCATCTTGAAAGATGTCTCCAGGCACCAGCTTCTGAGTCTGAAAGAGATTTGACTGAGGCCAAGCCATAAAGACACAACATATTAGCTCTAACAAGATGTCATCATTTATCGGGCTCCTGGTAGACATGTCACATTTTTTTAAAAGAGAATATGGATAAAAATAAGTCCTACCTTGACTATGCAGTGGGATTTACTTAGAAAGCAGCCATAGCTATCTATTTTCAGAGACCATCTATGTCTTTGATGATCTCCTTTGCATTTCTTCTAAAATCCTTCCAGTGTTCACACTTTTCTTTGACAATCTCACTACAAACTCAAACGTAAGCAGCCTAATTTCCAAGTCATCAGGCTAGCTTTCTCATATTAGACATCTCTAGTTTTACATGTTAGTCTTTCATTTCCTCTTTGGGAAAATAATATTTAAGGAAATTCATTGGCTACTCTGTTTTGCTGGCAAGTGCCTTCCATTTTCATAAGAAAATTAGCTAACCACTTAATTCGGAGAATGGATACTATGTGATCCTGTAATGTTGCATCCTGCTTATTTAAACATTCTATATCAAAATGGTTCATCGTGAATATCTGTGGTTTATTATTCTGGATAACACACTAAAAATATTTCACTATTTTCATTTAGTCTTCAAATTGACTTTCAGTTAATCTATAAAGGAAAGTCCTTTATTTACTTAGTTTGTTCTTCTATCAACCAACTAATTTTTGTTGTTGAGTGCTGGGGATACAGAGATGGATAAGATATAGTCTCTGTCCCTGTGAGTAGTTGCACAGCAAAATTGCTATGATGCCAAGTGACCTACTGTACAGGGACATTCATGTTTAGCAGAGATCTATTAATAATTTTGATCTTTTGATTTCTAGAATCCTGGCATTAGAAGTGAACTTAAGAGGTCATGTGGTTTTCTACTTCATTTTACAGAGGAAGAAACTGAGGCTGTGCCTACCTCTTACCTTCTACCTCTCATCCCTTTAATATTCACTGCTCAGCCATACTGAACTTCGACTGTCTGCTGAACAAGGGGTTCACTCCCATATCTGCTTTTCTACCATATTTTATTAAATTCTAGAGCTCCAGAACAAAGCAGCTAGTGGAGCTCTAAAAAATGTTTCATGTGGTCCCACAAATGTTCTAAGGGAGCTAGGACAGGGATTACCAGCCTTCTCTATAAATTGAGACTCTATGACTCAGAGACATTATTAACTGGCCCGGAATCACACAACGTACTAGCAGCAGCATCCTGATGGGGACTGGGGTTTTTGCCTCTTGTTTTCATTCAACTTTGTAACACGTAGGATACTTTCTCCTATAAGGAACAGAAGACCGGGTAAAGGTGGCCTAATCCATAAAAGATTAAGAATCCCATACGTTTCAGATACTGTTTCAGGACTGATCCAGCAGATCTGGGATATCACCAAGGGCCCTGACTCTTTCTGTTTTTCTACCCTACCATGTTCATCTTGGAAGCAATATCTTTCTTCATCATTGAAAGTTAGCTATAGCTGTGCCAGGTGTCATATGCAGACACCACAAATAGCAGCATGCTAGTCTTTCTATGGGTGAGAAGAAAACCTTGTCCACAACCATCCCCAGTGCCCTGCAGATCTTTCCTCAGATCCCTTTTGACTAGGATCAGGTAACATGCCCACATCCTAGATGCAAAGCAGACCAGGAAAATGTGTACCTGGATGTTAACTTCTACATTGGGAGATTGGCCACAAGCAGAGAGGATGACATGAAGAGAGGGGGAAGGCCATTGGGTAGATAACAAACAGTGTCTGATACCTCATTTAATCAAGCCACCCCTTCGTATCTCTTTGGGTCAGTGCCAACCATTATGGGCATGATCCCATAATTTGTGGTCATTAAATGTGATTGAGAAGGAAGCTATAATTCCTCATGTGGTGGGCTTCTCCAACCCTCATAGAGATAGTCAACCCACTGGGTTTCCCATTGACCCAACTTAAGCACAGCCAACAAGGAGCTCTCACACTGTCAGACTCTGCCTCCTTGGCCCCCATGAGTACCCTGGGAGGCAGGAAAAGCAGGCCTTCTGGAGAAACATGGACTTGGAGAATAAAGGATTGCCCACAGCCCAGCAGCACAGGGGCAGAACCAGGATGCAGAATCGGCTCCTTCCCCCTGCCACGTTCCACCTGTAAGTCATCTGGAACCACATTGGACATTTATTTGAAGTTTTTCATTAAAGGCTATGGTTAGATAAACCACAAACCATCCTTATGCGTGGGGATCAGACTCCCCGAGATTTCCATCAAGGATCTACCTACCTATGAAAGAGCACTGGCGGTGGAGTCCAACTGCTGGCATTTGAATATTGCATGACTTTGGGAAAGTTATTAACCATTTTGTGCCTCAGTTACCTCATTTGTAAAATAGAGGGAGCAATAATACCATCCTCATATACCATTTGAGGAACAAATGAATAATATATGCGGAGTGCTATGCTTGGAACAGTGCCTAACACTCAGTAAGTATTCAATTAATGTTGGCTATTATCATCTATTTATTATTCATCTGTGCATCTTGCCGTCTTTTGATTTATTCCAGAAAGGACCTAAGGTGTGCCTAGTTTCTATGGTGTTTTATGTTGTAAAGCCAACAAGTGCCTCCCCTGCCCTGCCAGGTGACTGTGAAAACATTGTGAATCATACTGATAAAACAAACCATTTGTCTTTATTTTCAAACCAAAACATGTGTGTGTGTGACAGCTCCCTAGAGCAGACAGTAAACTGGATTGTACTGGATGGCAGAAACAGTCCCCGCCACCTGCCTCGAAATCTAGCGTTGGGCTGCTCTGCCTCAAATGGGATCCTGACCCTCTGGATCAGGTGGGGGCTGGGTGGGGGCTATGCACATGCCCCAGGGACCCTGCCTGGGCGCCTTGTTCAGACGAAGTCATGCTCTCCCATAACCTTTCTCTGGAGTTCATGTAACACCTCTGAGCTGTTAATGTCTGCTGCAGAGAAGTGCAAGAGGAAGCAAGGGGAAGACTCTCCTCTCTGCTGGCTCACCTCCCCAACCGCTGGGAACATTCCCTCTGGCACCTGGGCCTGGGACAAGCTTCTCCTCCTCCCTTCCCCTCTTCCCACACAAGAGCAGTGGCGGCTGGGCCAGCCTGCAGGGGTTGCAGGGGAAATGTGGTGAAGACAGGTTCTCATGACTGAAAACCAAGGCAGCCCCTCTCCAAACGGAGGGACAGTCCCCTGGAGCAGATGGCCACTTGAGGCCACAAAGAGCTGAACAGACCATGAAAGATTTCTGCTGCATAAGCACATGGTGAGGCCAGAGTCCTCACCCCCATGTTCCTGTCACTGGCTCCCAAGGCCCCAGTACTAATGAAAGTGACATTGAGCATTCACTGAGCACCTTTAATGTCAAGCCCTTGCAAGGTACATACAAAGAGTCATTTTGACAGTTCCGGAAGCTAAAGACAAGGGAAATGGAGGGAAGTGGAGGGCCTTGTGCAAGAATTTGCAGCTCTGAACACTGGCCCCCCCATCCAACCCTTTCTAACTGCTATGTCTGGCTCCAGGCCTGCTCTTCCCACAAAAGAAGCTGCCTTTTCGGTAATACCTAGCACATATTCTAAGCTGTTCTCTGAATCTCTGATAGAGGGACCCACACCCAAAATGATAATACACATGATCTTACCTTTCATCTTTTGGCCGTTTAGTGTAAACTATATACACAAAAATATAGGACAATAACTATCTTGTATTTTTTCCTGAAAACAATGTAAATAACACTGATAAAACAACCCATTTGTGTTTAATTTCAAACCAAACATGCTGAGTTCCCTTTTTAGTTGAGACAGAAGGAATTTCATCTATAGAGGAGATGGGTGTAGGGGCCTGACTGCACAGATGCTGTGTGTCACAGCCAGGCCTGGGGTCTTCACGAAACACCCTATGTCACTGTTTTCGCCCCAAGAGATTTAACAGATTCACCTTCTTCACAACAAATTGCCACCAACTCCTCTCTGTGACAGAAACAAAGGCCCAGGGGAGTCTTGCTCCCCAAGGAAGTACAGGGCTCCGAGCCAGCAGCTCTGCTGGGAACTGGACCAGGGTGAGAACTGGACTTGCCCTGTGGGCTGGGGTCAGCCTTGGCCACTGAGGGGAAGAGGTCCCTGGATCCCAGTCATCCCAAGATCATGGCCTTGCCTACCTCCTGCTCCCTTTGTAGAGGGACTGGATTTCACTTTGTCTGTGTAAGGTTTTCCTGGGACCTCAGGCCCCAGCTAGTGCATCAAACTGCCCAGGAAGCCTTGTCAGACTCTCCCTGACCCCTGCTTCCCTTCCCCTTAGCTCCCAAAGCTCTGACAACCCACATCCTCACTTAGCTCTCTGCATTTGTCTGCTTGCAAGGCTTTATCTCCCCAGATGGTGGGGGACTTGCATGGATGTCCCACCTATGGGTTCTCTCTGTCTTTAGTCTTGTGCAGCACACACAAGGTTCAGACAATCAATATTCAGTGGATGACTCAGCCAACCTTTCCTAAGCCATTTGCTTGAGGGCACACTGCGAGCTCCTAGAGCTTCACCCACTGAGTCACGGAGAACACTTACAAGGGAAATGAAAGTTAGCCGCTCATGCCTGGTACTCTCATTCTGTGGTCTTGAGAAGCATACAACACCAGGATGTCCATGGTCATCTTACACATCTTGGAAGGAAATCATCTGTTCACCTTGTCCACAACATTCAAGACTTTCAGGCTTTTCTGGCACTTGATGACCTCTGTGATGGGGCCCCACTCACATGTCTGACCCCACTTTTCCCTGATACTTGTGTGGTCACTCAACATTTCAGCCAACAGAGCTGTTGGCTATTCCGCATACCATCTGCTTGTCTCCTCACCTCTGTGCCCTTACTTAGGTTGCCCCTCCTCTTAAGAAAATCTTTAAAGCTCCAGATCCTACCTATATTTCAAGGTATCTTGAAATCTTCAGTGAAGATATTTATACAGAAATTTGCTAGCCTGGAATTTCTGCACCAGTTTTGGGACAAATGTCCCTTTCTCTGTTATCTTTTAGCTATCCGCTTAAACTGTTCTGGTAGGCCGCAAGCCCTTTAAACAAGGGAGACAATCTGACTTGAATTCTGCACCTGCCATGGCTCTTGACTACAGATTTGTTATAGAAACCACTTGACAGTGTTTGTTGAAGGTGATTGACAGCTAAGAGCTTCTCTGGATCACTATCTACAGAAGGATTCTCTTCCACTAGAGCTAATGAGGCCCTTGAACATTTTGTAGATGGATTTAGCCCTATTTTGCTGACCTCCCTTTCCACTCCCCTATTCAGGACTACATTTCATCTGAGAGGGAAGAAGTGACTTAGACCTCAGGATAGGAGACGATTTGTAGCTACATCAGGTAGTCACAAGGATGGAACCCCAAGCTCCATAACTACCCTCAGAGGGAAACATCAATGGTCCAAGACCCATTCCAAGTGGAGCCATGAGCGTGAATAATTGAGGACAGAGAGCATTCTCAGAGGTGCTCAATGGGCCACAGGAAGGGAGGAAGGATTCCCACCAAGGGGAGTCAGTCAATGGTACCAGATCCAAACCCCTGTCACCCTCTCAAAGATTAGAAAAATCCAGTAATGTAAAGCGGCTTTTATAATGAGAGGTCCAGACATGATTTTGTACCTTCAAGTCCAATTCTGTAACAGAAATGGGCTACTTCTGCCTCTTTGGCTCTATTTCCAATGAGAAATGGATTGTCCAATTAGCTCTAGAGAATAGCTAAAGGGAGAGTAGGTTCTTCTTGAAACCTCCATCAGGCTGGAATTGAGACACATCCTTTTGGGTGTTAACTGGAGCAATGAAGAAACAGCTCAATCTTGGGCTGCCTCCTGACTCCCAAGAGCTTCGGTATCCTCCTGTGTAAAATGGGGGGAAATGGGGGGCGGGTGGACTGAGAAACTTCTAAAGGGCTCTTTCCAACCTTATCCTGAGGGCAGAGAAGTTGAGGTTTCCTCTAAGAGCATTCCTTTGGATAGCATGGCTGCAGTGACCATTGATACCTCTCTAACTGACACCTGCCCTATCACCGGAAAGCAAAATCCCAAGGTGTGGATGCCATCCAAAATAATTTCACACCCTGTGAGACAGGAGAAGGTTATCACTTCCAACCCTCTGGGATAAATGCTCTCTCTAATGCAAGACGCTCTGGTAGCTAGCTATTCCCTAAGACAATCTCACCATAATAAAATGCCTTTGGAGCCTCACATGGGACTTGGTTTTCTCAGAACTATAACTTTATTGTCATCTCTTTCTCCTAGCTCTTGTTTTCCACATTAATTCAAGTTGAAGTGCAGCCTCGATCATGTTGGCAAACATTCCAAATGGAAATGAATTCCCAGGTTCTCACTAAAAATTGCAACATCCTCACTAACCCAATCTGGATGACATTTTGTGTCTTATGTAATGTCTGTTTCCCGAAGGAATTAGAATGTTTCTGTATATAGTTCTGCCCAACAAATTTTTAATAAGGCCTACTCCTAATTACCTCTTAGGAACAGGCTGAGTCTGAGTCCCTGAAAAACCGACCATCCAAAAATCTGTTTTGAGCCAAGAGTTTTATTTTCAAAATTGATTTGAATCAGATGTGGAGAAGCCATAATAGCCATCTCTGTCACGTTCTCTTTTGATAAAATATCTCATAGGGGAGCCAGCTCTTGATGCCACAATCCAAGATACTGGATAGTCTGGAATCCAGAAGCACTCTCCTGCCCAGGTGCCTAAGATCGAGCCACTGATGAGCCTTTCCTGGGCAAGATGATTCTCTGTTTACAGAGCACTTTGGTTGACTCTCACATTAAGTAAGCTGGGCTCAAAACAGTCTCCCCATTTGGTAGATTAGGCAACTGAGAGCCAGAGTGGTTTGTTGATTTATTTAACAAACTTTTAAGCACAGGGCTTTCCCAAGGTCACATGGCTAGTGTATGGTAGGCAGGTACATGTCTAGCCTTCAGGTTAAACCACATGGCATTTATGTGTTCAGGTAAAACACCAATAGCAGTGTAGGCTCTGGGGAATGGAGAAGAGCTCTAACCAGAGAGAAGGTGGGAAAAGCTTGCATAACTGTGTTGTAAAGACATACTATCCTCGTACAAGGAGATGGGGGGCCCAAAGTCACTGGAATAAACAGGAGGAAAAGACTTCCTGCTTTGTAAATGGAGAAATCAAGGAAGAAGGTTTTGAGCCAGTCCTGGAAGGATAGTTAGGATGGAGTGACAAGGGAGCATTGGAGGCATTCTGCCTGGCAACAAAGAAGACCAAAGAAGCTTCCAGATGCTTGCTCCTGAATATAGCCAAGAGAATACATGATGCATAGCAAGGTGAGGAGAATGCTGTTTGCAGGGTGGTGCAGTGCTCCTCTGTGTTGGTCTCTCTGCAGCTTTGGGCAAGTCTCCTGACCTTCCGACCACTAAGCCCTGAAGTGAGGGAACTCTACTCCAAAGTCTCCTTCCATGGTAGGCCAAGGTGAGAGTCAAGTGAACTAACCATTGTAGTGAAGCATGTTAGAGTGTCAACAAAGGAAGGGGACATGGACAAGAGAGAAAAGGGAGGGAGGGAGAAACAAGGGAGGAGGCCTATGGTAGGAGCCTCTGCTGTGGACAAGCTTTTTCTTCAACAGGTGTTTTTCACATTTTCTCAGCAGGATTGCCAGGAGGTTCATGTTTGTTTCATTTTGTTCTGTTTTTATTTCAGCCTGAGACACTGAGTCTGAGGGCCCCCTGCAGATGCCATAGGAAAATGCTCTCAAACGCAACAGTCATCTTTTAGTCCAGGTTTTGGGATTCTAGTCAGTGAGATTCTTGAGTGTTCAGAGACCTGTAGCTCCTCATGTCCATAACATCCTTCCTTTGATGATCAGCTTCCATATCACCTTCCCTGCCAGCCCACCCTGGGCCCAGAGGCCCTTCCTTGTCTTACATGGTCCCTCACAGTCATACACGTAAGTACATGATAAGCCTACACTTGACTATTAGCTCTTTGATGGCAGACCAGGCAACAGTGGCCCAAGGAAGGAAGATTCAGGACATACACAGCACTTGGAACATCGGTGTGCTCAGGACAGGGAAGGTAGAGCAAGGATTGCATTTTCTTTTAAAGATTTTACTTATTTATCCATGAGAGACACACAGAGAGAGGCAGAGACACAGGCAGAGGGAGAAGCAGGCTCCCTGCGGGGAACCTGATGTGGGGACTCGGTCCCAGGACCCCAGGATCACTACCTGAGCTAAAGGCAGATGCATAACCACTGAACCACCCAGGTGCCCTCCCAGGAATTGCATTTTATCTCACTGGGGCCTTCCCATTTTCATTTTCATGGTGCTCTGGACAAAATTCAACTTAATTAACTGGCCCCAAATCAGGAAAAGATCACCTGCAAACTGGAAACAAATTTGGCAAGATGCAGATAAGAATCTGTCATTCTTATTTTCTGCCAGGGAAGTTTATTTGAAAGTATAGCTTTAAAGGGGATGTTTCTTCATTTGTCTTAGCATCAGTTAAGACCCACTAAGTCTCCATTGTAGGAATTAGAATGTTAAGCCTGACAATGGTTAGGAGCATCTTTAGTTATTCTTAACCTTTCTTCACCTTACAGAACACTTTATAAATCCGATGAAAGCTCTCCCTAGAGAGTAGAGAGCATAGATACAAACTTTTATACACCATCTCAGTGTGTACAGAATTCTAGAAACCTACCGAAGGATACTCCCAGGTTAAACTCCAGACTAGTACTTCTCAAATGTCATGCATGGATTTTCTCCATTAGAACTATCTGTGAGGTCTTACTAGAGATCCATTTGCTGGAGCTCTGTCCTAGGCCCAGTAAAACAGCAACCTGAGGAAGGGGCCCAGCAATCTGCCAATTATATAGTCAGTCCAAGTGATTTTGATAACACATTCAAGTTTGAATTGCCCATTGATATAGATCAATTTTTTTTCATTTGCAAAGTCACTTGATCAAAGTGACTTTTATGTGGTAAAATGGCAAAAACGAGATGCAAATGTTTTATTTCATATTCTACAAAACAAAGATTATATGCCTGAAATCCTACATTTATTATATGTTTGCATGTAACTTTCAGGAAACAAGCAGTGATACGTTTTAAGCTTCAGAATTTAAATTCGTAGTAAAATTAATTTTAATTTTAGTAAAATTCTGAAATTCTTTTAATTTTTAGTGAAATTCTGAAACTATAGAGAATTTATAGAATATGGTTGTGATACTTTGTTAACTAGAAAATCTTTCTTACTCTAATATATAAATATATAAAATATGATATATAAAAATATATCATGAAATGCTTAGATGCCTCAGATTCTATGATATCATTTATTTTTGTTTGTTTTAATATATGTCTCTCAGTAGTTGTGTCAATAAGGAGTTTTGGTGAGGAGCACCTGGATGGCTCAGTTGGTCAAGCATCTGCCTTCAGCTCAGGTCATGATCCTGGGGTTCTAGGATGGAGCCTTCTGTTGGGGGGGGGGGTCCCCTGCTCAGCAGGAAGCCTGCTTCTCACTTTCCCTCTGCCCCTCCCCCTGCTTGTGCATGAACATGCTCTCTCTCTTTCAAATAAATAAAATCTTTTTTAAAAATAGAGTTTTGGTGAGTAGACTTATATTTATTTTATTTTTTAGACTTGTATTTCCAAAGCTTTAGGCCTAGAACATTTCTTATTGAATGGAATTCCCATATATTTTTGTAACATAAACATGGTACTGAGCTTGGAAAAGGTAAACACTATCTACTCAGAGACGTTTTATCTTCTAAAAGGCAAAGAGAAAAGTTTGCCTTTCATCACTGCATTCATTAACTTCTTATTTAATAGTCCATTTAGAAGTTAACCTCCTATTTCTCATCTTCCCCCACCAACAAGGATTTATGTCATCCTGTCTAGGACTGGGGTTAACTGTGCCTTCTCCATTAGCCTAGGAGACCCTGGAGGGCAGGCAGGTCCCATCCTTTAGTCATTTCTATAGGATTCCCTACCAGAAGGCTCCATGAGGAGATACACAGCCAGCATTTAATATAATTCACTCAACGAACACTTACTGATGCTTGCTCTGTGGCATGCTCTGTGCTAATCACTGGGTCTTACATTGATGAAAATGAGGTCACTATGGTTTACACAACATAAGAGTGAACACACTAGGAAGGGCTGTGCCCAGGCCTGTGTTCTGTGAAGCTTGCTCCTGCAGCTGTAAGTTGGAGGGGCTGGAGGGGGCTGATGGTGGGCTGCCATGGAACCAGTCGTCAGGCCAGGCTGTGTGCTGTGGTGAGAGTGGCCACGCCATCTTTAATATGTGTCCTACCTTCACTCTTTCTGTAACACTAGGCCTCATTTTTCTGAACCTGTTTTTTTTTTTTTTATTAAAGATTTCATTTATTTATTCATGAAAGACACATAGAGAGGCAGAGACATAGGCAGAGGGAGAAGCAGGCTCCCTGCAAGGAGCCCGACATGGGACTCGATCTCAGGACCCCAGGATCATGACCTGAGCAGAAGGCAGACACTCAACCACTGAGCCACCCAGGTGCCCCTGAACCTCATTTTTAAACATTTTTAAACATAGGCCTTATGAAGGGGTTCTTTTATATCTTGGATACAAAGGCTTCTAAAGTTGAAAGTTTATGGCTTCTGGCCTAGCAGAGGGGCCTCTCTCATTATCCTGCTCCTCCCTACACCTCAAAAGGGTTGGTTCTATGGCAGCAAAGTGCCTCTCCTGGAGCCCAAAGTGGGTCAGGCTGGTTACAAACAGTAGACACACCAGGCTGACCACATACACAGGAGGGCAGAGGCCACAGGCAGTTTTGCTCGCTCAGGTGGATTCCAGGATGTCTCAATGTCCACGCTGAGATAGAAGGAACCACGATCTATTCACCAGGATAAGAACTGTGCCTTGCTGAATATTTGCACTTTTCAGCAGCATTAAAGGAAGTCTTTTCTTGTCAGCCCTCCTCTTGAGCCTTATTACATAATCCACATCTTTCTCTGGGCTTCTTCCTTCTAGCATTTCAAAGCTGTCTTTTTTTCCCCTCCCTGTGTACATGGCATATTTCCTCTGTGGTTCTCCCCTGTATAATGTCCTTGGACAACTCTGGAAGGAGAAGGAGACTTTGCCTGCTTTCTGATGATCTGACACAAGAGCACAGGCTGAGTTTGAACACGGATGTTCAGAGGCTGCCAAGAATCCAAACTCCATCCAGAAAGTCAGATGCTCTCTTCTTGGAATAAAAAAATCCACTCTCGGGTGGGGTGGGAGAGGTGAAGGAGGGAGATGATGTTTTATAGGTACATCAGTTGTACCACAAAATGCTGAGCTGGGTTTCATGTTCCCACACACACCCCCACCCCCATCTTGAGGCTGGTGCTTTCCAGCACTGAATATTTCCAGTATGCAAATGAAATACCTCATTTCCTGCATTTCAACTAATTCTTCAAAGGCAAACCTCTCTCATTTTAAACAAATAGTGAGGGATGTGGCACACAGAGCTTTCTTAAACACAGAATGACAGCTTGCATGACCTCCAGTGATATGAAAGTAGCTGTGACAAATCTCATTTGTCTGTACTTTCCTTGGGGCTGAGAGTGAAGACAGTTGTGAGGCTCAGGCTAACTCCTAGGTGATAAAATGTGAGAAGATGTGACTTGGAAAACCACGGAGAGTGGTTTAATAATATAGGAAAATGCATATCATCCCACTTCTCTGCAAAAGTAATTTATATCAAGTGAACAATAAATGCATTTCTCAGCACTTCTACATGAAAAAGCTCTATGTGATAAAAACTAATGTCTTAGATCTTAGAAATGGCACAGTGATCTTATACTATACACACATGCCACTCTAGGTGTACCTTTCTACACACATTTAAGGAGGTAGTTTTGTGTATACCGTGGCCCTTGGCTGCTCAGCTTTGGTTTCATGATAACCCTAGGTCACTGATGCTCATCAGTGGTTCTTACATGGTTACTGGGTTTCTAATATTGCTGTAGCAACCATCTGTAAACTCATCACTCAAAACCACAGTCATATGACTTAGATATGATATGTATCTAATCATGTGGTCCTACCCCCTATCCCATACCTTGCCTCTTCCCCTCTGCATGTAGCCATCAGTCTGGATCCTGTCTTCATCACTCTTGCTTTCCTTTTTTACACAATTTTATTGCATTTATTTGTAGTCCTATAAAATTTTTAAAAAATCTTATCTGTGTTTAATTCAGAATATTTTAAGACTGACTTTTTGCACTTAATGTTTCAGTGATGCTACAGTTCAACTGCTTTGCCTGCTATGTGAACATATCATAGTTTATTTTCCACTCACCCTTTGATGGGCATTTGGGCTGCTTCCCAGCTTTGCTGTTGCAAACAGTGTAGCCAGGAGCATTCATACACATGCCCCTGCTTGTACACAGGTAAGGATAGGACCGCTGGAGCACTGCCTCAGTGAAACTCTCAACTTCAGGAGGTCAAAGCAATGTTCATACTTTATACAATCATTCCCCACACATAGGTGTACCTGGATGGTTCACATCACTCAAATCGATGGTCGATACATTTAAAGGATAAAAGTAGTATTTTCCATTTGGTATTTCCATCAGAAAAAGTTCAAAGAAAAACCACACATTTCTTCCAAAAGCCTAACATGCTATACTGACGCACAAAATGGAATGTCTTAGATCTTGCCAAATCTAGAACCAGTACAACTGATAAGCTCAGAAGAACCAAGATTATACCACTGCAGTTGAAATGATACCTTCCACTGATAGTTTTATCTAAATTCCAGGGTGTAAACAGTGCAAAATGCTGAGTTAAGAGGCCACATTGTAGACCTTATGCCCAAATGAATACTGGACCTCCCCACCCCCTCCCAATGGTGCTATTGGAGGAATCTAGGTTGTTTGCTTCTCTGCAAATAGGAGGGCATTTCGTGGTGAAAAAGCGTCCCATGTACTTTCTCTTTAATGGAGCGAGGTGCAGTTACCTTTTACATGCCAAACTGTAGTGTAATTAACAGTTTGTCCATAATCATCAGCAAACACTATTATCTGAGATTTCCACTGTAGTTTCACCCAACACTGTCATCCTTTGAACTCTAGTCAGTGATTTTTTTTTAAATATTTTATTTATTTATTCATGAGAGACACACAGAGAGAGGCAGACACATAGGCAGAAGGAGAAGCAGACTCCCTGTGGGGAGCCCCATGCAGGATTTGATCCCAGGATCCCAGGATCACGATGTGAGCCAAAGGCTGATGCTCACCCACTGAACCACCCAGACACCCCTCTAGTCAATGTTTTGACCGAACTATTATTACTCTTCTTATTCAGAAACTGCTTGACTTTGGCCCGGAACAAAACTCATCCCTCTGCATTTTTAAGAACTTCTACTTTCCCTTTTGTTTGGCAAATCATCAGCATTTGAAACAAATGGGCTACTTGGAGTTGCAACCCCCTACCTAGGAAGCTATGTTTCAGGAAGATGAGGTGTTTTGTGGCCTGGAGAAGACAAGAGACTGAAGATGACTTACCTTCACGTAGAGCTGCTGAAACTCCTCGAGGTTCAGCCTCCCACTTGGACAGTCCTTGAGGAAACCTTTGTACCACTGCTTGAGCTCGTGCTCGTTAAACTCCGTGCTCTTCACCAGATCCTCCATCACTTCGGGGGCCAGTTTGCTATTCTGTTTCCCCATCCTGCCTGGAGAAAAACAAATTAATGCAATTAGCTGTGATCATTTCAAGCCTGATTAGGAGCCAAGTCAGAGTAGAGTCCTAAATAGGCCTGTGATGGCAACTCCCTCCACTGTGTCAGATCAACCCCCCAACCCCCCAAGTCTGCCTCCTTCTATTTGGCATTCCAGAAAGGAGATGAGTGAAGAAAGACCCTTGTGGGGCTCGAATGGTGGTAGGGCTCTTCCTCCTCCATCATGCGTTCCCACTCACATTGCATCGACTCCCACATGGAAAGGCAGCCATCCCTGTTGGTGCTATTTGTGTAAAGTATATGGGCACTGTTTCTCTTTCCTTCTAGGAATTAAAATGCAGCAGCGCTTGCTGCCTAGATAGCTAATTCCACATTTAGTTTGTAAGAATATCAAGTGGGATTATTGACACACGCAATGAGAAGGCTTTACAGGCAAATGATTATAAGCAGACTTGGGAAATCTGATCAGCAATGGTAGCAAATCTCAGCTGGTTCTAACATTGCAGCTTTTTTTTTTTTTTTTTAATAGAAACAGCTTATTTTTATTAGCCAAATTATTTCTCTTTCTCCTCTCCTCTTCAGAGGTTTTCTATAAGGTCGCCATCAGTGTTGACAAACTTGATGGCTTTTTAGAGAGATTGGGTGGTGAATTTCAGTTGACCTAATTCCATTCTCCTAGTACTACTGCTAGTAAGTAAAAGTAACAATACATAAAACAATGTTACCTATATCTGTTATGTGCTAGGTTATGGACTGTTTACTAGCTGTGTTACTTAGGGCAATATTAATTAACCGCCTTATCTCAAATGTGTTCCTTAACGAAATAAATATAATGACAAAACTCTTCAGATTCACTGTGATGGCTAATTAAGATATAAGCAGATAAATAAAAATAAACAATACTCCATAGTTAAACTAGTTTTTGCACTAGTGCAGGAAAATTAAAGTGAATTTTTAAAAAATTTCCCTTCAATCTTGTTTATTTTAAATTTTTTTAAAAATATTTTATTTATTTATTCACGAGAGACACACACAGACAGAGGCAGAGACAACAGGCAGAGGGAGAAGCAGGCTCCATGCAGGGATCCCGATGTGGGACTTGATCCCGGGACCCCAGGATCACGCCCTGGGCCCAAGGTAGTTGCTCAACCACTGTGCCACCCAGGCATCCCTCAATGTTGTTGTTTTATAACGAAAAAAGTGAAAGCTGAACACATTAACTAGAGTCAAATTAAAATCGAAAATCTGAAGGACCACCAGAATAAGGAAAGTGTCACAAGATCTGCAAAATCCTGATACAGGAACTTAATTAGGCTTTGAAAAATTTACCCAAGTGAATGTAGGGCTTTAATGTGCTGGAGACACATTCTCTCCTCGTCTCTAGACAGGTCCATGCTTGCAATCACCCAGAAGGGGTAATCTCATCACATACTTTGTTGTTTTTAATTTTTTGCCTTCTTTTACAAGAGATTCCACACCCATTGTCAGTGACCTGCCCTAACACTGAACAATTCTTTCACTGTGATGAAACCAAACCACTCTTGCTACTTTCAGGGAAAGCTTTCTCCTCAGCACCATCCCAACCTAACACAATGAGAAGATATCATTAAAATGGCCATTTGTCTTCCGAACTCTTCTGTTTGAGCAAAGGACCCCAGGATCAGCAACTATATCCTTTATCATGGAGTGTCTCTGCTTATTTTTGCTCTTGATTTCAAGCTCCACGTCTCACATTAGCAACAGTCTCTTAATCATAGGTTACTGTGGGATCCCACAGCTGGATATGGAAATCAAGTTGGGGACTCAGGTGTCAAGTTTCATTAATCTGGGCGAGAAAACTGTAATCCGTGGTTATCCTGCTAACCAAAAGATGTATTACCAAACTTTCAGGATTTCACTTTGTTGTTTTCAGTAGAGAATTACAAATTTGCATTACTGAACCAGAATCTCACCTAAGAGTAACAGCTGCTGAAAGCTGAGTGTTGGCTGTGGGATAGGCACAGTGTCGAGCACTCTCCATACATAATCTTGAACCCTATGACAACTCAGAAATAAGGATTCGGGCAGCTCTCTTGTACAAGACCATACAAGTGAAGTGTGGCAGAGCCAGAATTTGAACCTGGATTAGCAAGACTCTAAGGTACAATCACAGACAGACAGGTGGATGGAAGGCATCTCAGAAGGAACAGGAGGAGCAAAAGCAGGAAGGTTTGTGAGGCTGAATCAGCGCCTCTTGGCACTCAAAGAAGGGATGAGAGAGGGATCAGTCACTCTGCCAGGCCCTATTTTAGAAAAACTGTTGGAGTTTACCAAAACCACAAGCCAGAGTGAGTTTGTATTAACGATGGGAAAATGGATTAAGGATTATTAAAAACTGCCTCTCTCAAATGCCTTTAGAAGGTCAACAGTAAAAAAAAAAAAAAAAAAAGAAGGTCAACAGTATGGGAGCGCCTGGGTGGCTCCGTGGGTTGAGCATCCAACTCTTGGCTTTGGCTCAGGTCCTGATGTCAGGGTTGTGCGATCAAGCCCTGCTATGGGCTCTGAGCTCGGTGCAGAGTCTGCTTAAAGATTCTCTCTCTTCTCCATCTGACCTTCCTCTGCATATGTGTGTGCTTATGTGCACTCTTTCTCTCAAATAAATAAATAAATCTTAAAAAAAAAAAAAGAAAAGAAAGGTCAACAGCATGTCAGCTTCTCTCTTAAGCAAGGAAGCTTGGATTCTTCAGGGATCACTTATGGTACCTGAAACTGTTTCTGCTGTTTACTGGGGAGCAGGTGGTCTCACACAGGGGACACCATCAGGACCATAAGTCACAGTTTTGGAGACTCACATGCATAACTTCATGCTTCTTGACTACGGATCATGGTCAGCAACTATCAGTCAGGTGTGCCTGGCAGTAGATGAATCATATAGAAAGAATCATATAGAAAATCAAGTTCTGGCCTGGCTCAATGTGGCACTGCCGCTGGTATCATCAGGCCTCATTTGGATTAATGATTCTCCCCAAGCTCCCTGACTCCAGCCCACCTTCTGCACGGCTGCTTGAATGAATTTCTAAAATACAAACCTTACCATCTGATCCTCTCCCTAAAACTGTCAACACTTCTCATTGTCTACAGGATGTAGCCCCATCTCCCTAGCCTGGCACCTGTCCTGCCTACTCACATCCTCGTTTTCTGCCCATCTGTCTTTTCACTTGTTCAGCAGTCTTCTCTTTCTTTAAGTAGCCTTAGCTCACATGCCACCCACTCTGTGAAACCTTTGGGGATTTTCCAAGGCTGACTTAGACATCCTTTCACCTAGACATCCCCACTCCCTTGTAAAATCTTCCATGGTCATTATTTATTTCTCTACTGAATTGTTAGTTTCTTGGGAGAGAGGACTATCTTTTATTCATTTTTGCATCCCGGCTATCTCATACTAGCTGCTCAACAAATATTTTTTGAGGGAACGAATGAATGAGGGGCACTGAACCAATGTGAAACAGATACTCAAGGACCTTGGCCTTGGTCGTCATCAAGTTGTGGTATTTGGTATGTTTCTTTCTGGAAGGATAGTCTCATAGTAATCTATATATGAAAAGAATCAATGCAATCATAAGTATAAATATAATGTGCAGGCAACAGATGGGAGGAATGTTTAATTTAACTCTATGGAAAATTGTCTGCCCTCCCAGAGACTGTTTTTTTGTGGTTGCCTTCATCACTAAATTTTGAACACCTTGAAGCCAGGGCTCATGTCTTTTGTCTCAATATCTTCATTATTTGGCATACAGGTGGTGCTTAGTGATGTCTGATGCATGAAGGAAAGCATTGATGGATTAACACTCCCCACCTTTGTCCCTTTGTATCTGGAGCTACAGTGATACAGGCCTGTAGTGTCTTTCATTATGAGATAAAGATGACAGGAAGGGTAAAAATGACAGTAAAGCATATCACATTCCCAATAAAAAGATTTCATGACACAAATAAAAGAAAATAAAAGATGTGTGTCTGGGGGTGGGGTCGGGGTGTGTGTGTTATTCCAGTTCTGTTTTTAGTTCATTCTGTGATCTTGGGACCCGATCCTTTCTCTGTTGCTCAGTTTCCTCATTTGAAAAACAAGTGAGTTGGACCAGATGCCCTTTAAGCCCCTTCCAACTCCACCATTCAGTGATCAGCAGCATCAGTTCTGCAAATATGAAATGATGAGTCACAGACTTCAAATCAACTTGTCTCAAAAGAGTCCACACATGTTGACTCTGTGGATTCCTTACCTGGGCACCGGTTGGTACTTGAACATTTGTTGCCTAAGAAGGGAGGGGACAGACACTGGAGTGTATTATTTGAAC
Organism: Canis lupus dingo; assembly: GCF_003254725.2. Classification (NCBI taxonomy): domain Eukaryota; kingdom Metazoa; phylum Chordata; class Mammalia; order Carnivora; family Canidae; genus Canis; species Canis lupus. Next base: position 13,076,150 of record NC_064259.1, on the reverse strand, counting down.
GCAAGCATTCCAGGTTATAAGATAAAAACCAGGCAAGCTCCAAACCAAATTATATCTCATGGTTTGAGTTACAGTAGAGAGATACTCAGGGCGAGGCATAAAACAGGCTGGTAGAGGGGTTTTGGCATGCAAAAGAACACCACCAGGAATGGGCTCGTGGATGAGGAGAGCCCAGCACCAAATTGCAAATGATGCCAGAAAAGACCACATTTTTATACTCCACAGTTTACAAAAGTCTCCATGCAACAACATTTACCCTTGTAACAATCCAGTATGAAAGAGATTATTATCACCTCCCTTTTACTGAGGAGGGCTTTGAAGCTCACAGAGAAAGAGTACTTCACCTTAGCTCAACCAGCTAATAAAGCTGAGTACAGAATAAAAGTCATTCTCTAGAACCCCCTTGGTTTCCTAATACAGGCCATCATCTTCTCTTGACTGGATTCTGCAACCATTGAGTTGTGGTATTTGTCCTTCTCACTGGCCTTCCTGCCTTGAGTTCTGCTCACCTCTCTTCCACTTCCTACAGTCTCTATAGCAGAACTCCAGAGCAGAGGAGGCAAAGCATGTATGAGTGAGTGCCCTCAGGACACATCTGGGAGACTTCCTATAGGATGATTGGGCCTGCCAGGGGAGGCAAGATGTGCCCGTGAGCATCTTTCCTCCACAAACCCATTGGGTCTTAGAGAGGACTCGAGTAGTGTGTGTGTGTGTGTGTGTGTGTGTGTGTGCGTGCGTTGCCCTGAGCTTGTCCTTTACTCACTCTGATATCTGAGTCCAGCCTCCTGGAACACAGCAGGACCCACTGCTTGCAATGAGGCACACAGAGCAGCAGGCCTGGCTTCTCACAGGCAGGTAATCTGGCCATCGGCCCGGCTGAATCTTGGCAAGATTCATGCAGACTGGGGGCTGAGATGGGGCGGCCCAGGCACACATGCAGACACACAACAGGATAAGCACACCATGGGGAAACAGCCCTGGAAGTAAGGCTCAGAGCGGAGGAAGGAAGGACTTTAGGGGCTCAGCTGGAGGCCGGTGGAGTACAGTGCCAGGTGTGGAAGGAGTCTTAACCAGGAGCTGAGCTGGCTGTAGTGTCAGATTACCTGGGCCAGCCTTGAATACAGCAGGTGCTCTCCCTCAGCCCTGGGCTCCTGACTTGTACACTGAAATAACTGGAAGAGACAGGCCCTCTCATGCTTAGACTCCTGCCTGGATGGCTCTTCCTTTCTTTACCACCTGTCTAAACAGTACTCCTCCTGCAAGGCTTGGTTCCAAGGCTGGCTTCTCTCTGACACTTCTCCACAAGTCTGTACTATTCTCCCCTTCTCCTTCCTCTTGACACCATGGTTCACATCAATAATGACCCATGGTCTGGTCAGCTCTGGGCACCTCAGCGTGGCTGACATTTATAGGTGTTGTCTATGGGAAAGGTTCCACGCTAGGCATGGTGGGATGTAGAGAGAAGACATGATTCCAGTCTTGAAGAGCTCAGAACTGGATGGGGAGACACTGACACCCGTTGGAATATGGGATAATGATGAGATGAAGGCTCAGAGCAGAGGGACCAGAGAGACAATGCCTTATCTGTAAGAAAGGATTCCTCGCCTTTTCAGAAGCTTCTGAAGCTTCTGAAGATCAGGCAACTTCACCTGTGACTGTTCCCCAGGTGAAAGCTCTAAACTAGTGTTCCCCAAACTTGCCTGAGGACAAAAATCATCCTTGCTACTCTAGTTAAAAATCTAGCTTCATGAGACCCACGCTGAGAAGGAAATCTGTACTTTTAGCAAGCAACTCAGGTCAATTTGGAGAGCACTGATGAAAACCATGAACAAAAATCAGAGTAGATGGTCTGAGGAGAAAGCATCCAAAGCAGCATAGATACAACTCAAGTTCTCGTTGATGCCTTGCTCCCTTGTTTGATATCCCTGATGTTGTTTCAAGATCTTGTATTGGGGACTAACATTAAGAGTTTGAGGGGTGCCTGGGTGGCTTAGTCAGTTAAGCATCTGACTCTTGATTTTGTCTCAGGTCTTGATCTCAGGGTCCTGGGATGGAGCCCCATGTGGGGTTCTGTGCTGGGCATGGAGCCTACTTAAGATTCTCTCTACTTCTCCCTCTGTCCCGCCCCCTTGCTCCCCCCACACACACACACAAAAAAAGAATTTAAAAATCACACAACTAGGGAAGACCAAAGCTTGTAAAGATTTGCCTCCAGGCTTTTCTGCTTTATTTATTTTTTTAAAAAAGATTTTATTTATTTATTCATGAGAGACGCAGAAAGAGAGAGAGAGAGAGAGAGGCAGAGACACAGGCAGAGGGAGAAGCAGGCTCCCTGCAGGGAGCTCGATGCAGCACTCGATCCCAGGACCTGGGATCATGACCTAAGCTGAAGGCGGCGCTAAACCGCTGAGCCAACGGGGCTGCCCTCTTCTGCTTTAATCCCCTTGATTTTAGGTTAGAAAGTCTGAGACTCTCCAAGATCACACAGGCAACCAATGGCAGAGGGAGTTCCCTGGTCTCCTGACCCCGGCTGGGTGATCCCACCCTCCTACCCCAGCAGCACACTGTCCCCATGCCAAACACCCAAAGCCTATAAGCCAGGACACATGTTTATCTCTGAGCAGGGATGTTGAAACAATCTCCATCACTACCTCCCTTGGATCCTATAAACAAATGACACTAGGTTGCTAGTTTCCAGAGACTGTTAAAACAACCCTGAAAACATGCCCCAGAGTTGCCCAGCACATTGTGTGGGTTGTTTTGTTTTGTTTTGTTTTTTTCTAATAAGGACAATTATCTGACACAATGGCTCTTTCTGCCCCTCTAGTCTGTATCTTCCTAAGCAAAATACTCACAAGCCCCCAGCAGCATCTCCCCAGGGACAGAGTGTGAGTCCCAGGCTGGCCTTTTTTTTTCTGTCTCTGGGGACCAGAGAAGCTTCAGAAAAGGCGAGAAATCCTTTCTTTTTCTTTCTTTCTTTTTTTAAAAATAATTTTATTTTTTATTGGTGTTCAATTTGTCAACATATAGAATAACACCCAGTGCTCATCCCGTCAAGTGCCCACCTCAGTGCCCGACACCCAGTCACCCTCACCCCCCGCCCACCTCCCCTTCCACCACCCCTAGTTCGTTTCCCAGAGTTAGGAGTCTTTCATGTTCTGTCTCCTTTTCTGATATTTCCCACTTATTTTTTCTCCTTTCCCCTTTATTCCCTTTCACTATTTTTTATATTCCCCAAATGAATGAGACCATATAATGTTTGTCCTTCTCCGATTGACTTATTTCACTCAGCATAATACCCTCCAGTTCCTTTCTTATGGCATTCTCTGATGGCTTTACTTCAAGCCCTGAACCTCATGGGATTACAGCGGAGTTCTGGCCCATAAGCACAAAACAGGTGGGAGGTTAGGAGGGTGCAGACTGCATCCCTGGGGACTCAAGATATGGCAAGAATTATTTGATCTGCAATAAATGAAGAAAACTATTTCAGTGGCAGTGGCAATGGCACTGTCAGGGCAAGTGACAAGAGTTCCAACCCAGAAAGAATAATATATACACAAAGGTGAAAACAGAAGTGGGCCCCAGGGATTAATCATCTGATCTAACCCCCTTCATTTTCTGGAAATGAAACCTTCTGTCCAAGGAAGGTTAGGGGACTTGTGTCAGGGAATATAACAAGTCCATAACAGGGCCTAGCTAGCAGTGCCCCTGGCTACTGAGCCACAGAAGAAAACCTGGAGGCTGCTATAGTGCCCAGACCTGTGACCCTTGGGCACCGACACTGGCTGAGGGTCTGAGCCTTGTAGGATAGGAAAGAGCTACTCTATGTCCCTGAGACCAGACTATGAAGAGTGGCCTCCCTGCCCAGTAGGCCTGTCTCAGATGCTTCCAGCCAAGTTCCTACCTGAGTGGTCCCTCTAAGTCTAAAGGTTTTGCCTGGGATCAGACCCCTGATCCAGGGTGGGAGCTGCTGGTGGACATTAGCTCTGGGATCTAAGTGGTTCCAAACTAAAACCCATCTGGTAAGGAGGTGACCGGGTGCTCAGGGATTCTGATCTACAAGGTGCTCAAGTGGTTGGACCAGCGTCGGAGGTCAGACTCCATGGCCTTCTTCCTCCTTTCCCAGACACAAAGAACATCTCTCAAGTACCTGGGAAGTATGGTTAAGCCGAAAGCCACCTTGGTGCCTGGGTGCTAGGATATGACTTTGGGAAAGTTTCTCCTCAGACTCAGTTTCCCTTTCACCCCATCTGGCGAGTTCCCTTCCCTTTTCTGTTGGGCCACAATGTTTCTTTTATTTTTCACTGGACTTTAGTTGGACAAAAAAGTGTGTTGGAGGCAGACATGGAGTCAAATGATATTCCTGCTGCATACACAGTATGTTACTTATGAGCAACTACTCAGCCCATTGGAGGTTTCCTCATTTGTCAAATGGAAATGATGAAATTTGCTCACAAGGCTGTTATGAGAATTAATGAGATAACACAGCAAATTTCTTCCCACAGTGCCTTCCACGTAGCAGGTGTTCAACAAACAGTAGCTATTATTAGCCTCATCATGGGACCCAGCAAATTGGGCTGCTCCAGAAGATAGGGAGGCAGATATTTCAAGATCCAGGCCCAGATATCTAGGCATCGCCTTAACCCTAACACGTTGTACCAGACCTGGTATGTATAAACCGAAGTGCACAAATTGTGACACCTGGGGGATTTTACTGTGGTCCTGCTTCTTCTTCAAGTAAAAGTGTTTCATACCCAACCCAACAGAGGAAAGTCATCTGAGGACCCTGCATCCCTGACTAAGCATCAACTGTTGAGTGAAGTTTCCATCTAATTCCCCACTCACCCACTGAACAGAAGTGTAAGCTGATTAATAGCTGGTAACCTTTCATCTAGGAGTGTTTCAAACAGCCACCCACTTTTCTGTGTCTTATTTTTACTTTCCTGTGCGTCTTTCTCTAACCATTCTATGTGTGTCTGAGCATCGATTTCTATGAAAGGAAACAGGCCATCTCTGGCAGTGTCAGAACCTCACTGAGTTCTGTGAGGTAACAGAGGAAATGCTTTCATTAATAATCACAGCCTTCTGTCCAACAGATTGTGTGCTAGGTTGTGCTGCCAAGTCTCAGTGGGGAAGGACCGTGGTCCTTATCTCCTATCAGCAGGGAGCTGTGGGAGAGAAGTACAGAGCAGGGGCGCCCACGTCACCCGCACATCCCCAGTCCCGGGGCCAGGAGCAGCCTTGAGCATCAGCGGTGCCAGCCCTCTCCTTGCTGTCAGAGTTAAGGACTTGGCTATCCCGAGGGGGCAGTGACATGTCCCAGTGTCTGTTGGTAGTAGCAGAGTCACTAAAGTCTTCTGACTCTTAGGCTGGTGGTCTTTCCTTTCTGAGAGCTGTTTACTTTTACCATGTTCCTAAATTTTTATCTCTAATGGTAATTCTAAAAAATAGTTTAACTCATGTGAGTGGGTCTTAAATACAGAGAACTTGGAAATTCTCATATAAAGATGGCTTTATAGAAGTAAAATGTTCTATTTGAAGGCAGCATGATATGAGAAATTAATTCAATAATTCAGTTATTCAACAATCCTTTACTCAATGTCCCTATATTACAAAGATAAATATGGTTCCCAAATCTATCTCCAGAGTAAGCCTTCCCTGGATGCTGGACAATATCTCCATCCTCCTGTTAGACATCTCCACCTTGGTATCCTACAACCATACCAAACTCAGCATGTCTTCCTATGCTCTTCTCTGGGTAAATGGCCCTGCCATTTGCCCCGAGTCCCATTCAGAGCCTGGATGTTATCCAGGACTCTGCCTCTCCTCACATTCCTGTATCCAACCAATGATCATGTGAAGTAGTTTGTAGATCCTACTTCCTAACTCCTTCTCAAAATCCATCGACTTCTTTCTCACCACTACCTTAGGTGAGGCTGCCATCATCTCTCACTTTTATCATCGTCCGAACTTGCTCCCCCATCCAGTGTGCCCTCCTGAAATCCATCTTCCACACTATAGCCAAATGATCTTTCTAAAACATCAAATCCATCAAGGCACTGTCCTATGTAACCTCTTCATTGGCCTTCCATTAGCCTCACTGAATCTAATCCTCAGAGAGGCTTTCCAGGCCCACCCACCTGGGCTCCTGTTGCCCCACACCCAGGATCTCTTTGGTCTCACCCCTGCGCATGATCCCACCCTTGGCTCTAACTTGCTATATCATCTCAAACCTCTGGTGTGTACTAGCTGTTCCTTTGGCTTTGAGGGGGAGTTACGATTTGCTTCCCTTTAGCCTTCTAGCAAATTCCAAACCATGTTCCAGACATAGATGAGGCACCTCATCTGGGTGACTTCACTGTCTGGCTTCCCTTTTCATACTCTGACTCTTGTACATGCTGCTGTCACCACACCACCTGCCAGGGCATGGTCACCGTAGGGCACATCTGGTTGCCTTAGGCATATCTACTGCCTCACTAGACTCAGGCTTCCCCAAGGGCAGAGTGATTGTCAGGTTAGCCTCAGCCTACAATGAACAGGTGCCCAGGAAATGTTGTTGAATCAATTAATTACGATGTGATTTCTGTCAACAACTAGCTGGAGCTTATCAGCTGAGCGATAAGAGAGAACATATGAAACAGAGATCAAAGATGAATGTGCTAAGTGCCATTAGGGAGACACACACAAAGTGGAGAGAGACAGAGAGGAAGGAACAGAGAAAGATGAGGGTGTGGGACGGAGCCCCAGGGAGTTAGTAACAAAACTACTTCAGGAGCTGGAAAATTGGGTGAAGAATTATTTGTAAAGTGGTCCTTCAAAATGATCACAAGGAAACAATCACACAAATCCACAGATATGTATATACCAAGACATTTCCTCCAGCATTATTTAAAACAATTAAAAAAAAAAGAACACCTTTTTTAAAAACAACTTAAATGTCCATCATAGAAAGCTGGTTAAATTGATTATGTTAAAACTACATAACAGGAATTATGAAGCTATTAAAAGTGGTAATACAGGGGATCCCTGGGTGGCTCAGTGGTTTAGCGCCTGCCTTTGGCCCAGGGCGCGATCCTGGAGTCCCAGGATCGAGTCCCACGTCAGGCTCCTGGCATGGAGCCTGCTTCTCCCTCCTCCTGTGTCTCTGCCTCTCTCTCTCTCCCTCTCTCTGTGTCTATCATAAATAAATAAATAAATAAATAAATAAATAAATAAATAAATAAATCTTTAAAAAAAAGTGGTAATACACATCTACTGATTCAATGTCATTTATTTAAATTAAAACATGTCAGTATACAAAACAGCTATGTATTTTCAAGGATAAACATTTAAGCAAGGACATGTATTAAACACAATGGAATGGAAGGAATGGGAGTGAGTGCAGAAGATGAAAAAATATATAATAAAACCCAAGAGGGATTTTATATAGACGATGATGACAGTGCACCATGAATGGAAGAGTATAATGAACATAAATATGCACTTGAGGTCCAAAAAAAAAAAAAAAAAAAAAAAGAAAAAGAAAAAAGGAGAGAAGATATTGCAATAGATTGTTAAGTTAAAAAACCAAGTCACAAAAACAGTATGTGTAGTATCACCTTGCCTTTGCTTTATACTTACACAAACTTGAGATTGTGTGCACAGAAAGTTTGGGCAGTGCACAATTTACATCAAAATCTTAATAGTGGTTCTAACTGCTGGCAGTATAATAGTAACATTCGACTTTTTTTTTTTTTTTAAGATTTTATCTATTTGTTCATGAGAAACAGAGAGAGGCAGAGACATAGGAAGAGGGAGAAGCTGGCTCTCTATGGGGAGCCTGATGCAGGACTTGATCCCAGGACCCCAGGATCACGACCTGAGCTGAAGGCAGACAGTCAACCACTGAGCCACCCAGGTGCCCCAATATTTGACTTTTCAATATCTTTCTGAACTTTTTATAATGAGTGCACATAACATTTATAATCAGGAAAAATATCCATAAGTATTTCCAACAAACAAATGCACAAAATGTCTTTTGTTCACAAAACAAGGAGTTTGGGGAGTCTTGGAAAGAACTTTCATGGTACTTTCAATTAAAGCCATTCCCTCTTCCAATAATTAATTCATAGCAATATGTCAGGGTTCACTTGCAGGCCGAAGATCATTAATTCTGAGGGCCATCCTGAGTAGCTCTGGGTGAAGTGATGAATATGGAAGAGAAGCTCAGAAGAATCCTGAATCTGTCATCTTCTCACCTATCTTGATGTCCTGGAGATGGGGAGACACAGTGTGGGGAGGACACCGGGGTCAGTCTCTGATCCTCAGGATCTGCCATGTTAGGAAACCATTCTGAGGCTCAGCTTTACCATGTGTAAGATTGATGGATTTGGATAACAATATCCAACTTGGTGTGTCATCACATGGTTTAAATGAAATGTAAGATAGGAGTTTTCGTAAATGCTAAAGCGCTATCCAATGTTTATTATAATGACTGAAATTCAAAAGATAGAAGATTCAAAGATAGAAAAGATGATGATCCCATAGATTATCACTTCTGGCTGCCTAAGGCCAGATCAGGATTGCCTAATGAGATCCGGAGTGATCTACTCCACGGTCACAGGAAAGAGCCAAGAAGGTGAAAGGGAGCAGAATTTGCTACCCCAATATATGCCTCTTCAGCATAGGATCAATTTTAGGCTGATAATTTTTAAGAACCAAGAGACATAGGAGAATCTTTGAAATATGAGTAGAAGTTACCCTTCTGAAAGAGATATTTACATTTATAAGGGAAATATCCATTTGTAAGGGTATCTCCCTCTCTAGAGCTTGAAGGGGGAGAGGACTAAATCTCTCTAGAAATGCTTGTCAGTGGAGAAGGCAGCTGATTTAAATGTGCATAACAACCATACCGTTGTTTACTGTGCTTTGTCTGACAGCAGCCCCACACTGCCTCCCCTCCCCAACATCCTCTTTTACATTTAGCTGTTGATAGTATTTAAGGTGATGACTTGGGACATTTCAGTGAGTTCTTCAGTTTTCCTGGGTATCTTCCTTTTATATAGGAGGTACACATGTTATTGATAATGGTAATTTACCTGAAGCCACCATTCTCAGTCCTCAACCTGGCTATGAAGCCAACTGACATTCTCGAAAGTTTTCCAGCAACCCCCCCCACCCCGCCCCCGCCCGCCCCGCCAATGGCAGGTATGGATTGTCTGTGTTTTGGCAGGTTTTGGACCACACCTTTCCTTAAAGCACCAGGGCTGGGTTCCAGTCCCAACTCCACCAGTGTTTTCCTGGGTGACTTCAGCCACAGTCAGCTTCCATTTTGAGCTTCAGTTTTCTTCAAAAGTTCTATGAAAGTTTCCACCTCACCTAACTCACTAGGCCAATGTAATGGACAAATCACAGAGGTAGTTTATAAAGGGTAAAATTGTCTTTAGCTCTTAATCTAGGGCATTTTCTGGACATCTCAGGAAAGCAATAAGACTGAGATAAATGGAAAGAAGTGGGTTTGTTAAGCAGGAAAAAAGAGAGGGAGTAAATTGCAAATCCCAGCATGAAAGAGCAAAGACACCTGTAGGTAAGCAGCCAACAGAAGGTTGACAAAGAAGTTAGAGGAAGAAGATGTAACCATAGGCCCCTTCTTGGAGCTTTGGAAGGTGGATGGAAAGGGTATATTTACCAAAGGTTGCTGGATAGTGCTGACCCTCTCCATTGAGGTTCCTTATCTTTGATGTGTTTCCAGTTCTGAATTATGCTTGCCCTGTCCTTGCTGGGTCTTTGTGAAGTCCCCAGCAAGGCTGGAACAAAGCACTTTATTGTGGTGCTTGAAAAATATCTTGGCTAAAAGGGACAATGCCAAGGCTGAGTGGGCTAAAATTAGACCTTCCGGTTCTATTTGACTTGGCAGTTATGTGCACAGGCTGCTAACGTGGCATCCTCCACCCTCCTCCCTCCCAGCCGTGTGCCTTCTGAGAGTACAGGTAACATGTGCTGAGGAAGAGGAAGTGCTGCTTCCTCTGGCACCCTGTGGGGATGACAAATGCTTCTGGGCTGTGTCACTGCCACTTGGAGCAGTATGTTGAGTAATCATTTGAGGGGATAGGTTTCACCGTCAGCCAATTTACATATTACGATTAAACCTTATCTCTCTGTTAATCTAATGCCTTCCATGTTGAAAACAAAAGGAAATCTCAACAATGTTGAGAATACCATAAAATATATGGTATATGGTATCACATATTTACCTTTACTAAGAATTTACAACTGCACCTATTTAACCACTGCAGAACCCAAAGAGCCAGTTACAAGTAGCTTACATTGTGCTGTGAAGTGATGCCATCTACAAGGAAGAGCATAGGCCTAGAAGTAAGAAAGAAGGGGATTCCTAACACTAGCACTTCCATTAGCTAGTGCCTTTGGGAAAAGTTCCTGAACCTTTCTTTCTATTTTTTTAAAGATTTTATTTATTCATGAGAGACACAGAGAGGCAGAGTCATAGGCAGAGGGAGAAGCAAGCTTCCTGCGGGGAGCCCAATGTGGGACTCGATCTCTGGATCCAGGATCACACCTTGAGCCAAAAGCAGATACTCAACCACTGAGCCACCCAGGCATCCCCTGAACCTTTCTCATCCTGTTCATTCAACTGTAAATTGTGTATGTTAAAAATTACCTCAAAATATTAAGCGAAACACACAAACAAGCAAACAAATACAAAACAGAAACAGACTCATGCATGATACAAAGAATAAACTGATTATTGCCAGAGCGTAGGGGGTGAGTGGATGGAGAAAATAGGTGAAGGGGATTACAAACTTTCAGTTATAAAATAAAATAAATAAGTCATCAGGATGAAAAGTACAGCATAGGAAATAGAGTCAATATTATAATAAGTTTGTATGGTGACAGGTGGTAACTACACTTATCATGGTGAGCATCTGTAATGTATATAATTGTCAAATCACTATGTTGCACATCTGAAACTCATATAATTTTGTAGATCAACTTACTTCAATTAACAATTTATTAAAAAGTCAAATGAAACAATAAATTTATATGACTAATATTTTAGCAGTAATTACCATAGCTTATTTTATCAAGTACTTACTATGTGTTTATGTATTATGCATTTCATCTTTATAACCATTTAATGAAGTGGTATCTATACCACTATGTCTCCATTCTACAGTCAGGGAAAATAAGATTTAGAGAATTTAAGAGACTTGGCCAAGGTCACACAGCAAAAAAGATGGTGGAGCTGGCACTTGAACCCTGGAAAACTCTGACCCACACGGTTTATTATTCTGCCCTATTAAAGGGGATGAAAAAGAAGAAAGTATTTTTCAGGATAAAAACTGTTATTTCAATATAAAGTTCATCATTCTCTTTCTTTGTGTGTTGCCCTGATCTATGCATTTCTTTACCCAAGCAAGGCAATTTCAGGTATTATGAGCTTTGGTTATTCTCTCCCAATTGTCTGCTTCTTCTAGGCCCCAGGGGATCGGGGTGGGGCTTAGATGCCAAATACAGGAGCAGCAATGGAAGGAACTGAGGAGGTTTAACCTGGAAAAGCAGACTCAGGAGAGGAAATTTGAGCTCTCCTTGAAAAAGTAAAGGATTAACTGGCACAAAAATAGACCTATAGATCAGCATAACAGAATGGAGAGTCTAGAAATAGACTTGACTATACATAATTACTTAATGTATGATCAAGGAAGCTTTTCAGAACAAGAGGAAAAGGCAATATAATTGTATTATAAGTGATGCCATCATCACTTGATGGCAATTTGGTGGAAAATATAGCCAGAACCTCACTATGTACCATCTTTTAAAAATCATTAACATTTGGAATAAACAGTTTAATATTAAAATATGTCAAAGAAAACTAATTGAAAATACACTAGGCAAAATGTTAATAGCTATGTGTATACACATAGCTATTAACATGTGTATGCACACTTATCTGTAGCCTTAAATATAAAGCAAATTCCAATTATTAAGGGAACCATTAGAATCAGAAGAGATGAATGATCAGAGTGTAAATAGAAAATTCATACCAGTATAAACACAAACAGTAAACAAACCTGTTGAAACATGTTTAACCCATTTATTAAGGTTGTTAGACTTTCTAAACATAAAAGCAATAGCGAAACTATAAAAGATAAGATTGATAGATATAACTACATGAATTAAAAGTTTAGGGAGTCTAAAAACACTTAAAAAAGGCAAATATCAAAGTCGAAAAATAGGCAATATAAATGTCTTTTAAATATTAAAGATGCTTAAAAATCAATGGTAAGAGAATTTGATAGAAAGCTGGATGACCAACATGAACAGAATATGAACTGAGATGAAATATCAACAGCCAAGTTCAATCCTACAAGTAATCAAACATGGTAAAATTGCATGTTCGTGCAACCCACTGAAAAATACTAGAAATCAAGAAACATTAAGTATCAACACTTTTGATCCCAGGGGAAGTCATCTTAAGGAAATAATCCAAGAGAAAAGAGTTATACAAAGGGATTTATTTATCACAGCCTTATTTAATAATGGTAAAAACTCTAGAACTATAGCCATTCCTCATTAGGGTAATGGACAGTAAATTATAGTATATTAACTCAATGGAATATAAAATTGTGAGTACAGTTTTGAAACATGGCAAATTACTTATGATATGCTAAGTGGAAAAAGCAGACATACAATATTGAATAAACATGATAATTACAACTCTTTATTGCAAAAAAAAAATGAACTCTGTTGTTTTCCTCTTACTCCTTACAAATCAATAAAAAGTGCAGACTATATGCAGAAGTCATGCTACGTATCAGGGTACGGAGATGAATAAGTTACTTGTTTATTTCCCATAGAAACCAGTGACCTAAAGGGAGAGACAAATAATATGCAAACATTTACAATGTATAATATGGAGCCATTAGGGCATTCCTACAATGTACAAGAATTTATGGTAACACATATTAAGTGGTGAAGATCTCCTATAGGTTCCCATATTAACTTACATTAAAATATAAGAACTTAAAAAGATCTGTAAAATCTAATTAATCTTCTTTATTCTAAAGCTGAGATGCAGACAGAGTAAATACATAGATTCTAAATCAATACTTTCCCTTTCCAGATGAAAACCTGAAGCCGAGAGAAAACATAAGTTTTTTCTAAGAGTGTAGGGCACGTCTGTTGAAGATCTAGTTCCAGAGCCATGTTTCCTGATCACAAATCCAATGTTCTCTTTGAATGTGGCTTTCACCCAGAATGCATCAACAAAAACAAGATGACAAAGGAAACAGGCTACTTATCTTCTAAAGATGTATAAGGGTAATGGAGGATATAATAGGCAGGCTCTCATTTCTGTCTCAATAATTTAGGGAAGAGTCATGAGTTTGCAAGCCCAAGTCAAACAATTAGGAGGCTGTAGATGCTTCTCCATTCCTTGTACCCTAATTCTAATTAGTCAGAAATTATGTCTTGACTACCTCTACTTCCAACACTACCTTTTTTTGCAACAACTATCTGATTAGTCTTTCTGTATGCAGTCTCTACCCTTTAAATATATTCTGACACTGCTGCCATATTGATTTTACTAGGATAAAATCTGACCACTTATTATTCTGACCACTTCAGGCCAATGTCTCCTTTGTTGCCTTCAAAATACCCATAGGGGCCACCATGATCTTGCCAGTACCTTTCCTTCCAGACTGATGCTCACACTGAATTTGCATTTTCAAAAGTATTTCAATAGTTTATCAGATCTCTGTTAGCATAGTAGGCACTTGTTGTAGGGACAAATGAATGAACAAATGAGAAAGGAAATTTAATAAAGACATTTCTCTTTTTTAAAGATTTTATTTTTTTATTTACAAGAGACACAGAGAGAGAAAGATAGAGAGGCAGAGACATAGGCAGAGAGAGAAGCAGGCTCCATGCAGGGAGCCTGATGTGGGACTCGATCCTGGGTCTCCAGGATCAGGCCCTGAGCTGAAGGCAGCATTACACTGCTGAGCCACTAGGGCTGTCCAATAAAGACATTTCTTAATGACATTGATATCTTGGCTAAATAATCTTCTCTACTCGTAAGCTCAATGAGGTTGGGTACTATGTTTGTCCTGCCTACTGGTGTATGCACAATATTTAACAGTTGAATAAATGCACAGATGGATGAATACAACTTTGTAACAGAGATTTTAATGGCTGCTATCAAAGGGCAGAGGAAAAACCATATTTGTGGGAATTAAGGAGAGCTTCATATGAGAAGCAACCTTTGCGATGGATCTACTAGGGATGTAGAAATTATAGACACAATGGGGTACAAAAGAACATGGCATGTTCATGGATCAAGAAATACTAGAATACAGTTGGAAAGCTTGAGGCAGGCAGGGTAACCTAATGGGAAAGATTATACAGAGTTAGATTGAAATCCCAGAGTTAATTCTAACTGTATGACCCCAATCAAGCAATTAAAACTCTCATAGCTTTCATTTCATCTTAAAACAAACTGTGAAGATTAACGATGAGATAATATAGAGTACTGAAAATTGCGTAGCTTAGAATAGGAGCTTTCCTCCTATCTTCTTCTCATTCCCACCCCCTCCCCCTTCCTCTTTAGTGATAATTCTTTGGTTGACACCAGTATCTTGGGCTGCTCTGGTCAGTAGGTAAGACTAAGAGCCTCCTTCAGATCCAAATCTAAAAACCTCTCCACAGGATGTTCTCTGTGGGCGACCAGCTCTTACCTGTCTATTTTGCTTATCCTACTGCATACATCACACTAACACAAAATAAAATGTTTTGACTCCAACTCAGATTAAAATAGCAACTGCCAAAGGAGCAAGAAGGAATTCATTTACTAGCTAGTCTCTACAGTTTTTTGCTCATTTGCTGCTTGTAACCAAATAACTTGGCCCCTACCTAACTCAATAGGGAGATCTTATAATGTATCATTCAAAAAGCACAATCTGAGGGCAAAGGAAGGTGCTATTACTTCTACCAGGACAACAGATGTTATTCAGGACTATCTTAAGCATTTGGGGTGTATCATCACCCTGCCTCTCCAACTTTATCTCCTGTCACTCTCCCTTATTTCCTATGCTGCAGCCTTACAGACTGTGTGGCTTTCTCTCCAAGACACCAGATTTATTCTTACATTAGGGTCTTTGCATTAGTTTTTCTCTCTCCTTAGAATTCTCTTCTAATATCTTTCATGGCTGATTTCTCACCATTCAAGTCACTGGTCAAATGTCACTTTTCGGATCTTTCTATTTAAACTATTAAAATTAGCCTCTCCTCCAATGACTATCTGGTTACCTTGTTTTACATTCCTTGCAGCCCTTAAGACTATCTGAACTTAGCTTATGTACCTATTAAAGTTATGGTTATTTATTGATGGTCTTCTTTCACTATAGAATGTCAGCTCCAAAATGGCAGAAACCTGGCTTGTTTTATGTACCACTGTTTCTTTCTGGACCCATCCCTGATATTGAGTAGGTATTTAATAGTCATAAAATGAATATCTTAACTTGCTATAATTTTTAAATATAAGCTTCCTTTCTTTATAGTGACAGTGATTGATAGGTACCATATGAATGTGTTTGTTTTATAGGTTGTTTGCCAGATTGTTTGAAGGAAAGATCAACTCTAAGTTCCCCTATCTTCCTGCTCATGATCTCAATAGGGGTTTGCAATGCAGTAGCTTTCTTAATTATTGCCACCTTCAGGGAAAAATTGAAAGCCTTAATTCAGATTAGAGGCTACAGTGTTGCTTAAGAAAATATTACTAACTTCGTTGGGTTTGACCCAGACAGTATCCTAGAACCTAGAGCAAAGCGTGAGCTGGATGCAAACAAGGGACGTTACCTGACAAAAACCATAGCTAAACCATTGGCTCTTCATGTTCTGGATATCATTAAGTTGTATATAATTTTTTTCTCTGCTATTCTAGAATGCTTTTGGAGGTTTTCAAAAAGCAAGATTGAAATTAGATCACTGGTATCTTTAGAGTATATTAGTCTTACCATTTTGGGGAATTAAGTAACATTTCCGGAAGTTGGCTTCCTAATCTGTAAAGTTGTTGCAACCTAACACAGTGCCTGTCATGTAGATGTTCAGTAAATGGTATCTATTTTTATGGAATACCTTACCAGATGGTGTTGATAGGTACATTCCACTGGCAAGGAAAACTTTTATAATAATCCATAGGCTGATTAATTAAAAAAATCCTGATGCCAACTATAGTAAACCATTGTTGTTAACAGACTTAACATGTCAAAGTTTGAGTATTCTGTTATGGACCCAGTAAATGAAACAATTTATCAATTTCCCGGAACATGTAAGACAGACATCCTTGGTGTAGGGCTGTTGTGTAGGAATAAATCACTCAGCTCAGCTGTGATTCTCCCAAGCATCTATATCTCAGTGCTGTTTTGTTGATATTCATTCTTCCACATGCACGTAGGATCTCCCTTATGTGATTAAAAAACAAAGGAAAAACTAAAAAGCTATGTTTCTTTGTGGAAAGTGTCTCCTTGAGAAACACACCTGGTCTGCTGATGAGGGGAGTGAAGAGAAAGTGAGGAAGGCAATCATTTCACTGTATTTCATGAGAAAAATTATATGGAAGAGGCATGTTCATTTTATTTATTATTTTTGTAGAGAGGGAGAGTGCAAGAATGAGCATGAGCAGAGTGTGGGGCAAAGGGAAAAGGAGAGTGAACAGAGAGCCCCACTCAGGGCTGGATCCCAGAACCCCAGGATCATGACCTCAATTGAAGGCAGACGCTTAACCAACAGAGCCACCCAGGCGGGTGCCCCCGAGGGACACTCACTTTACAGATCTGCCAAGATTTTAAGGTGTATCCCTTCATTGTGCCAGGTATCTGAGACTTAGCAGAAAAGATCCCTCCTCAAACATACCCAAAAGAAAGAATATTTATGGGAATTCTCTCAAAGGTCCTCCTAAGTGTCACTCTATTGATATCCTTATCTTTGACTATGAGTAAGGAAGCAAAAAGAAATGAAAGTTTAAAGGTATTTTAACTTTATACTCAATATGTTGTTAATAACTAGAAAAGAAAAAAATAGCATCTTTGGTAATAGGCATCAAGACCCTTGAATTGTTAATATTCTTCATCCCAGCAACTTAAGGAAAATTGTCAGTTATGGGCTCAAAAATTCGAGCAAAAATAAAATTAGATGCCAACCTCATACTGATCAGAAAAATTTATTCGGATGGATTAAAACCCAAACTAACACGATATGCACAAATCATGGTAACAGATTGATAAACATGATTACCTCAAAATTAAAAACTGTTTTAAAGACAAAATTAACCATGAATAAAGTTGAATAATAACAGGCAAGGAGAAGATATCTGCAATGTGCATTACAAAGGATTTGTATTCTGAATATATAAAGTATTTCAAATAATAAATGAGAAAAATATAAGCAGTCCTATTAAACAACAGGTGGAGCATAAGAATGGATAATTTATAGAGAAGAAAATCCACATGGCTAATAAAGAGTCAAGAAATGGAAAATTACAAAGGATAATGTTTTCCAATCAATCTGATAAAAATATTTTTAAAAATATGCTGATACTGAGTGTTTCCAAAGTTGTAGAGAAATACGAACTCTTTCTAATATATTACTGCTGAGATATTAACTGGTACATCTTCTTTGGAGGACAATTTGGCAATATCTAATACAGCAGAAGGTGCCTATGGAACATAATCTAGCAATTCTATTTCAACACATAAACTCTAGAGAAACTCACACAAATATCCAAGGGGATATGTGAAAAAGATATACACTGCAGTTTTGTAATAGCAAACATTAAAAAAAAGTCATAGCAACCTAAATGATCATCAAATAGGGAATGGATAAGTAATTTGAGGTAGAGTCATGTGACGAGGTTCTGTAGAGTAGTTAAAATGAATAAGTGATATTATATGAATAAAAATTGTGAACTAAAATTTTTTGAGGACAAATCAGAGAATGACACAGTATGATGTCATCTCCTTAAATATCAAAGAGTCCAAATGATACTATAGAGACATTTGTATTTAGTAAAAAGAATAAACATGTTCGTGAAGAAAATGCATGCCAAGTTCAAGAGAAGGTTTCCAAGGAAAAGGAGAGCTGAGTGGAACTGAGAAGAGACATGAAAAGAATCTCAAAATATGAGAACACATTAATATTTGTGAATTCTAGGTAGTAGGAAAGTGGATACTTATTATATTATTATCTGAACTTTAAGGTATGCTTGAAATTTTTCACAATAAAAAATGGATACTTTTTTTTCTAGAGCATTTGTAATTCATATTTCTCTCTAATTCTGACTTCTTCTGAAATACTTTAAAACATCACTGAAGATTAGTGAATCAAATGGCTTGGGCACCATTTATGATTTTGGATAATGATGTCTTCCTCCAGTTCTGATCATAAAGAGTAGTCCGGTTCATTTTAAAGGAAACGTAGCAGAACACTGAAGAGAAAATTATGTCATCCTTTAAGAATTTTACTTATTTAAAGCAGCCCATTTCCAGTTTAGGGAAAAATAGTTCTCTGATCAGTGCTGCAATAAATATAGAGATACATATATCCTCTGCACCATCCACTGACTGCTCTAGCTACATCAAGGCACTTTTAGTACATTGCAATTTCTTGTCTACTTGCATGGCTCCACTAGACTCTTGGAACACTTGGGAGAGAGGGACCCTGTCTTGCTCATCTATGCCTACACCATGTGGGCGTTCAGCAAGTGTTTTTAAAAATAATTTAATACAATTTCAATTTTTATCCTGAATAGGCATATTTAGATACAATTGTCTAACAACATTTGCAAGGCATCTGGAGAGGTTCTGGGAGACTCCAAGTTGGCATGAGAGTGACTCTTTGAGTCACCTGGTTTCTTGCCATTGTACTAGAACACATAAAATGAGTATGTAATGTCTTGTAGTTGCTGTTGTTGTTTCTCCAGGATCCCAAGCATGAATATTGGAATAATTTCTTAAAGGCCTCTCTGAACAACCTCACGAGATGGTGTAATCAAGTCCACTTAATGATAAATATGCATTTCTTTGCCAAAACGGAACATCTTTGGCCAACTATAGAGTTTCTTTCAGCTTATAGGCTCTGTAAGTGTATTTTAGGTCAGAGAGACTCAAAGAAGATACAGTGGAGACTGCCAAACCACATAAGAAAAATTCTATTTAACAACTAGCAGTGTGTGATAGAGCAAATCTGAGGAAAATCGTTTTCCTCTTTTGAAATCTCTCTTTTCTAATTCATTTTTAAAAATTCTACTGTATTAGATACATTTTCTAGACCTAACGGAAGTCCTTTCTGAAGCAAAAAAAGAAGAGTAGATAAAAGAAAACAGAGGAGAGCATGACTCTTTCTGGAAAAACACTTGATGTAATTAAATGAATTGGTTTTAAAAAGGAATACTTAGAGTAAATTTTATCTATATTAGTATATCACAACTGTGTAAGAAAATAGCATACAAAAAAGAGGCTAGAAAGAAATACGCCAAATAATCACAATAATTAACTTTGAGTATTAGGAGAATGATTTTTATGTCTCTCTACTGTAATATTCCCCAGTTTTGCTCTGAAGATAATATATTGTGTAATACCTGTATGTAAGGTGCCTGAATTATTTTTGTCATGAAATACTTCCCTCTCCCTTCATCTCATCTTCCTAGTTATTCCTTGCCCAAGGTATAGGACATATCAGCTATTAATATGTCCCATTTTTTTTTAAGATTTTATTTATTTATTCATGAGAGACACACAGAGAGAGAGAGAGAGAGAGGCAGAGACACAGGCAGAGGGAGAAGCAGGCTCCATGCAGGGAGCCTGATGTGGGACTCGATTTGGGGTCTCCAGGATCATGCCCTGGGCGGAAGGCAGCACTGAACCACTGAGCCACCCAGGGATCCCCATCTTTTCTTTTAGCTGCAGTGGCCCTATCCAAACTTCTTATTCAGGAAAGTATAACTAAGCTATTTTTAGTTAGCGATGGCCTAAACATACCCAATCAAAGCTGGGTCACTGATGCAAGAGAGGCAGAGCCCAGGTCAGCTGATGAAGCTGGATGGTGGAAAGGGATTACAAATAGAGATAAAAGTAATCAGACTTGCTCTTTCAGAGATTTGGAATGCGAGAGAGATGGTATCGGATCCTTCATCAATATTGAATGCAGAGCTAAACTGCAGAGAGAGAAGCTGAGATGCTATGTATAGAGAGAGGAACATCTTGGATCCCACAGATCAAGAAAAGGAGGCAGTGGCAAATCCCTAGAGTTATGCTGGTTCCTGATGGCTCTGTGGGTCTAGTTCTGATGTTTATCCTTAAAATAAGCCTTCTTTGTATAATACTATTCGGAGGAAGATAAAACTGCTTTAATGCAATGTATACCCTCACTGGGGACTGACTCTAGGTTCTAAACCTTAATGTCTGTTTATATAATCCCCAGGTCCTGTCTAAATGCCATCATTGGGGAGCAAAAATTCATTCTTCAATTTCTAAGGAATTCACAAGTCTTAAAGAGACCATGTTAACATTAGCTTTGTTTTTTATTTGAAATAAAAAACTATGATCATCTTAAAGATAAAATTTGGTCTATGGATAGCTAGAGTGAAGTCTGGAGGTGGAGAATTGATTCAATTATTTAAAAGGGTCTGTGAATACATAGGAAACGGGCCTTGGAAACTGAGTAGTGTATCTTTCACATGTCATTGCATTATTTTTCAAATGTGTGTCAATGGTATTGCTATTAATAATGTAAACTTTAAATGTGAATTTTAAACATTGCTGGATTCAGAATAGCTATTTGTCTCTCAAGGCAACCAATAATGAAATTACACTTACTAACCTTGGGAGCCTGAAAAAGTCGCTGGCACTGCAGAGAAGTCCTATAAGTTTAAAGTAGTGGTGGAAAAGATCAAGAACACCTAATACAAATTGTAGACTGAAGAAAACTTCAATAGATTTGAACTGAAACATAATAGATCAAAAGTAATTCCACAGGCTGAGAATATAACAGGGCCTGCTGGCTGGGTGAGAGTGTTTGGTGGGAGTCACATGTTTTATTCTGATGAGTGTACCTATTTAGAGTAAGGTAAAGGGAGTGCCCTTTTCTTGATTAACTTCCAGGCTGCATTCTCTCTCTCTCTCTCTCTTTTTTTTTTTTTTTTTTTTTACCAGGCTACATTCTTAAGAACCACAAAAAAGAATATATGCTTGGCATAGATTTTCTGTCTGAAGAATTGTACAGTTATCAACCCAGTTGCTCACAGACACAGGAGTTCTGCTCCTGGCCTCACACTCCTGTATGATCTACCTCAAAATATCTCCCAAATCTTTGCTGTCTCTGGATCCCTGCTTCACCACTTTAGACCAAGCCAATATCACCTATCACCTCTCTCCTGGATGACTACAACTCCCTCCAAACAGGTCTCCCTAATTCATTCTCCAGGAAAATCATTTGACAACTCAAGTCTGATCAAGTCATTTCCTTTTTAAATTTTTCAATAGCTTCTCACTACTCTTAGGATGCAGAAAAAAAAAAAAATCCTTTATATTCCTTGTAAGATTCATCACAACCTGGAACCTGGCTGCTTGCTACTATTTCTGCAGCTTCATCTAATGCCATTCTTCAGTTTCTCACCAGGTTTACTATCAAATCCAGCTCTTTGTACATGCTCTTTGTCCCAGCACATTACATGTGCTGGGAGCTCTCTTTCTGTGCTTCTCTTCATCTGGCTGACTTCCACCCCTACTTAGGATCCCAGCATAAATCTCACTTTGGCTCTGTCCTGGATTCCTTGGACTAACTCTCTTCACTCTGCATGCCCATAGGAGCATAATCTTCCCTTTGTTTCAGGCCCATCAGTTTTTAACCACCTATTAATCCTGCCTTTCCATACCATAAACTCCATGAGAGAGTCTACCTTTTTGCTTCTAAATTTTTCCAGGACAGGGAGTGGCACATAATAAGCCCTCAAAGTCTGTTAAACTGGATTTATCAGTTAATGTTTGTTGAGCTGGATTAACTGTCATTTGTTCACAGAGGTAACTTTGGAGCCCCAAAGAGACAACCTCAGAAATATATTGAAAACAAATTCGCTCTTTCACATCCAACCTTTCTGAGTACATAATCTATACTTCTTGTAGTGACCATTCTACTGGTATGTTTTAATCTGAATCTCAGCCATGACCCCGGCAATTATGGTCCAGGGGATACAGAAACTTGTCTTCTAAAGTTTATTATAATATACTGCATGGTTCATGTTAATGACAGGTTTTAACATAATGACATATTTTATGTAATCAAATATGCCTACTCTCTTATAGTTTCTTGATTGCTTATTTCCCACTACACCTAGGTTACAAAAACATCTGGATTTTCTTCTAAACCTTTTAAAAATGCCAAACTTTAGTATATTTGGAATACATTTTATATAGTGTGAGATAGGGATCCAAGTTTATCTCTACGTAGATAATCAGTTGTGTTAGTGCATTTATTAAAGAACTGCCCTCTTCCCACTAAGTTAAAATGGCACCCCTGTTAGTAATTTATGAAATTTCATAAAAATGAGATATCTTTGTAGATTTTCTATTTTGTTCCACTGATCTATGTTTCTACTCCTATGTCTATGCCATATTAATTTGATTACAATGTTTGTATGTTCTAACATCTAGTAATGCAAGCCTACTCTGACTATTCTTTTTAATACTTTTCATGACTATTCACTTTTGAGAATGCAGTGTTCCAGATAAATTTTAAAACCAGGTGAAACAACTTAAATGATGCCTCCAATAAAAAAATCCTGTGGCACTATAATTATTATATATTACATACATATGATGTGCTCATGTTGCCTTTTCATTTGCTGTCATATTTTCTGTTCTTTATTAGGACTTTTTAGTAATGCTTCACAAGGCACTTTTGCCTTTCTTATAACTTTAAATCTCAAATATTTTATCATTTTGGTTGCTATTGCATATAGAATATTTTTTTCCCACTTTTCATTTCGGAATGTTTTTTGATAGACAAAGAAAAGGCTATTTGCTTTTGTAATTTATCTCATATCAAAAATCTTTATCAAATATTTACTATTTTTCATTTTTACTTGAGTCTTCCAATTTTCTCTATATATGGTCATCAAAAAATAATAATTTAATCTCTTTTCCAATGTTTATTCAGCTTATTTCATTTTCTTATCATATTGCTTTTACACAGATAAAAAACAATAGAAGTATTTATTTTTTTCCAAGACAAGGCAAGGTATAAATATATGGACACAAGTCTGTATCTGTTCCTGAGGAACTGATTCATTGCTAGATTTTTGCTGTACAACACTTATATGACTTTAAAGTTCTGAAAATGCATGAGATTTGCCTATGAGATTCAGTACTAGAAGATGGAGCCGGAAGGATGTTAGAGACATTCTAGGCTAATCATACACATTCTACCTGTAAGAAAACTAATGTCCACCAAGAGAAAGTGATTTGATCAAGATAAAAAGCTAAAAGCAAAGCCCAGGCAAAAATATAAAGATTTTTTGGTCCTTGGGAAATTGTTCTTTGTAAAATTCTTGGTGATTAGAACCTTAGACATGAATTTAAAACACTATCATTTTTGTGCTTATTTTTTATAATATAAAGAACAACTTGACAATCTACATTAAAATATTTATTATAACTTTAAAATTTTGTTATACCTAGTTTCCAGTTTGCTCTATGATTCATTTTCTCCTTTTTCCTTAGTGATAAAACCCTTATTTTTAACAAAAGTTTTGCTAACTGTGACTAAATTCTGGTCAATGGCATGTATGCCAATTTTGGATATGATGTAAGGAAGTGTCCTTGAAAGGGAAGGGCTCTTCTAATTAATAGAGGCTGCAAGCTTTGCTCAGTGGCAGTATCGTAGCCAATGAGGTTTATCCGAGGCATGATTATTGATAGAGGCTGCAAACCATCTTGGATCATGAGGTGGAAGCCACATGCCTTAAGAAGGGCAGAGGTAAAAGGTAGAAGGGGTTTGGGGCCTGAGAATTTTGTGAAGCTCCTTATCAGCCTTGAACTGCCTACCTCTGTATTTATTTATATGGGTGAGAAATAAGTTCTTTTATTTAAGCCATCGTTATTTAGGATTTTTTATCATTCTAAGCTGGATCTAATTCTCACTCTAAAGTAAACTTTAAGATACAACAACAAAAGTATAAATATAAGTATCTTAAAGATAATCTGTAAACTCTGGCTCAAAAACAAAATGGAAAAGAAACAGAGCATAATGGATATTTGATATCAGAATTCTGA
Organism: Canis lupus dingo; assembly: GCF_003254725.2. Classification (NCBI taxonomy): domain Eukaryota; kingdom Metazoa; phylum Chordata; class Mammalia; order Carnivora; family Canidae; genus Canis; species Canis lupus. Next base: position 13,051,830 of record NC_064259.1, on the reverse strand, counting down.
TTATGGTCTCAAGAACTTTGAATTTAAAATAATTATCATAATAATATTAATGATAATTAATAATAGCTGTGAATTGACTACTGCAAAAAGACAGTGGGGAGCAATCAGGAAAAGAGCTTTAGAGTAAGACTGTCTAAAACAGACAACCACTTATTGGTTATGTGACTGTGGGCTTGTCATTTGCTGTTTCTAAGTCTCCATTTCCTCATCTCTATAATGGGGACAATAAAATTTCTTAGCAAGGGGGTTCCTGGGTGGCTCAGTTGGTTAAGCATCTGACTTTAGCTCAGTCATGATCTCAGGGTCCTAGGATCGAGCCCCACATTGGTCTCCCCACTCAGTGGGGAGTCTGCTTCTTCTTCTACCCCACTCCCCACTCATGCTCTCTCTCAAATAAATAAACAAAATCTTAAAAATAATTCTTAGCATGGGTTGTGCACATCAGATGAATACATGCATTAATTGAGTCAAGGTAACTTAATCATATGTAGTATTATTGATTTTATTATAAACACCATTACCACTAATCTCTAAAGTCCATCAAATGATAACTATGTGGTGATAGTTATAATTTAATCACTAGGATAATACTGTCATGTAGGTATCATTATCTAAATGTCATAGATAAAATGATTCATATAACTCAGAATAATTTGTGACACAGCCTGATTACCAAATCCATATTTCTTTTCATAACATCTTGCTAATCTTATTTGATCAAGATTCTCTAGCCTTTTGAAACATTATGTTAGACACATGAATTTGAAAGTGTTTTCCTGCCAGTATCAGATACCTTAGTTCCTGCTCCCTCTATCAATAATGGCATCCCTGCTCCCCTTGCTTGCTGTCTAATGAATTCTTACTCTTGGCATCCCTGAAATTAGCCCATCTCTATCCTTCACCATATGGAGGTTGGGTTCTGTGTATTCCAGAAGTGCTCCCACAGTTCTCTATGCTCATCTCATGATTATTCTTATCAGACTATCAATTATAGGTCTCCACTGCTGGAATGTGAGTACTGAGAGGGCACAATGTCTTGCATCCTCGGGGTACATAGTAAGTGTTCAATAAACACTTGTTGAATAAATTAAAACCACATTTATCTTAATGGAATTGTAGAAGCACTTAAGCATGTTTAAAGATCTATGTGTGTATATCACATGAAAGTAGTCAAGGGTTTGGGAAGACCTGAAACACAGGTGCTTAGAGAACCATATCTGGGGGCATCACAATGCCAGATTTCAGGTTGTACTACAAAGCTGTGGTCATCAAGACAGTGTGGTACTGGCACAAAAACAGACACATAGATCAATGGAACAGAAGAGAGAACCCAGAAGTGGACCCTGAACTTTATGGTCAACTAATATTCGATAAAGGAGGAAAGACTATCCATTGGAAGAAAACCAGTCTCTTCAATAAATGGTGCTGGGAAAATTGGACATCCACATGCAGAAGAATGAAACTAGACCACTCTCTTTCCCCATACACAAAGATAAACTCAAAATGGATGAAAGATCTAAATGTGAGACAAGATTCCATCAAAATCCTAGAGAAGAACACAGGCAACACCCTTTTTGAACTCAGCCACGGTAACTTCTTGCAAGACACATCCACGAAGGCAAAAGAAACAAAAGCAAAAATGAACTATTGGGACTTCATCAAGATAAGAAGCTTTTGCACAGCAAAGGATACAGTCAACAAAACTAAAAGACAACCTACAGAATGGGAGAAGATATTTGCAAATGATGTATCAGATAAAGGGCTAGTTTCCAAGATCTATAAAGAACTTATTAAACTCAACACCAAAGAAACAAACAATCCAATCATGAAATGGGCAAAAGACATGAACAGAAATCTCACAGAGGAAGACATAGACATGGCCAACATGCACATGAGAAAATGCTCTGCATCACTTGCCATCAGGGAAATACAAATCAAAACCACAATGGGATGTCACCTCACACCAGTGAGAATGGGGAAAATTAACAAGGCAGGAAACCACAAATGTTGGAGAGGATGCAGAGAAAAGGGAACCCTCTTACACTGTTGGTGGGAATGTGAACTGGTGCAGCCACTCTGGAAAACTGTGTGGAGGTTCCTCAAAGAGTTAAAAATAGACCTGCCCTACAACCCAGCAATTGCACTGTTGGGGATTTACCCCAAAGTTACAGATGCAATGAAACGCAGGGACACCTGCACCCCAATGTTTATAGCAGCAATGGCCACAATAGCCAAGCTGTGGAAGGAGCCTCGGTATCCATCGAAAGATGAGTGGATAAAGAAGATGTGGTTTCTGTTTACAATGGAATATTACTCAGCTATTAGAAATGACAAATACCCACCATTTGCTTCAACGTGGATGGAACTGGAGGGTGTTATGCTGAGTGAAGTAAGTCAGTTGGAGAAGGACAAACATTATATGTTCTCATTCATTTGGGGAATATGAATAATAGTGAAAGGGAATATAAGGGAAGGGAGAAGAAATGTGTGGGAAATATCAGAAAGGGAGACAGAACGTAAAGACTGCTAACTCTGGGAAACGAACTAGGGGTGGTAGAAGAGGAGGAGGGCGAGGGGTGAATGGGTGACCGGCACTGGGGGTGCTATTCTGTATATTGGTAGATTGAACACCAATAAAAAATAAATTAAAAAAAAAAAGAGATTTCCCGATATGGAAACTGTCCTAGTGAACTACACATCATAGCATGGTTCTCTTGGAAAGGTACTTCCATCAAAAGCTCTATTATTATAATTATTATTGGGGGCCTTGTGAGTCACAGATAAAGTGGGGAGATGCTAAAACCTGGAAACAAGGCCCATTCATCTGTTCTCAAAGAGAAATGTAGCAGTCATCTCCTTCCCAATGCCCAGCAACTATAAACACATCTTAGTAGCAATCCCTTGGGGGCTGAGTTAGAAATCTAGACCTCACTGGATTTCCCTGGAATCTATTACTTCAAACAGCTCAAAATAGATCTTCCTGTCACATATTCTTATAGCATCATGCATTTTTCTTCCATTACACTCAGTATTATTTGTAATTTTATGCTATTTTGTGATTATTTGTTTAATATATGTTTCTTTAGCTATGAGGGCAGGGATTATGGCTGTATTAGTTCACCCTGTATATCAAATACTAGGCAAATGAAAGATATGCAATAGGTATTTGTTAAAAGAATGAATGAATTGGGCAGCCCGGGTGGCTCAGCAGTTTAGCACTGCCTTCAGCCCAGGGCATGATCCTGGAGATCAAGTCCCGCGTTGGGTTCCCTGCATGGAGCCTGCTTCTCCCTCTGCCTGTGTCTCTGCCTGTCTCTCTCTGTGTGTCTCTCATGAAGAAATAAAATCTTTTTTAAAAAAAGGAATGAATGAATTGATGAAATGGAGAGACAGTACCTCATATAAAAGCAACATAGTGAATATAAAAGCAACAGGGTGAAGTAGGTAGAAAGAGCAGAGATCTCTTTTGGATCTAAGAGCCATCACTTACAAGCCTCATGGCTTTAGGTAAATTCCCCAATCCCGTATCAATTTCTTGGTCTAAAGTAGAGCTATGTCACTGGAGTGCTGTGAAAATGCGTGAGATAATACACAAGTAAAGCAGGGAACTTGGCAGAGCCACTCACACAGAAATATGGTATGTGTCATGCATGTTTCCAAGCACTGTGTACCTCAAAAAACATCTCTTCCTCTTTTCCCTTCCTTATTGGATTAACTGTGAGGAGTTGTAACGCACCTGAGCATCATATGGTATAAACTATGTTATTTAGAACTTGTTTTTATACCCTTAGAAACTGAGACTCGTATTTATTTTCACACGAAGAAATGAAAACTCAGAAAAGTTGAGGTAATTTTTCCAGGATTCCACATTAATGATGACTACTGCATACCTGAGACAGCTAATGCCTCCTGGTTTTATGGGCCTTTCCATTATGTAGTCCCACTCATGTCCTTCTGGAGCAGCTTTTCCAACTGGGTTCTTCAGAAAACAATGAGATGGTAACAAGCATAATTTAACATAAGTTCCCTGAGCAAACACTGGAAACAAGGCCAAGCAAAGCTAAACAGCTCTGGGGTCTCTATAAGAGGAACACTCAGACTTCTATCAATACGCAGGTGCACTAGGAATATCTAAGAGTGGAATGTAGGAAGCATCATTTCCCTCAAAAAAAAGTTTCCATGAAACTTTTTGAGGGGCAATAAATAATTATCAGTGCCTTGGAAATATTTCTTTAAAGAAACAAAGTTTAAAATGTCCAAAAAAAAATAAAATAAAATAAAATAAAATGTCCTTACTAGGAAATTTAAACCACTCTCCCAAACAAAAAAATAAAAAATAATAAAAAAAAATAAACCACCCTCCCTTTCAACTCCACCACTTTGAGAATGAGCAAACTTGGAGTGCCTGGGTGGCTCAGTGGTTGAGCATCTGCCTTCAGGTAAGGGCATGACCCTGGGGTCCTGGGATTGAGTCCCACATCAGGCTCCCCTCAGGGAGCCTGTTTCTCCCTCCGCCTATGTCTCTACCTCCCTCTGTGTCTTTCATGAATAAATAAATAAAATCTTAAAAAAGAGAGAGAATGAGCAAAATTTCAGCAGGCCTTGCTTTTAATACATTTCATACGTACTGATATGTTTTAAGCTATTTGATCTTAAATATTTTGCTTAAAAATGTGAAATGATCTATGACAGTACATTGGACTTATTGAATCCATATCATGTATGTATGTATGTATTATGTATGTATGCATGTGCATTGCTCCCTCAACCCTGTTTTGAGAGCCATTCTCTGCTCTTAGCCAATGGGAATTAGTATACACTTCTACAGACACTCAACAGATGAAGGCTACTATCTTATAAGCTAATCCTCATTCAAACGTATTCTGCAATATTTATCATGTGCACCACTAAGTCTTCTCTTTCTGCCATTTATTGGGTATTATTTGATGGACATTTATTTGATGGACAGCAGATGAACTAAGTGAAATATAAGACCCAACAAAGGAGGGAAGTAAGGATGTCAGGGGAATGTGTCACAGGTACTCTAGACACCTCGGAGGAAAAGGCGAAGGAAAGAGGATAAAGGGTAGAAGGCAATTAGACACTGTCAGACGTCCTCTGACATTATTTAAGAAGCGCACCATAAATCATTGGTGTGAGTAGGATTGTTCATCAATTGAACGTTAGTCATTAGAAGCTTTGGGAACCTCAGCAGGAGGCATGTCTGAAATAATGGAAGAAATTTCCCAAACAGATGCAGAACACAGGTCTAAGCTAGGATGCTGACTCAGTTAGTATACTTTTTCTAGGGCTGTACTCACCATGCTCCCTGGGATATGTGGGTATCAGTTATTATTTAACTACCTGCAAATTAGAACAAATATGCTTAGAAAGAGCAGAGCACAGAGCAGGAGACTAGGAGAAACGGTGAAATGCAAACTGAGGAGACTGGCAGGAGGAAAAGTGGAGGTCCGGAGTGGAAGAATTATTTATTCTGTGCTAAGCTCTTTTAGGTGGTCTGTATATATATATGTGTATGTATGCATATCTGTATATACACATATATACATCCCTATAAAGCAAATATATTATTTCCGTTTCACAAGTGAGAAAATGAGCCCCCCAAGTTAATTAGGATTAAAAGTCTTACCCAGTTCTATGAATCATCCAAGACTCCTACTACACAAAAGAGCCTCAGAATGTATGTGCAACTTTCAGATTTTGAAGGGAGAAAAGGATGATCCCTTTTAACCACAGATTAGACATACACTTGAAATTCCCTACTAAATGAAGCAGGAAATATGGAGAGAAGAGAGAAAAAGGCTAAGGAGAAGAATAATGGCTCTTAGAAGAACTAAAGACAGACCATTTTGGATTTGTATGTGTGCGTGTGTGTATGCAGAGGGGCTGGAACCAAGTTTTCAGCTCAGTAGTAAAGAAGAATCGGGAGAGATACTTTCCTTATCATAAAAGCCCGGGAGAAAAGAATGAAAAAATAGATCATGTAAAAGTCCTCCCACAGATACGCCTTGAAAGATAAATCATGAAATTAGTTGGAATTATAAGGGAGATGAGGGGAGTGCATTAGAAATTAGTTTTTTGGAAGATATCAAAGGATAGAAGCCTAATAGAATATTTAAATCAAAAGGCAGGGCTCTTGAAATGGTTTTGTTCAAGTCTAGTGACTTGCTAGAGACTTGAGTGGGAGACCAGGACCATATTATTGAGCTATAGTAGTGCCCCCTCATCCCCAAAAGATGTTCCGAGACCAGCAATGAATGCCTGCAACTGCATACAGGACTGGACCCTATACATACTATGGTTTCTCTTGTACATACATACCTACCTATGCTAAAGTTTGATTTATCAATTAAGCATAGTAAGAGATTAACAACCATGACTAATAATAGAATAATTACAATATATTATTGTAAAAATTATGGGAATGTGATCTCCCTCTCTCTCAAAAGATCTTATTGTACTATACTGACCCTTCCTCTTCTTGTGTTGATGGAAGTTGACAAAATTCCTGTGTGAGGAGATGAAGTAGGGTGAGTGATATGGGCAGATGACTTAGCATTAGGCTACTGTTGACCTTCTGAGGAATCATCAGGAGGATGACTGGCTTCTGGACCTGGGTTCACTAGGGGTAACAAACCGCAGAGCGAAGCCACAGATAAGGGGAAACTGGTGTACCTTGAAAAATAATAGATGGCTTTAAAATGTATTCAATAAGGAAACAAACTTAAAAATATGTTCTTGGTTTCATATTCTGTTGGGCCCAATTATATGCTATTACATGGCAGGGGGATGACAGGAATGAAAAGGTATAATGGAAAGGAGGTACATTGAAAGAAAGAATGAGAAAAATGGTAAGTTTGAGGTCTCTGCAGGTGTTTCTTCCAGAAATTCTCTTTTCTATGCATCCATGCCACCTTTCTATTTCACTTGACTTGGTGAATTGCATTGATTTGTCTTCCTCATTGGGCATAAATTCCTTGAAGGCTGGGATTGTATCTCATTTAATGTTGATTCCACAGTGACTACACAGTGCTTGGCACATTTACTCCATAGACACTTGTTTTACAAGTCAGGCTATGCACTGTTCAGTGTTCACTGCTTTTAATAGCTCAATTCCTCTCTCAGAGGTTCCGCAATGATTGTAGGTTCTACTACAATTCAGAGACTAACGTGGTTTCAGAACTCTTGATTTCTGATGAAAGGAATGATAATAATAATAATAATAACTATCACATTTACAGCATTTTCACAAGTGAAGCATTATATCTTTTTTTTTCTTTTTTTTTTCATTTATTTATGATAGTCACACAGAGAGAGAGAGAGAGGCAGAGACACAGGCAGAGGGAGAAGCAGGCTCCATGCACCGGGAGCCCGACGTGGGATTCGACGATCCCGGGTCTCCAGGATCGCGCCCTGGGCCAAAGGCAGGCGCTAAACCGCTGCGCCACCCAGGGACCCCGAAGCATTATATCTTTACATATGTAGTCTTTCATTTTCTGTTCAAGGGTCCTATGAATTACTATTTTAAATGGACCCTGAGGCTAAGAGTTTGAACCACTTATTCAGGGTCATTGAACTAATAACCTGTTGAATTGGCTTTTTTTTCTTTTTCTTTTTTTTCATCTAAGTGTATCTAGCTTGAAAATTCTTGCTTACATTTCCTATCACACCTTCTTTTGAGCCAATTAAAACCTTGGGGAGGGCTGAGGAATTCTCCCATTCACAAACTAAAAAATTAGTAAAGATTAAATGGATGACTTTCATCTCTCTAAGGAAAGAATACTTTTATAAACATTTTTTTAAAAAGCTAAAAATTTGTATAGAATTAAAACTTATTTCACAATCTCTTTTTTATTTTTCATAAAGTTTCCCATATTACCAAGAAAACAAACATCAAATACTTCAGTATGAATTTCAAAAACACTTGAACTTCTGGAATAGACAAAATTGAAGGTCTTCCATGAACTCATAACATCAATTGCCAAAGGATTCCATCAAACAGAAGTTGTTATCTGGAAGTCAGATTTGTACGGCACTATTAGATTAAAATAAAATATATCAAGAAGTACGTCAACCTTGTTGATAATGCTTCATGAGCCATTTCACTCATAATTTAAGATTGGGTTTCAAGAAATCAGAAATAAATGCACTAACCACAAATTAATAAAACCAACACAAAATATAAAATCCAGGGATTCCTGTAGCACCAGAATCTACTATTTTAAGAAATCTTCAATTGCAATAAAACATGAAGCAACAGAAATATTAGGGTCTAGTTGTTTGCATTAGAAAAAAATCCACCCTGGCTCCAAAGCACTTTTAACATGTTAATAATTTAGAAAAATCTATTTGCATTCAGCTCCTCAAAAGTTGTCTTTCAGAGCTTATGATATAACAAACAAAACCCAAACAAAGGAGAGGAAAAAAAATTATTTAAACTGACAGATTTCCATTTTCAGATAAATCCCCACATGAGCAAGAATAAAGAAAAACAGAATATAGATCTGTAATAACTGCAAGTGAATTTAACTGACATGTTAGCACTTTGCCTTTTATGAGTAATACTTCATAAAAATGAAATCTTTTTAATTAAGAGAGCCCTACTTTCTATAAAAAGTTCAGCAATTACTATATCAGATATATTGAGCTCAAAGGCCACTTGGTGAATGAGAGTGCTCCAAGTCTAGTGTAATTTAGAACTAAAGGCAATAGATTTTTCACCTGAAAATAATCCAACAAATGGTTATAAATGCAGTGCATTGTCTTAAAAAAGTAAATAGTTGGTGGTTTCACAGCAGGTCATCTGTGTTAGAAGCACAGTGAAATAAGGTAGTGGAAAGCATAAGAATCATGATGAACTACCGAACTTGCACGCTTTAAGTTAGCTAGTAAGGGTATAGAACATCTCTTTAATGTATTCAGAGGCACCTTATTATTAAAATGTCAAACCTCTGTGAGGATTCTTGAGTAATTTGCTATTCCATTTCTGTTTCATTCATTAAGTAGTTTCTGAAGCACCCCCAGGATACCCATTTGTGCAGTTCTCAATGAACCAGGCTGGGAGCAACTCAAACTATTTTGACTCGCTTAAGAGAGCATAAATTATCTTTAGAAACAAACTGTAAATGAGGCATGCACCGTTGTGGTCTCTTCACAGTATGAATATGCTAAAATAATTCCATAGCTCAAGAGACACATGATCTAAGTGGTACACATAGCTACCATAGTCTGGGTTTAGATTCCTTCTTTGACTTGTTAATATCAATTCTTGTAAGTAAGGAAAAATAACTTATATTTGACTTATTAAGAGATAAAAGGAGGAGTGCCTGGGTGGCTCAGTAGGTTGGGCATCCGACTTGTGGTTTCAGCTGAGGTCATGGTCCCATGGGTCATGAGATCGAGCCCCAACATTGAGCTCCACACTCAGTGGGGAGTCTGGTTGGGATTCTTATTTATTTATTTATTTATTTATTTATTTATTTATTTATTTAGGGGGGGATTCTCTCTCTCTCCCTCTGCCCATCCCCCCACTCACATGCTTTCTCTCTCTAAAATAAATAAATAAACCTTAAAAAAAGAGAGATAAACAAAAATATTCATGGATTAAAATGACTCTTAAAGGTATTATTATAGGCCTTTTATATTTGTAGTGAGAATAAATTATGTAATAATCTTTAGTCCAGCTTATCCTTTCAGTAACAAATATTGAAAACAACATCAATTGTGCATATATTTAGTCAAATTTTAATTTCTTAGTATAATTACCAAGGTGCCTACAACAGATTCCTAGAATAAATATTAAATTGACATCTTTTACAGAGTATCTACTATAAGAGACATTGAGCAAATATTGTGGAAATATGAAAAAGGTCATTGAAATCTTTGCCCTTGTGGACTGTGCTTTCATATTGTAGATATGCCTTTAAGATGAAAATGTTCCTTGATATACTACACTTTTTATGTATTGGAGGGATGGATTAAGTAATTTATATGGATCCCATCCCGTTCATAAACTCTATTTATTTATGTGAATTAACCACTGGGATGGTAGAAATATCAATCATTTATTACCTTAATTGTGTACCATTTAATACTTTAGGAAAACTAATACTTTTATATCAGTTACAAATGTAACTGAGTTGGACATTGTCAATTTCAACCTAGATTAAATGGAATGTGACCCTTCTTTAAGAATGACCTTCCAATTTTCCTAAATACTTACTAATTGAAGGAGAATAGATACGACTCAATACAAAGAAAAAGACCTTTAGAATGACATTAGAAGATGTTGTTCTCATGAATTAGGATATCACTTCTTTGAAATTGACATATATGATCATTTTATGAAACTCCCCTTGGAGCTCCTCAGTAACGTTTGGAATCCATACCGATATGCAACCCCAACAGAAAATCTGAAGCTTGCACAGGACAACATTTCTAATTATGCTATCCTATTCCAGATGAGATTCACAGCATAGCAAATGAAAGCAGGGCACTTAGCAGCTACAAGTCTCTGCAAAGGCTACCTGGTGTTCAGAATAACCTGGGCATGACTGTTTTCAGAATGGGATAGTAAGACCAGGTGACGTTTATTAGGGACAGACACTCTCCAAGACAGAGCTCAACCCAACTTAGCAATGGCTTACCATGAAGGGAAGGGTTAAATTAAATTGTTAATCAGTGGGGCCCCTGGCTGGCTCAGTCTGAAGAGCATGCAGAGCATGCCTACTCTTGATCTCAGGGTCTAGATCTCAGGGTCATGAGTTCAAGCCCCACAATGGAAGTAGAGATTACTTAAAACAAATAAAAATTTTTAAAAATTGTTATTTTTTTCATATGTTGAGGAACTCACCCCCATTCTTCCTTAAAAACTTCCAAGAGAGGGCAGCCCTAGTGGCTCAGTGATTTAGTGCTGCGTTCGGCCCAGGGTGTGATCCTGAAGACCCGGGATCGCGTCCTGCGTCAGGCTCCCTGAGTGGAGCCTGCTTCTCCCTCTGCCTCTCTCTCTCTGTGTCTCTCATGAATAAGTAAATAAAATCTTAAAAAAAAACAACAAAAAACTTCCAAGTGTATTTAACTCATCTTTCAAATGAGAAAGAAACTCAGACTGTCTTCCTCAAGCCTTCCCTAATGCCTCAGCTTCTTGCAGGTAAAAATTCCTGGCATTTCCCCAAAGGGGACATCTGTGGTGGTTGTGGTTATCTTTCTGAGGACCCAGGAGATTACATTTTTCCAAAGAGGCACAGGAGGGTCTGGATTATCTTTAAAAGGCCTAGAGCTTTACTGTATGGGCATGTGGGAGAAAAAATGAGAGAGAAATAGAAAAATCGAGCGAGAGGAAAAGAGAAAATACAAAGAAGGAAAGAGAAGAAGGCCCAGGTAGGTTGATATGATTGCTTGCTTTGCAGTCCCAGTGCAGCAAGACAGAGGAGGCAGCTGTGCAAGTGCTTTCCAAGCCCTAAAGGCTTTGCAAGCGGCACTGCTGTCCTCTGGAGCGCCCACTTCAGGCTGAGCCACTCCAGCATTCTTCCTTCAGTCTTCCTGCCCCCCACCCCTCCCCTTCTCTGCAGGTGGCTGCATCTGGAGGATTTCCATGAAGGCTGGGGACAGTCAGGCATCTTGGATTTGGGTTCTGCCTTCTAGGAGCCAGAGAAGGGTTGGCAAAACCCATTGTGTGTTGACACTGCAGCTGCCTCACCACGCCAGGTCCCAGGTCCTGGAGCTGCAGCAGTTTGGGAAGATGCAAGCTGGGTAGAAGAGTGAGGACGGCGCCTGCAGTGTCTCTGAAGGCTGGAATCCCTGAAGGATTTGGACGGAGAGGAGATGGAGAGGGGCCTGAACAGACCTCAAACAGGAGCTTTGAGTGGTGTGACAGTTCTTTCTCAGAAAAAATAAAATAAAATTCCAAAGATTCCAAAGAAATTAACTGAGATGCAGAGGAGGCCAGGAAGACCAGGTTAAACATTGAATAAGGTGGGCATATTGGAGGTGAGGGGCAATAGAAAAGAGATAGAAAGAGACCTTCCAAGAAAGGAGAAATGATTCAGTGTGAAAAGGAATCCTTGGGACTCTCTTGAAAGATGTGCTGGAGACCAGACAATTGTTTATTTGAAGACTAGCAATGTCACTGAGGATGATAAATGTGTAGAGAGAAAGGGGACATTACCACTCCACATCACTCTGTAATTGTTTATTTCCCTAGACTAGAAGTTAATTGACTTTTCCCCAGCTCTGTAGTTCTGGGCCTCAGTTTCCTCATCTGTAAAACAAGGGGTTTGGGCTAGATGCTTTTGAAGGTCTCTGCCTGATGTGACTCTCTCTGTCAGCCTAGGAGCCAGGGTATCTGATACTAAGCATCTCTGAGATTCCCCATTCTTCCTGCACTGCCCATTTATCAATGCAGTGTAAAACATCTGCACCATTCACGGAGCAGATTCCAACTCTCAGTGATGATGGGGAGTATGGCTCAATTATTACAAGACATTGATCCTTGAGCCCTGGAGTAAGGAAGGGAAGAACAGTCATTTACACTTTGGGTTTCCAAGGTTAGATATAGTCTGGAATATTTTATTTTCAGAATTTATCCTTTGTAAATTGTAAATTCCTTTGAGGGGTTCGAAATAGTTGGACCGACTAAAGGGCCAAGGGGTCCTATAATGATCTGCCTTATTTTAAGGAAAATTTATGTCACTACAGAAATTGAATCTGCTTTTTCCATGGAAATCCAGCTCACACTGGCCACATTCTTCTCTTGTCTGCCTGCTTCATGCCATTCTGCCAACTGCTTCAGTGCAGCATTTTCTGGAGTTATTAAACACCCAAGCTTAATGAGAGTGCACTTATGGGTGAAGTATTCAATGATGCAGAACCATCTCCCCTTCTCAACACACACGTAAGCAGTTTAGATAATAGTGGAGATAAAATATGTTTTCGTAAGTTTTATTTTTGTCTCAACCTGAAATTCCTTGAATTTTTAAAAATTAATATGTAGAAATACAACTCCTTCGCTCCTCTTGTCTTTGAGTGGGATTGTGACACACAGATAGTATCCACTTGTGTTTTCTACACCCACTAGCATTTCCATTTCATTTTAGTCTCCAAAATATGGGCAGGAGCACAACTCTAGAAAAATGGATTCCCACTCTCGCATCTCACAGGGCACTGATCCGTGCAGTGCTGAGCACTTGCACGGAGCCTCACCATCTCCTCCGACCCTCGCCGTGATTCACCAGTGCCCCCGGGTTTCCATAGGGGGTTTGACCTTGCAAAGACCCTGCTTCAATTTCTGGGCAAGGAACAACCCATTTTAACTCAAAACACAAAACGACCTTTTCTCCTTTAAAGAAAGGCTACCAAATGTAACACATCTGGGCTTACATTTCTCTACCCTGCATTCCAGAATGTGAATACGGGATGCAAAGGCAGGTAACTAGTTTGGGTCTGACAGTTCCCATTCAGAGGCTCTGAGACTCAGACTCTGTTCAAAACAGACGGCTGACTATGTGGTTGAGCATCTTTCCCTTTTTTTTTTTTTTTTTTTTTTTTTGCCCATTCACCATCATGACGAAAAATCAAAACCGAAAAATTTTCTGCTCATTTCTCAATACTAAGAAAAGAGCTTCTTTTGCGCCTCGCTCCGTGGCTCTAAACACTAACATCCCGCTTGGAAACCAACCCTGCTTTCCACACCGCATCTCGTCTACTCAGTTTCACTTAGCAAACACCTTCACTGCTCTTCCACGGTGAGAAAAATGGTGCACCAACCCCACGGATGACAGGTTGGTACTTGACTGCAACCGCTCAATAGTTTTATCAGCAACCGGAAAACTTCACAATCGGTCAATTAGCTACTTAAATCCGAGTAAGGCAATCTGCTTATTTATAGACTTACACTAAAAAGCACCTCTGTTCCACCTATCTTAAATCTAGCCCAAGACAATCCCCTAAACACGCCGCATATCAACACTCCTCCTTCCCCCACCCTCATTATCCCAAAAGATCCCCCCACTAAGAACACATTCAGATGGTCAGCACTAACCAGAGCAATGGTCACCGTGCAGTTAGAGGCATCTATGCAAAGTATGTGACAATACCCAAAGCATCTCTCAGACAACTGGCTGTACTACACATGCAGAAAAGCAAAGAAGATTGCATTTTCCACTTACAGTTATAGCGCTGCGCACGGTCACTTAATGAAAATGATAAAACTCAACAGTTCTTTATATGTATGTATAATTCAGATAAACGGTTAAGCCGTCTCTCTGTGTGGTTCTCTCGCGCTCTTTTTTTCCTCTGGAGCTCTAGGCTGCTTAAATCCCTCTTGGATCGCGCCTCGCAAACCCAGCCGCCGCCGCAACAAGCTCGGGTAAGTCTATGCTGCAGATTGGGAATCCCATAGAAAACCTAGGGTCGCTGGAGCGGGATGCGCAGGCGCGCGAGCCGCCGCCTCTCCAGGCACCCCCTCCCCTTTCTCCTCCTCCCTCCTCCGGCTCCGCAGCCCCAGCTCAGGGAGCTCAGGCGCCGGTGACCAAAAGCAGCCCGGCGTTGGCGCATGCTCAGTTGGAGGGGCTCGGAGTGCCCGCGGGTGGATTCCGTGTCTCCGGATTTTAGCAGAAACTCAAAAGGAAAGTGCCGAGGCACGGGGAGCCTGGCTCCCGGAGCAGCCTGCACCTGGACGGGCGGTGGGGACGGCGAGTTGGGCTCGCCACACCCCACCCTTATGGAGTCTGATGGTGGAGGCGAAGGCCAGAGATGGGACCCTTGGGGCCCTCCATCCCCACGGCTCCCAGCCCTAGAGGGGGGCCCTCAGCTCACCCTTTGTCAGGCTGTAAGGTGACGAAGAAAACTGCAGAAATCCTTTTCTCGACTGGAAGCGTCCCCCCCAGCTAGCTGTGAGCACCTCTGCCCGGCTACTGTGAGGCAGTAGTTACGGGGAACACCTTCCTGGGCCGTTTCATCCGAGGGTCTTAACCTGGGGACACTGGGAGCCGGGCCTTCTAGTACCCCAGGGCCCAGGACCGTCCCGTCCTGGAGAAATGTGTGTTGAAGGGAGCTGGGTTCGAGGCGTCTTGCCCCGTGTGACCTTGGCCACATCATTCTAACCATCAACAAACATTTAACAAGTGCCTGCAGTTACGCAGTTAATAAATATTGAATATGCTCGGTGGGGGGAATGGATGGGGGGGGACAAACCATCCTTGGAATACAGGGAGGAGGGCTTGGACTAGGCGATACTATAAAGCCCCCTTTTGTGTCCATTAACGATGCCCGTGTTTGCTCGCCCTCCCCCCTTCTCCCCACTGTCCTGCCAAAGCCTAGAAGACTTGGCAAGGAGTAGTGCCCAGTAAATGTTTGGTGGCTTCCCTACCAGGGAAGCAAGAATTCCCAGATGTTCCCAACCCGATCAGTGTCCTCAAGTGCTTATGTTTGCACACTCATTAGTTCACTCAACAGTTAGGCATTAACCAACTACTCACTATTAGCCACAGTTGGGGGACAAATGCGGTGAACAAAAGCCCATCCTGAGATTTACATTCAGGCTGGAGTTCTGTTTTCAAGGGAGGGGAGTTCTGGGGGGGGGGGGGGGCACAGTGAAGGTCTAGGGTCTCCGTAAGTAGAGAGAGACCTTTACCATTGCACACACCTATCACGTTCAGGAAAACTGCAGTGTCAGTAAACCTTTGGGTTCTGAGGACACCAAGAGCATCTCCCACGGCCAAAGGGCTCTAAGGGCTCTGCACTGACCAATCTCCCGTTGCCAGGAGGGCGCCGCTCCAAGCTACCAAATCCGGGAGTCCAGCTTGGAAGCGCTGGAGGCTACTTAAACCAAGACCAGGAGAAACTCCACCCCAGCAGTCTCTGGCTTTGGAAAAGGCTGGTGTTCGGTGAGGACCCCCGGTCGTGACGCCCGAGCCGCAGCCGGACGCTCCCAGCCAACCTGGGCAGCCCAGAGCCGCCAGGAACGCGCGTTCCCGGGCCGGGCGCCTCGGGAAGGTGGCGCGGAGCGGGGAGCGCTCCCGGGACTCCGGGGACGCCGCTCGCAGAAGTCCCGTCCCCGCGGGGCTGCTCCGCCGGTGCCGGCGAGCGCGGAAACCCGGAGCGCGGAGCGGAGCGGCGCGGAGCAGGGCGCGCTGCGGCAGCCGAGCACATTGAGTCCGGCGGGCGCCAGCCCCGCGCTCCCGGGCCGCAGTGCGCACTGCGCAGCGTGGCTGGTGGCCCGTCCTTTGCGTTGCTTGGGCTGGAGTGGAGGCAAAAGGCGGTTCTGCATAAGGCGCCTCGGTTGGCCGTGGAGCCAGCCTCCAAAGCTTTCAAAGTACTTTCTCGTCTTTTGTCGACTTCCCCTCCCAAAGCATTTTTCCGCCAGGCTGTCTGGTTTCCCTCTGGAGAACAGGCTCGGCGCTGCCAACTGCAGCCGCCGCAGCAAAGGGTCACGAAGCCGTTCCTCCGCTTAGAAGAGACGTGCCTGGTTGGTGCGCCCCGGCAGTCTCTTGCGTGGCATTGTTCGCTTTTAGACAACTTACTTTTAACTTGTGCTTAGGAAAAAACGAACACGGTACTTTAAAGCGTGTTTTGTTGTCGGGGAGATTTAATTTAGATGTGTGCGCTTTTGTGAAGCAGCTTTGTCTAATTGGACAGACAGTAAATTTTTTTTTAAAGTTTTATTTGCACGGAAGCGCTGTTTGGCGTCCTTAATGCGCTATCTTCTTTTTAAATCTCCAGCTATTATGCAACTTTATTTTCTTAAGCTGTAATGTTTTATATATATAAATATATAAAATATATATATAAAATATAAATATATATATTTGTGTGTGTGTGTGTGTGTGTGTGTGTGTGTGTGTGTGAGATGCCTCTTGGTCGAGTTTTATGTGCAGCCTGAAATCACCGTAGGGAAGCAAATTCTAAAAGACACCAAAGGAATATTATCGTTTGAATTACAGAAAGCAGTTCCCCTCTTTAGGATGGTAGGATGAACTTGAGGAATATGGTAGGCACTAAAAAGCAGGAAACCCCCTGGGTTTTTGTTTTTGTTTTCCTTCTTTCGGCATTTGCAGGTGTCGCTGGTGATCTCAGAAGAGCCGAGGTGCCTGGTGCTGCGCTCTGCGCCCGCCCGGCGTGGAGGAACTGGAATACCGCACCCTGCTGAGTGCAGATGCCCTTGAGCTGTAGCAGTAGTTCCATCGCTTAAAGCCCCGTCCCCAGCTCTGTGGTTGGATAGTGGTGCGAGCTTTCATACTCTGGAGATTTGGGGGTGGGGGTTGGGGTGGGTAGGGAGGAGAGGAAGGTGCTGTAGAGAGTTTTGGTCCCCTTCCCCCCCAAATTGTATTGCTTTCCGAGGTAGCCTTGCTTCCACCTCACTCTTTCCCAGATTCATACAAACAAAATAAAAACAAGAACGACCTTTTAGGTGTACACAACTTCATTTAATATTGGCATCCACCTTAATCGAGACATGAGCAAGTTGAACACGGAGAACGGTAGTAAAAGTACAAAACGCCGGGAGGATAACAGGTCTGAACTTGTGGTTCTCTGAGCTCATGGTAATATTATTTATTAGACATGCTGTGTATAAAACATATGAGCCAAGGAGGGTGCAACTTAAGGCATGGGGGCATTTAGGAAATTGGAAGGAAAATTAAGTGTTTGAAAGTCAGCCTTAGACAATGAAAAGAGACAGGAATGGGAAAAATGGATTTACATTCATTTAAATTCATGCAGACTAATGATAGTAGTATTCTTACCTAGGTATAGTGTCTGTTTCAGAAAGCTAAGGGTATTAATCCTTACAGAGGAGATGCATTACATAAAATAATTGTGTTTATTCTGTTTTATTTATCCTATTTTTAAAAATATGGGGATAGACTGGGATGACTGGGTGGCTCAGTGGTTGAACCTCTGCCTTTCATTCAGGTCATGATCCCAGGGTCCTGGGATCTAGTCCCACATCACGCTCCCCACAGGAAGCCTGCTTCTCCCTCTGCCTGTGTCTCTCTCTCTCTCTGTGTCCTAAATAAATAATAGATATAGATATAGATATAGATGTAGATATATAGATATATAATCTTTAAAAAATAAAAATATGGGGATAGACCAATGAAATAAAGCAACTTTCTAAGATCAACAGGAAGTTATTACCTAGAATAAAACTATACAGTAATTTTTCTAACCGAAAGTGTTTCATTGTACATGTTTGTATTCCTTCTACATGTTTTTCTAAAATAAGTGGAAAAATGCAAGACTGTGAGGGAGTGAATCCCATGCAGTTAGAGAGTGGGTTCCATGCCTCTGTGCAGAAGAGGGATTGACAGTCCTAGGGTTGGTTAATGAACTCCATTGACCATTCCTCCCAGTGCACCCCTGATTTATCTCTAATCTATGGCTGAATCTAAATTCATTTTGGAAGATTATTCTTAGCTATGTCACCAGTTTCCCTTAGAAATTGAACAATTCACAATAAGAGTTTCTTAAATCCCTGCTGAATGAATTATTGTCAAAGCTTTGAGTTTTCTGGAAGTTTCTTGGAGTCTTAGAAATGGTTAAGGCAGATGCAGGTGCTCTGCCCCCACAAGAATATAAAGTGTGTTATTCCATTCTATCTTCCACATTTGGGCCTAACCTATAGATTCCCAGCAGGGCTTTTAGGTTGGAAATTTTCATCATTATTATGTGTTTTCACCACACAAAAGAAAGGATAATAGCAGAACTGCACTGAATATGATTTCTTTTTTTTCTCTTCAATGACTTTTTAGGTAGTCCTGTATGCTAGTCTGTACTCTTTTTTAGTTGTGTGAATAACCACTCCAAATATAATCATGGATTCATATTCTGGAGCTTCTGTACTTTGAAAACCATCTGATGCCAAAGGGTCTTCAAAAGCCCTTTTTGCTTAAAGTAGATCTTACTAACTAGTTTCTACATTCAATCTTTATTTTCCTTAATATAGTTCCTTTGAATTTTAAATGGTACTTTTAAACTCAACAGAGGATGTTAGCATAAAATATGAAGAAAAATAAAAATAGTGAATTCTTCACTCCTTCTGAGACTACCAACAAAAACAAACTCACATCCTTTACCAGAAGATTTTCACAGTTGGGTTTATATTTTCACCTACTGCTTGAAGGAGGAAAGGAATAGTGGGACTCCCACATTTTTTAGAGTTCTTATTATATTCCCTCTTTAAAGTTCATTTGACCATCCTAAGGAGGTACAGGAAGAGAGAGTGATCGTTGGTGACTCCTGTTTTTCCTCCAGAATGTAGATTTAGTACCTGTACTACAGTCTCAAAGAGAGTGGGTTGTATTGATTTTTTAAAAAGAAAAAAATGCATAAGTAACTAATGGTGTTTAGCAGTGGTGGCTGCAGGTTGAATTCCTTTTGATCTCCCTCATTCATTTACCCAACACCTACTGAGTACCTACTTTGTGCTAAGCAGTGTCCTGAGCACTTTATATGCAATATTCCATTTCACAATGACTTTATTTATGTACAGGTACTATTATAACCCTTTTTACAGATGAGGAAGGAACTGAGGCAACACAGTATTAGTAATATCTCCAGATATCTGCTTCAGTTGGCTCAGTTTCTCCTTCTTCACTGCATTCTAATTAATGTTATGATTCTCCCTCTATAATATAATTTCTACTTTTTAATCCACCTATACACCTATGCAAGCCAAATATTGTGAATACTATGATCATCTTATTTCTCTTCAGCAGTCTCTCATTTTCTCCTGAGCAAACTTTAAACCATAAGTCATATATTCAGAATCTTTCACCATGTGGCAGACTGCTACTTGCCTGCCTTAACTACAGAGCATCTAATTTGGAAAGGGAAGGAGGGAGGAAACAGGCCCAGAGAAAAGTTCACTTTTCCCAGCATTCCTGCATTTTCATCTATTGCATGAAGGAGAATAGAAACAGAAGGATCCCTCTTTTTTTTTTTTTCCTATTCTTACTATATTTCTCCTTTAAATTCATTATACCATCCTAAAGAAGTTTTCCAGAAGAGAATGACTATTGGTGATCTTCAATCCAGTCTTTTCTCTCGCTCTCCAGTTTCTTTTTTCTTTTCTATTTTTCCTTTTTTTTTTTTTTTTTAAAGCAGACTTCATACCCAGCATGGAGCTCAACTTGGGGCTTGAACTCACCATCCTGAGATCTGAACTGAGATCAAAAGTCTGTTGCTTAACTGACTGAGCCCCCCAGGTACCTCTTGCTCTCCAGTTTCTTGTTTACAATTGCCTACAGAACATCTTCTTGCGGATTTTTCACAGATACTTCAAACTCAGCATAGACAAAATTATCTCCTCTGCCCTCCACTTTTGCCAGACTCTGTGCACCCTAGCATTTTGAAGGTGTTCACTCTCAATCCAGTGCTCTAAATCAGAACTTTGGGTATCACCTTCAGCTCTTCTACCTCTCCTTCCCTGTCAAAGCGTTACTCAAATCCTGTGAATTCCATTTTCTGAATGTCTCTCAAATCCATGCCTCACTGCCACTGCGTTAGTTCATTTAGCCTTTCATCATCTCACTGCTGGACTTGTTCTTTTTCATTCTCATGACTTGCAAAATTTCACATAAAATCACATTGCCACTTTGAAAAAAACTATTGAGTAGTTTTTCATTTAAATGATAAAACTAAATTCCTTTGCATACCATACAAGACTTATATGCTGGCTCTTGCATACCCTCTAGCCCCATCTCCTGCCACATCTCTTTAATGTTAATGTTCTATGCTCCATCATACTGCAGAGCTGTACTTTTACTTCTCTGTACTTTTGTGTATGCTCTTTCTCTCTTCTTGGGGAACTCTTCTTTGTCTTGCCTGGAAGATTTAATACTTCAAATTCAGCTGAAACATTATTTCTTAACAGAAGAATCTTTCTTTTTAAAAAACTTTTATATATATATTTTTAAGATTTATTTATTTATTTGACAGAGAGTGAGAGCACAGACAGGGGGCAGGGGCAGAGGGAGAGGGAGAAGCAAATACTCTACTGAGCAGAGAGCCCAATGCAGGACTCAATGCAGGGCTGGATCCCAGGACCCTGGGATCATGACTTGAGCCAAAGGCAGATGCTTAACCAGCTGAGGCACCCATGTGCCCCAGAAAACTCTTTTTCTTCCTAGCACTTATAAGACAATTTACAGAGTTGTTGTCAAGATTAATTGAAATCGTATACAGGAGAATACAAACTATTTAAACTCTATTTTAACATAAGATATAATGGACTCTATTTGAACATAAGATATGGAACGGCAATTTGTCTATCAATTATTAAGGAAAAGCGTTATGTTGTCTATTTTTTAAAGCTTTATTTATTTATTTTAGAGAGAGAGAGAGAGTGTGTGTGTGTGTGTGTGTGTGTGTGTGTGTGAGCAAGGGAGGGAGAGAGGCAGAGGGAGAGGGAGAGAGAATCTCAAGTAGACTCCATGATGAGTGTGAAGCCCCATCACGTGGGCTCTATCTCATGACTCTGAGATCATGACTTGAGCCAAAACCAAGAGTGGGTTATGTAACTGACTGAACCACTCAGGCGCTCAGGCACTCCTGCTTTTCATTTCAAAATGCAAAATGAATGTATGGTATTGGTATAAAAACAAAACTCTTGAATTGTTTTAACTAATATATGGTCCTTGATTGAATTTAGTTAGTAATTGCTATAAAGAAATTTGAAATATTTATATATGTATGTCTTATACCTTGGTTGAATTACTATCACACAAATAAAATCAACATTTAACATATTTAAAAGCACTTGCAAGCCAATTGATTTTCAATGTTTTTTTTTATCCTATTGTCCTTTTTTCTCTGTTTTTCTGGACATTTGGCATAAATTGTATGCATCTAACTATTAAAAAAACCCTCATATTTTACAGGGTTTTTTTTTTTTCATATTTACAGGTTTTAAATGATTTCATCATCCTTATGTGATCCCCAGATACCATTATCCTCATTTTATTTATTTACTTATTTTAAAAGATTCATTTATTTGTTTTAGAGAGAGAGAGATTGAGATACAGAGAGAAGGAGGGACAGAGGGAGAGAAAGAATCCAAAGCAGAGTCCGTGTTGAACACAGAGCCCAACACACAGCTGGATCTCACAACCCTGAGATCACAACCTGAGCTGAAACCAAGAGTCTGACGCTCAACCAATTGAGCCACCCATGTGCCCCATCCTCATTTTATGTATGAGATTATCAACTCTTTAGAAAGTCCAAGTTATAATACTTCCTAGAAGTTATGTGGTTATAATGTGGTGGGTGGGACTAGATGCAATTCGGTAAATTATTTTATTTTTTCAGTAACTACTCTCCGATACTAAAGAATGTTCCACTAGTTTCCATCTTTCTCAATTTCCAATTCTTGCTTGGTATGACAAGAGCATGCAGTAGTAGATTATAATCTAGGAAGTAAATGAGTTACTTTTGCTTGGACTACTAAAGTTAAAAAACATAAATGTTTGCCTTACTTTTTTTATTTTTTTTATTTAGGAAACCAGAGTTCATGACAAACCCAAAGACAAAGGGTGCTGGGCGTCTATTAGCAGTTGAACTTTTTTACACTAAAACTGCAAATTATTCATTCATTAAAACACTTCTTATTTTTACATTCCCCTCCCCCCAACTCAGAGCCATCAAAGAATCCACTTTTATTCAAATTCCTTGTAATATAACAAAGATGGAACTATTTTATTGATTAATTGCCTATAGTTTTCCACTGAAAATTTGGTGATCCATTGAAATTTGGTGATTGAGATACACTTTAGTATTTTAGACTAATTTTGTGTATTTTGGAGGCAAAGATTGGAATTATGCACAAACCAAAAGAATGTCAGGGATTTTCAGCAACCAGCAGAAGCTGGAAGAAAGGCATGGAACAGATTTTTCTTTAGAGCCCCCAGACCATAGTAACACTTCGATTTCAGATTTCTGGCCTCCAGAACGATGGGAGAATAAATTCATTGTTTTAAGATACCCATTCCATAATACCTTGTTATATCTCACAAGAAATATAGAGAACTGCATTTAAATACAGCATTTGGCAATTAAATTTACAATAAAGAATAGTGAGATGATAGAATGATAGAGTTTTCAACAAATAGATATACTTTTTTTGTCCCCCTGTGAAAACCACTGGATTTTAAGTTAAGACATGGATTCAAGAACCAACTTTACTATCTATTGGGTGTGATCTTGGGCAAATCACTTGAGTTTCCTTCTTGACTTGTTTTCCTTATTTATAAATTGAGGAAGATATAAAGCTCTACTTAAAAAGTGGGTCTCTACAGTTCAAAATTTCAAGATATTGGGTATCCACAAGATTCTAGATGGTAAAGGAATAGTGCTAATTTGCATTTAGTTGATATTGAGCTAGTTTCTTCCAACTGAAAACTACAGGCATACTTCATTTTATTGTGTTTTGCTTTATTGAGCTCTGCAGATGCTGTGTTTTTTTTTTTTCTTTACACATTGAAGGTTTGTAGCAATGCTGCTTCAAGCAAGTCTATTGGTGCCATTTTCCCAACAGCATTGGTCACTTTGTGTCTTTGTGTCATATTTTGGTAATTTTTGCAGTATTTCAAACTTTTTGAATACTATTATATTTGAATTGCTGCAATCTCATGATAAAACTTGATGAATGGGGAATTGCTTCTTATGGATGAGCAAAGAATGTGGTTTTTTTGAGATGGAGTCTACTCCTAGTGAAGATTCTGTGAAGATTGTTGAAATGACAACAAAAGATTTAGAGTATTACATAAGTTTATTTGATAAAACAGCAGTAGGGTTTGAGGTGACTGACTCCAATTTTGAAAGAAGTTCCACTGTGGGTAAGATATTATCAAACAGCATCCTAGGCTATGGAAAAGTCATTCATGACAGGAAGAATGGATTTGGTAAACTTCATTGATGCTTTAAGAAATTGCCATAGCTACCCCAACCTTCAGTAACCACTACACTGATCAGTCAGCTGCCATTAACATCAAGGCAAGACCCTCCATCAGCAAAAAGACTATGACTCACTGGAAGCTTGGATGATGGTTGGCATTTTTTAGAAATAAAGTATTTTTTAAATTAAGGTATGCGTGTTTTTTACATCATGCTATTGCACTGCGCACTCAGTAGGCTAACGTATAGTGCAAACACAACTTTTATATGCACTAGGAAACCAAAAACTTCATTTCACTTTATTTTGATATTCCCTTCACTGTGGTGGTCTGGAACCAAACCCACAATATCTCTGAACTATGCATGCCTGTAAATTAAATTCATGGTTTTGGTGTTGAGTTTATTCTAAATAATTTCCTTAGAGTCCTTTCATATTGTTTTTCATAAAGAATCAGATTAGGTACATTGATCATAGAACAACTGCTAGAAGTAATACAGATTCTGTTTATTTCCCAGACTAGTTTATAGATGCTCTAATAAAATTGAGTGTTAGTAACTTTGTAATGTTAAATAATATTTTGAAATTAGACTTATATAACACTTGGCCAATGTAATGATTTTTTAAAAATAGGCTGTACTATTTAGAACAATTTTAGGTTTGCAGCACATATAATGCTTTCAGAAACATTCATTGACCATAAACCTTAGTGATTTCGGTTATGGAGATTGTAGTGTAGTATTAGAAATTCAAGCATATTGCTTTGGATTGGATGAAGAATAAGACTAAATAATAGATTAATTGTATTGCTTCTTTAATATATTGTAGGCCCTAGTATCTATGAGGGCTATGTCTTAAGACCTTTCTGACCTTCCAATATATGAATATCACTCCAGGAAAAAATTGCTTTGTTGATAAAGTGGCCATAATATTGCCTATTTACAGAGTCTTAAGTGATTGATAGAATATGTTAGATAAGAACAACAATCTAGTCAGTTTCTTGACTTACCAGTTTAGTTATCAGTTATAAGTACCAACTTTATAGTTGTGTAAAACTCACATTTGTGCTTTAGCAAGATAGCATATTGCTGTCATTATAACCTTTAAGATCATTAACAAATAGATACAGATCAAGGATTAAATCTTTTTTTTTAATTTTTATTTATTTATGATAGTCAGAGAGAGAGAGAGAGAGAGAGAGAGGCAGAGACACAGGCAGAGGGAGAAGCAGGCTCCATGCACCGGGAGCCCGACGCGGGACCGATCCCGAGACTCCAGGATCACGCCCTGGGCCAAAGGTAGGCGCTAAACCGCTGCGCCACCCAGGGATCCCTCAAGGATTAAATCTATAAAGGCCACATTCTATTAAAATTCTGCTACGGATAAACATTAAAATTTTTATACATCAGTGTACTCCTTGAAAAGTAAGTAATTGAAACTTGAGATCATCGGTCATTTTGAAAGCAATTTGAATCCAGTGAATGAAGTCAGTTTGGGAAAAAGCTAAGGTTTACTCTTCAGTCTTTATGAATTCAACATGCATTTTTATAAATAATTATTTCTAAATTCTTGAAAATAGAGTGAAATTCTTTCTCCTCAGGAGCTAATAAATATATCGATCTATGAGAAGGGACCATTAATGGCATTATTTATGTTTATATCCTTCCTATCGGAACGACTTGCCACTTTGGTGGAAAGAATACAGTAACCCTACTTTTATTCTTATTATCTTTATTATTTAATGCAGGTTTGTGCCAGGTATGGTGTAATATCTTATAAAAATATTTAAAGAAGAAGTGACTTAGTGTTTGAGTTAATTTCCATGAACATCATGTGATTTATGAAAGAAAGAAGAAATTAGACTTGACAGAGGGAATTTCTAGGTTTATTTGCCTAGGCAAGAGTTTTTACAATTGGCATTAGACACTAGAACTGAAATACCTTTTCACAATCAGTGTAATCATTTGCAACCCAAAGAATAGGTTTATATTTTATTATTCTACCCTATGCATTTGTCCTGTCCTTGTCCTGTTTTTTTTTTTTTCTTTTTTTCTTCTTCTACTGACAAAGGAAGACTGTACTAGACTTAATTTTTTTCTCTGTTTATTTGGTAGGTTTCTTGGACATGACTGTAGCTTTTCGAGGCCTTTGTAAAAGCTTAAATCATTTTCCCCCTTATTCCTTCTAAGGGAAATGTTGTTTATTTTTATATTTTGAGAGAGATTGTCAATATGCAAGTGAACACTGAAATCCACATGCTATTGATTTAAAGATTCTTTGCCACTCACTCAAACTAATTTTGGTAAAATGAATTCCAAAATTCAAACATTAAAACTTACCATATTAAACAATAAGTAAAATATCTTCAAAGAGTTACTGCTTCAAAGCCTTTTGATGATGATATCATACCCCAGTAAAAATTCTGCCAGCTTACAATACAGTCAAAATCAGACTACATTAAAGCAAAGCTCACACTTTGCAATCATGTTTTAAAACCAAGCCAACCGTGCTAGTAAAAAGAGATGAGGTTTAATTTCCATCAAGAGTTAAGAGGTTTTTGTGCCCACACAGAGTTTACAGATGTCATGTAATCGTATATATAAGTAGCACAGAATATAAATTATATCATTTTGCTCATTACCATGTATAGTTAGAACATAATAACAGCAACAAAAAGTTGCAGGGAGCATGTAGTTCTGATATTTCTGCCCTTCACAAACATGCTGATGCATTTTAATACACATACTGACGCAAAATCTTCTGCATTTATAGCCTTTCCCACTGTTAAGCTCTGTTTCTGATTTTCCAACTAGAAATCTGGTGCAATAAAAGTCTAGCAATTTCCTCAATGCAGTATACCTAAACCCAAACTTATCACCTTTTTTTTCTCATGATATACTCTTAAATGAATATAACCTCTCCACTCCCCTCTTCTATTAATGTCATCTCTATTGATTTTTCTAATCATTTAGGCTTTAATCCTAGAAATTATTGTAGATTCCTTACCCCCATGATAGCACAGTAGTATCAAATTCTAATAATTTCTTAAAAATATCACCCCCCATTTGTTTTTGTCCTTCCATTCCTATGGTTTAGGCTCAAATACAGGTCCTTAATATTTCTGGTTTTATGGTAATGGCCCCTAATTTCTGCTAGGGATTGTGCTCTTTCAACTTGTTTCCAATTCATCCTAAATGTGGCCATTAGGTGCATTTTTCTAAAATGCTATTTTAAAATACATCTTTCTTCTGAACCAAACCCAAAAATATAGTCTTTCTTATGGCATAAAGTTCACATTTTTTAGGCTGGCATTCAAGAGTCTGAACACCCTAAACTCAGTCTCTTTCCTGTCTTCTTTCACCCCCTTACAAAAACATTCTCTCTCAAACACTCTTGCCTCTTCACTGTTGCCCAAATATGCATTACACATTTGTCTACACCTTTGGTCATGCTCTGTCTTGTTCTTATCCGGAATATATCAACAGTTTATCTTATATTCAAATCATAAATATTCTTTGTGATGCCTTTAGGTCTACTCCAGTCTTTAATCATTCAATTTTTTTGAACCACAAGTATATATCATTTATATAATCTATTTAAAATTATACTGAAGGTTTTTTTTTAAACTTTTATATTGTTATTAAATGTTTCTTTTTGTTAATGCCTTGTTTTGTGTCATAACTTCTTGGTATGACACTTGATACAATATTGAATATATAATAGATACTAGTAGATAATGACTGTTTCATTGATTAAAAACTGGCTCCCAGAGTAAATGCCTTTGAGTCCTCAGTAATGAGGGCCTTATTTGGCTATATTTAGCAAAACCATTAAAAAAAACCTGATGATGACAACTGATACAGAAAAAAATCAGTATGTAGTCACAAAAATGGTTAGGTCAATTATTAATGAAAATTAATGAATAAATATGTACAATACTTTAAAAGCAGACTTAATAGTATATTTGAAAAGCAGAATGGTAGCTATATATCAGTGAAGATATTTATTATATTTGGAAATATCCAATGATATACATTTTAATCTCTTTTCCTTTTATGTTCAATCTAGAGCAAAAAATGATAAAGAATTAATTCCTAAGGGGTTCTCCATACAACAAAAGGAAAAAAAATAAACAATTTGACAAATCAATGGAAAGTCTGAGAAAAGTTGGGAAATCCCCTTAGATGATTTTCTTTAGGGATGAGCTAAGGATTCTTATTCTACAATGTCAAAGAGGTAAATGGGTTACTATTAACAACTATATTTATATAGAGCTTGCTACGTGTGAAGCACTGTTTTACATGTTTTACGTATATTGACTCATAAAACCCTATAACCACCACCTGGGGTGGGTACCATTCCTATCATCCTCACTTTATAGTTTAGGGAATTGAGGCACAGAGGGTTAAGTAATTTACCCAAAGTCACATAGATAAGGACATGATGGTGCCAGGATTCAAATCGAGTTTAGTTTCAGAATCCAAGCCTTTCTTTTTCTTTCTCTCCTCCTTCTTTCCTCCCTTCCTCCCTTCCTTCCTCTTCCCTCCCTTCTTCCCTCCCTTCCTCTCTCTCCCTTCCTTCCTTCCTTCCTTCCTTCCTTCCTTCCTTCCTTCCTTCCTTCCTTCCTTCCTTCCTTCCTTCCTTCCCTCCTTCCTTTCGGAGAAATAAGACATACATACAGAAAAAGATAGCATTATTGAATTTACAACACAATGATCATAAGATGAATATACCACCCAGATAAAGAGCTGGAGGACAGAAGCATGAAGAGGACTCCTGAAGTACAGATCCATAATTTTATGTTCTGAACGACTCTCTGCATTGCCCCTTAATAGATTTCTGGACATTACTCTCCACCTTAAAGTTCTTACGATGATTTTCAGTTTAAACTGATTGAAATGTATAGTGTTCATTCCTAAAATGCCACAGGGGTCAAAAAAAGAAGAAAAGAAAAGAAAAGAAAAAAAAAAGCCTGTATTTCAGGTTGTTTTCTTGACAGTTTAAATGATTTTTCTAAATTAAATTTTTTTAAAAATTTTATTAATTTATTCATGAGAGACACAGAGAGAGAGAGGCAGAGACACAGGCAGAGGGAGAAGCAGGCTCCATGCGGGGAGCCTGACGTGGGACTGGATCCTGGTCTCCAGGATCATGCCCTGGGCCAAAAGCAGGCGCCAAACAGCTGAGCCACCCAGCCTGCCTTTTTTTAAACTTAAAAACACAAAAATAATTTTGTAATTCCACAAATCCTCTGCAAATTCAGTAAAGGTGCATTTCTGAGCAGGATACCTAAGTAGTTTTGACTCCACACAAACCCTTATGCTCTTGTAGGTCTGTGCTAGAAGAGGAGGGCTCATGGTGAAGGAAGCCATAGTTTTCTTGCTAGTCTGCTATTTGTCAGCCTCCACTACCAAGCTATCCTGCAGATCCATGGACTAGTGTGTTTGGAGTTTAAACTGGCTATTTGGTTTCCATATTAAAGTTCCTGACAAAGTTTGACCTTATATCACTACTTCAAGGATGGCTAATTACAGTTTGGGGCAATTCGTTTATACATCAAACCAAATGGAAGCAGTCTTTTCTTCAATGGCACGTAGACATTGAAATACTTGGCCTTTTTTTAAAAAGTCATTCAATCAGAGAGGGGTTTGAAGAGTAAAAGTGGAAACAATGGCATCGCCATTATTATTACAAGCAGAGGACTGTTTAAGAGGAAGACACATTTATATTTATATGTTCGTGGCTACAAGCCTATACTTTTCAGAAAAGCATGGCACCCAGTACACTATCGAGCACATATTCTGTACTAAATATTATTTGAATCGAAATAAGATTGTTTGGAAATAAGATTGTTTCCACCCTTCAAAGATTTATAAGCAAAAACAAAGAAGAAAACCTCTGTGCCTTTCTATACTTTATTTTATTAAATATTTTATTTATTTATTCATGAGAGACACAGAGAGAGAGAGGCAGAGACATAAGCAGAGGGAGAAGCAGGCTCCCTGCGGGGAGTCTGATGGGGGACTTGATCCCAGGACCCGGGGATCATGCCCCAAGCCAAAGGCAGATGCTCAACCACTGAGCCACCCAGGTGTCCCTTTATTTTCTTTTGATACAAAAATTGGATGGTCATACAGCATATTACACCAAAATTTTATTTATAATCCTTTGATTATTATATCAATTTTATGTTGGAGAATGCACATACTTATTTTTCCTTTATATTCTAATTAGCACAACTTGGAAATGTATGGTCACAGTGCTTCTGCTTCTCCTCCCTCTCCCATTTCAGTTTTTCACATATGGGAAAGAAGATCTTCATCCCAATCATGATTACTGAGGCTCTGTCCCTGTTTAGCTACATATTTTATTCCAAGACTGCCATCTTTCAATAATTTCTTTTTTTTTTTTCAATAATTTCTTAAAGATGGCATTGTAACTGTAACCAAGTAGCTCTTATCCTGTGTCTGTTTTTCCAGGTTATTGTCCAAGGACTGGATTAGATGATATTTCAGGAAAGTCACCTCTGGAGTCCCTCTGAGTGGTTTCCAGAGATCATGGCTTTATTTAGCTTTTGGAAAACAATTTTGACTATAGTAAGTATGTGATTAGCATGATTGGCTTTAGGCAAAGTCACAAAGCAAATGACATTTTGCAACTTTTCTTCCTTTCTATTCATGATTAAGGACCAGGTAAAATAATAAATATTATGCATTATGATAGGTGTCAGATAACATTACAAAACTAAGCATTATGCTCGCCCTGCTTTTTTTTTTTCTCACCTTTTGTAGTTATCTATGAGAAAACTTGAATAATTAGGAATGAGATTGTTCTTTAATAGAATCATGTGACAATACACTGCAATGGGCAACTAAAAATCTCTCCTCATGCCCCCATTACATTCCCTTCCCACTTCCTGTGATTATGGGCTCTCTTTCTGCAAGTCTCCTTCAAAACACTGCTCAAGGGAGTCATGGCTTTAGTCACATTTTTCTATCATTAACTCTCCACTCTGTTCTTAGAAGATCCACTAACATACAGAACATGCTATCTTCAGTTATGAAGAATGTGCCAAAACCAATCATTACAATTAGAGAAATTCTAGGGCTATGTTACATTCAGGATAGGGAAGGTAGTATATTATACTCTCTATTTAGATTTAGTTAGGTTTTTTTTTTTAAGATTTTATTTATTCATGAGACACAGAGAGAGAGGCAGAGACACAGGCAGAGGGAGAAGCAGGCTCCCTGCGGGGAGCCTGATGCAGAACTTGATCCCAGGACCTCAAGATCATGGCCTGAGCCAAAAGGCAGACGCTCAACCACTGAACCACCCAGGAAACCCTAGATTTAGTTTTTTTAAAATATCACTTATTTTCTTCCAGACACTAGTTGTTTTTCGTCCTGACTGGCTAGCTCTTCCTGTAGCCAGATCTCTTGGGTCAATGCCTTTCCTGATTAATTCATCTTTATTCCTACCTCTCAGTCTAGTGCTAAAGCTGTTTCTCTACTTCCTTTGTCTATGAGAAAGCAGAGCTCTATTTTTCTGGACCTTAGGTCAATTTTAGTTTCCTAGTTAAACCACTGGTCTGAGGCCACCAAATCCCATTTTTCAAGACCCAGTTCAAGTCTCCCCTCTGTGATGCCTTCCTGCCTACCTTGTCTAGAACTGATTTCATGATACTTGAAATTCCTTATATTTATTTCTTAATAGTGCTTATTTTATATATTACTCACTTGATGTTTATTGAACCCAAAAACTAAAAAAAAAAAAACATTGCCTATTGTATGGCAGATCCATATGCTTTAGAAATACAAAGGTACATAAAGTAAATGTATGGTCATATACAATGTTCTAAGTGTCAAGGAGTTATTAATTTAGTGGAGAAGACAGTATATATACAACTAACCATTATATGATTTTTTTTGGAGAGAGCAGCTCTTTTTTATTTTGTATACAATAAAATGGCCGTTTAATAATATTGGTATTTCCCACAGGAATTGTCACTTTAAAATTTAAGCACCAGAAACTTCAAATCTTTCCTGTTTTGTAAACTACTGGAATACACAAACATCTACCATTTTGACATTTATTCATCCATTGTATCTTAATTTTTAAAAAACTGAATATTTAAAATGCACTAAAGAAAATTACTTTCCCCTTTTCTTTTTAGATGAGTGCTCCAAAAGTGGGGTAAATTCAGCTTCCTCACTGTATTTTCTTTTCTTTCTTTTTATGGTCACTCTGGTAACCACTAGAGTCACTGCCTTGGAAAACAGGATCCCGGTCCTGATCTTCTTGCTATTAGATGTCTGAAATGCTATGGAAAAGTGTATGAAAAAATAACTATGTGGATAGGAAAGGGAGGTATTTTTTATTTTTTTATTGTTGTTTTTCTTAAGATTTTTTTTTTTTTTTTTGAGAGACAGAGAGCACAAGCAGTGGAGAGGGGCAGAGGGAGAGGGGGAGGCAGACTCCCTGCTGAGCAGGGAGCCCTACAAGGTGCTCAATCCCAGGACCCCGGGATCATGACCTGAGCTGAAGGCAGACACTTAACCGACTGAGCCACCCAGGCTCCCCAGGAAAGGGAGTTTTATAGAAAATTATAAGCTCAGAGGAATAGAGTGAATGAATGTATCCTTCAAGAATCAGTTTGGGGGCACTGTTCCTTCCTGGGCACCTCCCCTAAGCTTTCAGACTAGGTTTGGTCCCCTCTCTTCAATGCCTGGGTATCCCTCTACTGCAGCACTTACTGTATTATATACTGTAATACACTCATATGTCTGTCTCTTCAGCTATGCTGCAAATTCCTTGAAAAGAAGACTGTGCTTCTTTTCCAATACCTAATACTTAATGAAGTGCCTGCTGCATATAATAGATAATTTTAAATGTCTTCTGAAATCATCATCATCATCAACAACAACAACAAAATGAGCGTGAAACTGCAAGCAGTTTTGTGTTGTCGCAGAGTGTGACAGGCATTGGAGAGGGCAACAGCAAGATGAAGATAAGGCTGGAAAGTAGTGAGGACAAAGTTGTGAAAGGCTGATTAGCCTATATAGAGGGTCATGTATATTATTCTTTTATATGCATATTTCTTGCTAGAATACATTCTTTAGGAGCAAAGGTTATATTTTATGTAATAGTATTTACTTCAGTATAAGGCATACTTCCTTGGACATAATAGATGTTCAGCAAAGGAGAGTTAAATCACCTGAAATGAGAACATCTACTGAAAGTACTTTGAAAATTATGCCATTATTCAGCTGTCAATGATTATTGATTGATAGCAAGGAGTGACTATTCTCTGCTCTAGATAGTGACGAAAGAAACATTCTTTTGGTCCATATTTTTTTCCTGAACCAAACCTATTTCCATTTTTAAATCATAGCACTATGAGCAAACTTAAAATACTGAAATAGATACTTTTTGTTTGTGGCAAATTCTGGATTCTCCACTCATAAAAAAGTATCTGATATGATTAAAACAAACTAATATGGGTTTTTTGGTTGTTTTTTTACATAAGGTTTTTACAATATGTGCTGTCATGAATATAGAGCCTTTCAAATTGTCTGTCTTTGACCTTAGCCAGACAAGATATAAAAAACTACTTGGCTGGCTACAGCTGCAATTCTGTGGTGAGAATTGATTTACATAGTAATGTAGCTAAAGTATTGGAAGATAGAATTTGATTCAGTATGACACTGGTAACTGTTTAACAACTGGCTTTCTAGAAAGGAAGATACAAATAAGGAAACCCTGATTCGTAGTATTTGTTGATTTCAGTGATATAAATACTTCCTTATGGTCTACTCCAAAGTACTCACATAAAATATCAAAAATATGTGGTTGGGAAGAGATGCTGACAATCAGTTCATTTGAACCTGTAGGAGCCAGCCCAACACATTGTTAATTTGATGTTAAAAATAACTATTGTAATTTTAAAAAGTTTAATGCACATCTATTTGCATGTGCAACAGTCATCTAAATGCTTTACATGGTGTATTTCATTTAATTTACACAACAGCCTATAAGATTAGTTCTATTTTATAATCCCCACTTACAGGAATCTGTATTTCAGAAAGGTTAAGCAATTTGCTTACATTACACAGATAGGTAGAAGTGGAGCATAGATTCACACATAGACAATTTGATGCCAAAGCCTATTCACCCACCACGATATTTCTTTCAGGATAAAAAAAATTAGGTTATGGTTAGCATAGTTTCCGCGTTAAATGTATTCATATTTAATGCATATATATATATAATTCTTTAAAAAGTTGAAGTAAATGATAGTTCTATGAATTTGCAATGTCCAACTAAATACTTCTTGTATAACCAGTCAAAACAAAGTGATTAATCTCAGCAGAAAAACTATACAAAAAGGAAAACAATCTAAGTAATTATAAGTTTGTATAATGAAAAAAATGATAGAAATTTTACCATTTTGAAATCTTAAAAAGATTTCTTGAGGGAAGGTTAATTGAAAAGAATCACAATTATTTTTTTAAAAGAGCTGTTATTTACGATTGCATGAATTCCAAAACTAATAGACTCTTGCTTTTATTTCAGCAGCAAAGAGTGTTTTAATAGATGCAGAAAATTTATTAGAACATCAAATGGATGTTGTAAATAGCTGAACATTCCCACTTGGTTTTCTAACACTGAGGGCTCAAGAAAAAGGTTATTTTTGACTGGCTAAATGTGCAGAAAATGTAATAGTACATTAATAAGGTAAGATTTTAAAATGAAAAAGAAGAGAGAGCAGATAAAACTGTGAGTGTCTAAAAAGACAAGATGGCTCTAAACTTTGGCATCACTTTAGAAGATTTCAAAGTAAGACCTGCCACTACCCTTAAGGCAAATAGACAAGTAAGTATGGCCAAGGCTGAAATTGTGAGAGGGCCTTATGTACTGGGGGAAAGGTCAGAACTTTAGCACTGCAGGAAAGCAAGTTGTGTTTTGGAAGTAGACATAAGCTGAAAAACCAGTTTGGAGATAAACTATAAAGAATGTTGTATGCCCAGCTGAAGAGCATGTATTTTATTCTGTAAGTACCAAAGAATCTAAAGAAGTTCTTACAGAAGTAATAATAGGATTAATATTTTAAGACAAAAAGCCTTATGGTAGTGTTGGGTAGAAGTTGAGGGGAGATGAATAAAAGGATTAATTTATTACGGTATTCTCAGACGTGATAAAGGCCTAGAATAAAGCTGAGATACTATGGGTAAAGAATGAGAATTAATTTCAGGGTTATGTTTGATGTAAAATTAACAAGATTTGGTGAATGTCTACATTCGGGTTGGATTTGGGAGAAAGTGAAAAAGAGAAAAAGTTAAGAACATGAAGAGTTTCTAGGTTAGGAAATTGGGTAGGTAACGATGTTATTAATGATAACTGAGAATAAGGTGATGATTTATAATTTGAAGTATTTGCACATACACTGTATCATTTAAGATTATATTTATATTATAAATGACCATTAAAGCTTTGCTGAACGGTTAACTGCACATATGGATATACATGCCATCATGGTTTTCCAAAATATTTTCCCACCTAGTGCTTTTTAGTGACTTGGTAAATGAGTTATTTATGTTACAACCGTATTTGTTCTATTTATTTATTTATTTATTTATTTATTTATTTATTTAACCATATTTGTTTTAAATATTTTTAACAATGATGGTATTTTCTTCTCTAACCTCTGTATTTGGTTTAAGTTTTTGTGTTAGTGGTTCTTATTAAGTCTTTAAGAACTATTTATTATCTTGTCAGTCCGGAAGTTTCAGGTTTAGCATATTTATACATCATTTATGTAATTTATTAAAAGACATAAGAGAAAAACTGCCTCATCAAACATCAGGTCCTACCATTAAACTTAAAAGATGTTAAAACTGGTAATATTTAAAGTCAGGCTATATATATTAGTCCTTAAACAATCCATAGTTTTTAAGTAATAGTGTGATGGAGATCTAAAAAAGAGTGTGTTTTTAGAAAACTAGTAAGACGAGGAAACAAACACCAAATTACAGATCAATCTAGAATCACCAAGCTATGGCATTAAATAGGAAGCTTGTTCTTGGGGTACCTCCCTGGTTCAGTTGGTAGAGCATGCAACTCTTGATCTCGGGGCCGTAAGTTTGAGCCCCACGTTAGGGACAGAGTTTACTTAAAAAAAAAGGAAGCAAGCAAGCAAGTTCCCAATATTATGTTAGCGCACAGTTAGCTAATAAGCGAGTTGGTCCTCATGGGCTGATCACAAGCATGAAACAGATTGCATTAGTATGGAATGCAGAATTGTGGAAAGCCTGAGGTTAAAAAAAAAAAAAAAAAAGGAATGGAATTCGAGATACATAGAAGTAGGGCTTGGAGAACTCACTGATGCAAATTTGAACAACTGCCCTGTTCTCATTGTTAGTGTGGATGAAGTGCTTATACTGCAAGGCTCTCTACAAATTTAAGCAAATATTTCTCTGGAGGAATTTACAAGCTAAAATAATAGCAAATGCCAGAACTGGAATCACAATATATTTAAGAGTATTTACAAGACAAGAGGCTGATGAACATCTCATTACCTAAAGTAGTAAGCTAGTCCTATCTTGCCATATATGCTCACTTTGGTTCTAAAATTAGGATTCCTCTTGTATGTTATTGTGGTTTTTACGAATTTTTACCAGAGAACATAAACCTGACCAACTCCGAAACAATCTCAAGGGGAGTGAGGTTTTTGATGATTGAACAGTAATCACAAGTTTCTTAATAAACATGTATATAATAATAATATTTTGAAAACCATTTTCTTTTTTATAGGATTATGTAATTGAAAAAAAAATCAGAACTGACTTGAAATAACAAATTATTCCCAAGGCAGAAAAAAAAAAAAGAGAAAAATAATATCCACACAATTTATTAGGTAGGAGTCGGAACTGTATCATTATTTATGATTAAAAACCTGGAATAGGGGCAGCCTGGGTGGCTCAGCGGTTTAGCGCTGCCTTCAGCCCAGGGCCTGATCCTGGGGACCGAGGATCGAGTCCCATAACGGGCTCCCTGCGTGGAGCCTGCTTGTGTCTCTGCTTCTCTCTCTCTCTCTCTCTCCCTCTCGGTCTCTCATGAATAAATAAATAAAATCTTAAAAAAAAAAAAAAAAACACCTGGAATAGTTGAAACATACACTTTTTATCTTTAAGTTATTTTATCCACAATATTGGGGACGGAAACCCCACAGCACACATGAAAACGATTTCTCCTCAGTTTTGGAGCGATTAATAATTATCTGGATAATTATTTCCACATTTCCCCCTCCTGAAATATTCAGATAGTTAGATACCAATGCCTTCTTGCCCCTAAACGCACTTAATTAGTGAGGTGGAAATCTGATTTCAAATGCCACCGGGATGAGTAAGAGCATTTTTAAAAGTTTTTCCAGACACAGAGTAATTTGGTCCGGGGCTCACAAAAACCACACTGTTTTTTTTGTTTTTTTTTTTTCTTTTCTGGAGAAGACGCTCCAGATCAACTGTGGCGAAGCCGCTTCTGAGGAGAACAGAATCTTAGAATTTTAAAAACAAAGTCGTCTGCGTTCTCTAACGTAGAGATTCTTTTTCCCCTTAATTCTACCAGAGGGAAGAAAATATTTAGAACAGCTATAGTCCCGGCACCGGCAAGAGGCGCTAAAAATAAACGCCGTAACGGCTCGGGAGGCTCCGTGCTTTGAGGGAGAGGCGACCGGAGCTCGCGGATTTAAGGAAGCGAGGGGGCGGCGCCGGAGGGCTGGGGGCGTGTCGGGGGCGTGTCGGGGGCGGGGCTTCCCCTGAGGCTGGGGCCGAAGTCCGCCTCAGGGGGCGTGTCGGGGGCGGGACCGGGGCGAGGGGCGGGGCTGAGGAGGAGCCGCCCGGAACCCGCTGAAAGACCAGCCCCCACCAGAACGCGGGGCAGAGGACCTCCGCCCGCCGTCATGTCGCTGTCGCGCTGCGCGGCGCGGGGCGCCCAGCTCGGGGAGGCTGATTCCCGCGTAGCGCCTCCCGGGGACCCTGATGATGCCCCACCCCCCAGTAGTAAGCGGCCCCGTCTACAGGGGCCCGGCAGTGCCTCTGAGGGGGAGTGGAGGCTCCCTTCGGCACCTCGCTTGTCTGAGGCGGAAAAAGTCTGGCCGTCGCCGCGCAGAGCCTTCAGGGCGCCGCTTGTGTCAGCTGCCGCGCTTCTGGATCCCTCCACGGACGCGCGTGCGGGGAGCCCAGTCAGTGGGGCGCACGTGTGTAACCTGGCGAGGTGCCAGGACGGCAAGCGTGAGAAGAGCAGTCGCGTGCAGCCTCTGCCCTCAGCACGTCCAGATGGGGGCGTGAGGGCTCCCGGAGGGTCTCGTGAGGCGGGGCCGCGCGGCCCCGAGGCCCAGGGAGGGCCGCTTCCGTCCGCCGCCGCCGCGCGCTGTGTCCCTGGAGGCGCGAAAAGGGCGGATGGAGGACAGTACTCGGTCCGAGGGAGAGACGGCGTTCAGGAAGGCCGCGGTTACGTAAAACAGACAGAAAACCTATTCTTGGGTATTACCCTCTGCAGGGAAATCAAATCAACGTGTCATGACACGAAGAGCAGGTGTCGAGCCGACACTGTTAGGCCAGCAAATAGGAAAGAAAATAACGTTTCCGCATCTACGTTACATGTATCGAAATCTCCAAACCAGCCCAGCATGGAAATTGCCAGACCCAGCTATTTTAGAGATCGCAGCACAATAAGTATCCCTGAGTTTCCAACGGATTTAAATAGCAAAATGTCCTCTGTCTATTTAAAGGGAATTGCAAAGAAAGAGAATGACAAAAACGAGGCATATGTTAGGGATTTCACAAACATTTACTGGTCCCAAAATAGACCTGATGTTAAGAAGCAAAAGTTACAGGATGGTAAAAACATTGCGGATGCCGAGGGAGAAAATATTTTTTCTGCATGCTATGAAAGTAACCACCAGTCACTCAGCAACCAAAATATTTGTGTGAGAAAAGAAGACTTGATCAGTTTCAACTACTATAACCACAGTAGCATCAAATCTGATGTAACAGGCTCCGAAAAGAGTATCACTAGGATACTAGGGAATGCAAACTCGAAAGAAGCAGAAACATGCTTGGACATTGACGTGTTTACCAGATTAGAGAAATCTCAGAGCCGGGACTATGACATTAAACACGTTTTGGAAAAGAGGGAAGGTTGTCTGGTTATAGAAACTTACAAGACTCAAAGTGAAAATGTTAAAAAAACTGGAGAAAAATCGAATTTTCTACAATTATTAGAAATAGGTCTTTTAAGCAAAGAAGGTTATCACCATGCAGATGCCATAAATACATGTGAAAAACAATTAAAGCCTCTCAAGATTGGAACACTTGGTAGCCAAAATGCTTTAATGATTTTTTTCGGGTTAAAGGGTGAAGGAGAAAATAATAATATGGTAGAGTTAAGATATTATACGGCACAAGAAGGCTCTCATTTAGGCAATATTTTTGAGAGTCTCATTATGGCAATTTTTTATTTGCGTGAAAATATTTCAGGAAATCGAAAAGGTGACAATATTTTAACCTGGTATGAAATTTTCAAAGATAAGAGACAAATTAGTCTTCAAAATCTAATAACTAAGACTATGAATGTCAATAGAAAGAATATGTTAAGCATACATTTGCAAACCAGTGTCTCAAAACCTCTAAATAGTATATTGAAAACCAACATAGCTTCTTTGCTTAATAGCTTTGACTCTTTAAAAAGAATTGAAAATGGTTCTAAATTAGAGGAGAAATGCATTGCCAAGTCGATAATGCCTTTGCATTATTCAAAAAATATTCTAGAGGAAAATCATACTGTAAATCTAGGAAGGATTTCAACTTTTTCAAGACAATTAGGAGATATGAAACCTATATTAGAAAAAAGAAAGTTATTTAAAAGTGATCAAATTTTTGAAGAATGTAAGAAAAAACCCATAAATTCTTTCATTCTGACAACTAAAAACAAACCTTTTCCAACTTTTGAAACATACAAAAAAATTCCTCTTTCAATGGATTTTGATGACGGGGATGAAATTTCTTTGACAAAAGAAATTTATGAGACTAAGAATTGTCCTGAACAATTTACAAATGACGAAAATTGGGCTCACCGTAGTCCTAATACTGTTGAAACACTTAAGTCTAGTTCTATATTTAAACGGAACAGCCACAGATATACTAATGAAAAATTTTATAAAATAAATATGTACAATCAAAATTTAGATATTGAAAGAAAACTGGAGCGTAATAAGATAAGTAGCTTTAATTTTAAGTGCCTATTTGAAGATTTCTTCAATACTAGGCAACAGGCCATACCAACAAACCACAATGTAAAACATAGTGAACAAACCAATCCTAGGAGTGTAACTGAATTGCTAAATTTTGGGAGCTTGCAAAGTGAGACCAAAGAAAAAAAACATGACTCCATTTTGAAGGCAGAAGCAAATGAAACGGCACAAAGTTTAACAAACAGTGTTGAAGTTAACAAAGACACTAAGGTGGAAAAGGAAGAGAAAAATAATTTTTACTCAATGGATGGCACGTTTTCTGTGCAACCAGTTTCACTAATGAGTAAAGTGAATGCGGAAGAAACTAAGTATGTTCATCAAAATAATGAAGCTGATAGAAATGAAGATGAGGGTGTTTTGCAAGAAAGTGAGTTAGCTAATTCAAAGCACTTTCATCCAAAGAATGACTCTTCAGAATGTGTTATTCATCAATTTGAAACTGATTTGAGTCTAGGGAACAATGAATGTTTTCAGGACTTAAATGCTGAGTGTTTATCAACAGAAGCTCTGACAATAGCAAACGATTTTGAGATGAAGAGTAAATTTGATTTAGTACTTGCAGAACTTCATATGTTTCATGAAATCAGTCAGGAAAGCAAAAATCTAAGCGCTGTAGGAACACACAATGGGCAAGAGATTTACTTTAGAGAAAATAACGATATTAAGGAGGTAAAAGTGGAGATAAAAAAAGATTTGCCAACGGTTACAGTCCACAAAATATGTGAGTCTTCTTTGCTCTGTGATACTCCTAAGAGACACCAAAGTTCATTTAAATGGGAAAGAGCACCGGATCACGGAGAACAGGAAGTTCCAAATGAATATAGCCGTCCAAGAACATTGGACGAAGAATTGCTTTATCCCATTTCCAAGGAAGGTATGAAATTAGTTTTAAATGTTTTTTCCTTGGGACTCCTGGGTGGCTCAGTGGTTGAGCATCTGCCTTTGGCTCAGGTCACGGTCCCGGGGTCCTGGGATCGAATCCCACATCGGGCTCCCCTGCATGGAGCCTGCTTCTCCCTCTGCCTGTGTCTCTGCCTCTCTCTGTGTGTCTCTCATGAATAAGTGAATAAAGTCTTTAAATAAAATAAAATGTTTTTTTTTTTCTCATGATAAAAAACTTGCTGCTTTTGTTTCTGGATAGGCCAATAATATAATTTTGTGAACAAAGGAGAGAGGAGTAAAGAGTAAGACAGTATTTACTGACGCACATTATTTTCCTATGAAAGGCTGTTCAAACATTAAATAATATCCTGAAGTAGAAGGTCACAAGTGATGAAATTTTTAAAAGGAGCCTTGATGATTCCTGCTTCATGTATCTCAATATGAGAAGCCAATAGGAGGAAACATTTTTGAGACAATAATTTGTTGATGGTATTAACATTTTATGTAAAAGTTGCTTTTTGCTGTAACGTATTGATTTTTATTTTCAGACTGCGAGAAACCTTCACCTAAAAGGTCTGCTTTTTTCTCCGATGAACTTGAGGAAAAATTTAATTATTTGCTGAAGGGAGGTAAGATTTTTGGTTATTTTCTAGAATACCTTCTGAGATGATTATTGCATTTTGTATTTTTAGCATGAGGAGAGTATACTCAGGTTGTTAGAATATAAATACAAAGATGTAGCACTTTTGTAACCATTAATAGTTTACGGATGCAAATTCTGATAGTTAAAAATCAGCTAAAAATTAA
Source organism: Canis lupus dingo (assembly GCF_003254725.2). NCBI lineage: Eukaryota > Metazoa > Chordata > Mammalia > Carnivora > Canidae > Canis > Canis lupus. The sequence continues at coordinate 13,009,924 of NC_064259.1, read as the reverse complement.
AATGCCATTTAGAATATTCCTGGGGAGTGTGCTCTACAAAACTGTTTCAATATTTGCAGTGATGCATTGCAGCAACTTTGTGATGAAGACAGGTATTGTGTGTGTCTGATACACACATCTAATGTGTGTAACATTAACTGGCAAAACCAAAAAAGACATTTATCTAAGATAGATTATCACTGATGAGATGTTACTCCCAATTACATATTTATTTATCTAGATTCTCCAGTCTTTAAATATTATGGGGCTCTCTATATGGATATTTTATTTAGTAATTAAAAATTATTATCATTTAGGGGCACCTGAGTAGCTCAGTGGTTGAGCGTCTGCCTTCAGCTCAGGTTGTGATCCCTGGATCCTGGGATTGAGTCCTGCCTCTGGGTCCCTTCAGGGAGCCTGCTTCTCTCTCTGCCTATGTCTCTGCCTCTCTGTGTCTCTCATGAATAAATAAATAAAATCTTTAAAAAAATTATCATTTAGATATTTAAAAAATTTTTAAAGATTTTTAAAAAATGTATTTATCTTAATTAATATTAATTCCATTCCTTGGAAGACCAAAAGCCCCTAGGTAGTTTCTTCTCCCCTGAATAAAGGGAAGGATTGAGAGAACAACACTCTATGATACTCCAAGCAAAGTCTGGAAAGGATATGGGTTGTTTCTTCTAGGACAAACTGAAAGGAAGAGATTGGGTTTAGGAATGTATTTTGAAAGAGAAAGGAAGAACATTAGGGATCACATACTCATATTGTCATCATGGTCACAATTGTGGTAGTGAAATGGCTATATGAGGAAAATTGAAGTATGTGCAGAAATTGGAACAGAAATGTTATATTTGTTGGGAATATCTGAACCCATAATAACTCTATTGTACCTTCACCAGGAAAAGAGCCTCATCATGAAATATGAAAAATAATACAATAGCCAGAATTATTTAGTACTGTGTTAGGACAGTCATCTTGGATTTGGTTTCAAAGTGTGTAAAAAATGGAGTGATTTTCCTGAGACTTGGGAAAATTCATATTGTGAGGGAAAAGTTGGGAAATTGTGGGGAGTGTGGCTAGTAAACATGGACTATTTCTGCCTGGGTGGAGTGGATGCCTGCTTATGCCAGGTGGTTTTAAAGGCATTGGGAAAGGGCTGGTTCCCCAGTGGTGCTGAAATGTTTTTGATACCTACAAACTTACCATGATGCCTCCAGTTAAATGTCTACCAGTAATGTCTCCAGTGCATCCTGGTTCTTTCTTTCTCCTTTCTCTGTTTTTTTTTTTGTTGTTGTTTTGTTTTGTTTTGTTTTGTTTTAAGATTTTATTTACTTATTCTTAGAGAGAGAGAGACAGAGAGAGAGAGGCAGAGACACAGGCAGAGGGAGGAGCAGGCTCCATGCAGGGAGCCCCACATAGGACTCATCCCAGGACCCAGGGATTATACTCTGAGCTGAAGGCAGATGCTCAATCACTGAGCCACCCAGGCGTCCTTTTATGACTTTTTTTTTCTTTTATGACTTTTTAAAACTGATTTTTAAACTTATTTTAAGATCAATTAGTTAACATAACACTGATTTTTTTTTTATTTTTTTTTTTATTTATTTATGATAGTCACATAGAGAGAGAGAGAGAGAGAGAGGCAGAGACACAGGCAGAGGGAGAAGCAGGCTCCATGCACCGGGAGCCCGACATGGGATTCGATCCCGGGTCTCCAGGATCGCGCCCTGGGCCAAAGGCAGGCGCCAAACCGCTGCGCCACCCAGGGATCCCATAACACTGATTTTTAAAACGAATAATTTCTGGCAGTGTGCTTGAATGTTTAGAATCGTTAACTAATACAAAGTAATGAATCAATCTGGTGTACAATAATAAGAAAAGGGATCACAATTTATTTACAAGAGGTAGAAAATCCAAGGAGATGAAGAAGCATATCCTCAAAGCCACAACTAGGTGTCTGTTTAAGGGCATATGCTTTGCAAAGGCCTGTTGTTGATACAAATTGGTTTGGTGATTTCCTATGCATTGCAAAATTACCAGAAGTATCCGTCATATTGGACCATGAAAGAGGAAAGCTATTCTTTGAAAAATTAATCAAATAGACTAATCATGGCTTTGTTCTGAAATAATAATCTCATAATGAAGAAGTCCACTTAGCATAAATTGCTGAAATTATCTAATTTGTGAACAAATCTAGTGTATCAGAAATGATCCAACAATATTGTTTTATTTGGACAATCCCTTTTTCTTTAAAAACTGAAAAAATTAGTAATATGCTTTTTCTCTTATTTTTCTAATTCACTTTATCCTTTTAATGTTGAAAAAGTATCATAAACTGATTTATAGCTACTTTTCTGGTAAGTTGTTTTCTCCCTATTTATATATAGTTAAACTTTGTATTTTATTTCATTAATATTTACATAGATAAACACACAGATTGGTTCAGCTTAGTAGAAATTATGCTGTTTATCTTTTGTTAGAATTATTATTAGGTTGAATACACCATTTTATTCAAATGTGCTATTATATTAAGGTTCATACTAATTCCTTAAAGCTGGCTTAAAGCTTGATACATTCTTAGCTTTACATTTGGACCTCACTATTTTTTTAAATGCATTCTGAAAATTAGAGGAATTTTTGTATTTCAGTGTCAAGAATATTTAATCCAATGTGTTTGGTCAACCCATTGTTGTCCATGAAATGTTTTGAACTTTGTTGAGTATGATAATATGATGTTAAATAAAAATTTCAAAATCAGAGCCCTCCCTTTACTCATAATAGATGAAATACATTTGTACACTATTATTTATAATAATCTTTATTAGAAGCCAAATGAAATCATTAACAGGATAGCTTACTGTAGCTTACTGTTTAGCTTCTAATAGTAAAATAATTTGGTTTTTAAAGCTACAACATCAAGCTAACTGTCTAGTTTTGTTATTGTTGTTAAGTCAGACTGCCTGACTGGAATGCTGATTTTATTTAGTTGCTATTTTATGTGGGTAAGTCACTTAACTTTTTTTGTGCTGAGGCTTTCATATTTTAAAAATGGAGATTAAGTAAAGGATTAAGTAAACTAATTCAGTTAAAGCACTCAGTGACAGTAAATGTTGTTAGATGATGATAAGTAAGTAAAACTTTTTAAGCTAAGAAACCACAAGTAATTTTTATTCCTCATGCACTTTTATTGTCTTGTATTTTAGGTAGTAATTTTTCACATGGGATTTCAAGAGTACTACCTCTTAAGACATGCAGTCGACCAATCAGAATTGGTTTGTCAAGAAAAGCTAAGCTTAAACAACTTCATCCCTATCTGAAATAAATGTTTGAGAACTTAAAAGAAGACGCTGGACTTTAATATTTCAAAACATTTCACAAAATTTATAAATCTTTTGTCTGTTACTTTGGTTAAATGCTTTCTCCAAGATTGAGAGTTTTGAGCTTTATTTTATTATGAAGTATGGAGAGGGTTTGTGTGTGTATGTGTGAATGATCTAATTACCTTTATTTGTTATAAAATATTTCATTGATGTTTTCATATTATATTACAATACATACATTAAAGGCTTTACATGATCTCATAAAACATGTCAACTTATTATTTTTCATGATATACGTGTATAATGCTTTTATGGAGAAGAGTGATAACCTTTATAGGTTTTCTCAAAAGGATCTGTAATTCATAAAAAGGTAGCAAAGCATTGCTTTAATCCACTTCCCTTATTTTTCAAGTGAAAAATGAGGTGCAAAGATAATGGGTTTTTTAAGGACCAAAATTAGTGTCAGGACTGGGACAGAGGCACTCCCTGAAGAATTCTTTCCTACTTTTCTCTGCATTCACTTTATAATTTTTATTTCTCCCCCTAGAGTCTATCTTTGGCCCCAGAATAGAATTAGGATTGTGTAGTTAATACCTACTCTTAACTTATTCACTCAAAAAAACAGCTATATCTTAATACTACCATGTGTTAAGCTCAGAGATAGAATATAGAAGAAAACATGTATAAGATCCTGCCTTATGGAACTTATTTTCTCTGCTTGAGATTGGTGAAGAAATGGCGAACATACATAATTTAAAGGTAGCCATCAGTAGAATAATACTTTTCAAAACACTATACAGAGAAGTAACAATAAAATGGATTACTTAACAAAAAGTAAGGAAAAAAGGAGGCATCAAGGAAACATTAAAAATCAAAGCATACAATACAGAAGGGAGACTAAATGTATCAATTCACAAAACATATGTGACTGGATTAAATTATCTTATTACAAGCCATGGTTTTAAATACACTAAAAATATCTCAAGCTCAGCTGTATTCTTTAATTACCACTCTCCAACCATATGCTTTCCAACTTCAATATCTTGCTCTGATTTCTTTTTTCCCCCGTAGAACTCACCACCTTCTCAAACACCATAAATATCTTGCTATAATGAATGCAAGTTCCTTGAAGGCAAGATTGTTTCCTCTCCACCTACTAATAGATCCCAAGAACTTACAAGTACCTGCCCTTTGTGAGTATCCATAAAATATGGAATGAATGAATGAATTTCTACACCAGCTCATAATGCTTTTGTCCTTTTGAATTCCTTTTTTAAAGATTTTATTTACTTGAGAGAGAGAGAGAAAGCAAGCAAGCAAGCAAGCATAAGTGGAGGGAGAGGCAGAGGAAGAAGCAGATTCTCCGCTGAGCAGGAAGGAGCCACCCTGAGATTCTGACCTGAGCGGAAGTCAAATGCTTAAACTACTGGGTCACCTAGGGGCCCCCTTTAGAATTCTTAATAGTTTATGACATTGGGCAAGTCGTCCTATCTAAAAAGGGGATAATACGGACGTCTCTGTGGCTCAGTGGTTAAGCATCTGCCTTCAGCTGAGGGCATGAGCCCTGAGCCCTGAGAATTGAGTACCGCATCAGGCTCCCTGCATGGAGCCTGCTTCTCCCTCTGCCTGTGTCTCTGCCTCTCTCTCTCTGTGCCTCTCGTGAAATAAACAAAATAAATAAAATCTTAAAAAAATAAAATGGGGATAACAAAAGCTCATGGGGTCATTGTGAAGTTTAAATGAGCTAATATACCTTATATATTTATAATAGCTCTGATACTTGGTAACTTCTCAATAATGAATTATAATGTTCTGACACATAGTTACTACTCATTGATTAATAACTATTTAGAGTGGTTGACATTTTCTTGAAAATTTTTTTGAACAATGAATTAGACTAGTTCCAGGAATATGCCTATTCTTGGAGTCTTATGAAAATGTTTCTGTTACTTTTTTCCTACAAGGGTCCTCATCTATCTCATTTTTCTTCTTTTTATAAGCCCCATTTGGATTTTTTTCTTTTATCTTTATACAAGGCAGATCTCATCACAAAAGATTTATCTGGACAAACCATGGTCCTTCTTCCCTTTCTCTATTGCTGTGTATGAATATTGAATTTTGTTCTCCTATCTATTTCTCAAAGGCAAAATTATGTGCTTCCAGTCTTCTTTTTAATATTTAGGAGCCTTTTATAGATACTTCCATCCTTTCTTTAATTAAATGGTGTAGAAACTTAACAAAATGGAGTTTTTTGGGAATAGAAGAGAATTGCAATTCAAGACATGCATGCTATGGCAAAATTATAGGCAAGTCTGGAGAACAGAGGCAAGAAACACTGTTTTATAGAGGAAAGAGAGAAGTTGGAAGGGGCTATCAAACAAAAAGTACACAGGGATAACTGGGAAGTCAAAGTGTAGTGGCTTTTCTTTTCTTAAAGATTTTATTTATTTATTCATGAGGCACAGAGAGAGAGAGAAAGGCAGAGACACAGGCAGAGGGAGAAGCAAGCTCCATGAGGGAGCCTGACGTGGGACTTGATCCCCGGTCTCCAGGATCACGCCCTGAGCTGAAGGCGGCGCTAAACCGCTGAGCCACCCGGCTGCCCTGTAATGGCTTTTTATTGGCAAGTTGTGGCTGTCTCTTCTTGGCTAGGCTTTTTTTTTTTTTTTTTTTAAGATTTATTTATTTATTTATGATAGACACAGAGAGAGAGAGAGAGAGAGAGAGAGAAAGAGAGAAAGAGAGAGAGAGAGAGAGAGAGAGGCAGAGACACAGGCAGAGGGAGAAGCAGGCTCAATGCCGGGAGCCTGATGCGGGACTTGATCCTGGGACTCCAAGATCACGCCCTGGGCCAAAGGCAGGCGCCAAACCGCTGAGCCACCCAGGGATCCCCTCTTGGCTAGGCTCTTGTTGGCAAGGAGAAAATTTTTCTTCCTCCTACAAGGGTAGTAAAATACAGGCTTCTCTCCATTGGGAATACAAAATATGCTCTTACTGTTGAGATTCACAATTGATAACCAGGAGTAAGGCATAAAGGATCTTTCCCTTCTGGCCTCCTTACTCTCTCTCTCTCTCTCTCTTTTTAAGATTTCTTTATTTTACAGAGAGAGAGAGAGTAGAGGAAGAGCACAGTGGAGGGAATGGCAGAGGGAGAGACTCTCAAGCAGTCTCCCTGCTGAGCATGCAGCCTGCTGTGAGGCTGGATCCTGAGACCCATGAAATCATGACCTGAGTGGGAACCTAGTTGGTCACTTAACCAACCGAGCCACCCAGGCACCCCACTGACTCCATTTTAACTGAGGTTTCCTTTATTCAGTTTCACAAAACTTATAACCACTGCTAGTTTTGTCATACTCTGAACTATGTGTAAGTTTATGCTCCTCACACCTTGGGGAAGACTACATCTCTCCAAATGCAAAATTCGCTCCTGCTAGTATTATTACTTAAGCACCCCTTCCTCCAGTACTTCCTATCCAAACACACGTTTATGCACACACAAACAGACATCACCTTCCCCTTCCTGCCTAGTTCTGGGAGTTCTTGTCTCTGGAATTAGAAAATTGGAGGATAGGAGGGGAGGTAACATTTTAGCTCTTAACATTTTGTGTCTTTTTTTTTTTTTTTTTAAGATTTTGTTTATTCATGAGAGACAGAGACAGAGAGAGGCAGAGACACAGGCAGAGGGAGAAGCAGACTTCCTGCAAGGAGCCGGATGTGGGACCCGATACTGGATCCTGGGATCATGGCCTTAGCCGAAGGCAGACGCTCAACCACTGAGCGACACCCAGGTGTCCCTGTTTTTGTGTCTTTATAGCCAGGTTTGGAGAGGCTGCACTGGGGGCTTTTGGCAGAAGACATTTTTCATTGAAATCCATTCTCCTTCCACTTTGTTCTTTTCATCTTTGTTTGTAAAATGTAAAAGTTGAATGCTTTCAGATCAGAAGAAAAATATTCAAAGGATGGAAAGCCACTTAAAAAATAGTTGCTTTTATTTAACATTAGAATAAATCTCTGTGCTACTTCAGTTTAAAATAACAAGCTTCTGGAGGTATAACAGTGAGCATGAGAAAGAAAAGCAGAGCATTGTATTATATCAACTTGAAAAAGTTGATAGTACCTGAAGTATAAAAAATGAGTTAATATCCATTTAATCTTACTTAGTTAAGCAAATTGTAAAACAAAATGTGTAGTGAAGCTGATCTTTAGTTCCATTTAAATTGCCACATAAAAGGATATTTAGAGAGTCAGCCATCATTTTGGGAAATTTTTTAAATAACACAGACATCACACACATACATAGGCATACAATGATTTGTGGCGGTGTATACTACTAAAAAATGATCCTTTGGGCTGAGAGGACTAGGATATAAAGATGTCAGAAGGGTTCCATATCATAGTTTTTTCACTTTGTGTAAAATACATAATTGTTTGAAACTACGCTTACCAGATACTCCTATTTCATGTGCTTTTTGTTTGTTTGCTTTTAAAGCACAGGCAGTTGCTAAAACAGCAAATTCTTAAGAAATAGTCCTAAACTATTCTGTCTATCTAGGCTACGGGCAAAGAATAAACTCATGATCTAAAGTCTCTATGACTATAATATTTCTGTAATTTTATTAATTTTTGCAATTTTGAAGTACATATGATTTTTTTTTTTAAAGGGAAGTATGGGGTGGGGTGCCTGGATGACTCAATTGGTTGAGTGACCCCACTCTTGGTTTCAGCTCAGGTCATGATCTCAGGGTTGTGGCATCAAGCCCCAAGTCTGGCTCTGTGCTAAGCAGAGATTCTTTCCCTCTGCCCCTCGCCCTGCTTATGCTCACTTGCTTACTCTCTCTCTCAAATAAATAAATAATAAATAAATAAATAAATAAATAAGTAAATAAATAAATAAATAAAATCTTTTTTAAAAAAGGGAAGTACTGGAACTTGTTCCCTGTACTTGACTCATAACTGTGTATTGCGCATCTCTGCTGTGATGTCTAAATAGGTGTCTCAAACTTAACCCAAACTCTTCCTCCAGGGCTTTTCATTTCAGTGAATGGTCACCTCATTCATTCAGTTACTCAGCTTAGAAATCTTGGAGTCATCCTTGACACTTTTTTTTTTTCTCATAACCTGTAGCTGACCCATGAGCAAATCCTGTTAGTTAGTTTCTCTTGCCAGGATGATTGCAACAGAGTCCTAGTTGGTTTCCTTGCTTCAGTACTTGCTGCCCTTCAGTCTAAGCACATTAGCCACAATGATTCTTTAAAATATGTTATAACATAGCTCTGCTCAAAACCTTCTAAAGCCTTTCCATCTTACTCAGGAAAAAAAATGATTCTTACTTTTATGTGTAATGATCTGACCATGATCTCTCTTACTTCCCTAAAGCCCTCTCTACTATTTTCCCTTTGTTCATTCTACTGAAACCAGCTGACTTCGCTGTTTCTTGGATACATTAGGAATATCCTTGCCTCAGGGACTTTTCACTTGCTTTTCCTGAAATGTTTGTCTCTAAGGTATCTGTATAGCTTGCTCTGTATTACTCTTCCTTGAACTCTACTTAAATGTCACCTTGTTAGTGTGGCTTTGTCTTCTGGCTTTTTCTTCCTGCTAAAATTTATATGCCCCTTCCCTTTTATCTTTTCCTCCTCAATGTTTTGCTATGAACATACTATGTCTTTTACTTACTTATTTTATTTATTGTCTGCCTTTCCCACTAGATTTTTACACTTGATCTTAGCCAAAAGGCCGAGAAGCGATCCCCACTAGATTTTTAAACTCTTTGAGGGCAAAAGCATTTCCTATTTTGTTTATTACTGCATTCCCACTTCGTAGGTGCTTGACATAATAAATGCTAGTTGAAAACAAGAACAGTGCCAAACAAGAGTATGCCTTAAATGCATTACTCTGATTGAACTTTTCTTCTTGAGGCATATAACTGTGTGCCCTCCTGGAATTCAAAGGTGTTTTTAAATATGTGAAAACAAAGCTTGGATCTAGAACAGTAACTATGTATCTTTCTTCAGAAATTTAGCCATTAACTTGTCAGAATTGTAGATGCTTTTTTTTTTTTTTAATGAAAAGAAAAATCAGTTAAAGTAAAATATAGAGGCATAATCTTGAAAACTAAATTATAAAGATATTTCTCAAAATTCAATGTCATATCTCTGATTCTATTCAAAAATCTTTGTAAAGACAGGAATTAACCCAAATTTTCTATTTACTTACTTCTTTTGTACTAGTAGAAAAGAGCTATTACTTTTATTTTTTTTGCCTTTTTAGTTTTATATTTGCTTTTTAAACAATCTTTTAAACTTTATTTATTTTTTAAGATTTTATTTATTTATTTGATAGAGAGAGCACAAGCAGGGGGAACAGCAGAGGGAAGAGAGAAGCAGGCTTCCTGCTCAGCGCTCTGGGGCTGGATCCCAAGACCCCATAGTCATGACCTGTGCCAAAGGCAGACACTTAACCAGTTGAGCATTGCAGATATCCCTAAACTTTATTTTTTTAAACATTATTTATTTTTGAAAAGTTAATATCTAGACATGATACAAAGTGCAAAGAATTAAAAAAAAAAAACAGTGAATATAAGTACCCTCCTCCCTTTTGACACTTAGTTCTCTGATTTCCCTCAGTGGAGGAAATAATGGTTAACAATTCCTTTCCCCTATATATTTCCATGGAACAATAACATATTGTTAATAAGCATATAAAGTATTTTTATTTGTTTTTATACTTATACTTAGAGAATTCTTAATAAATTCAGTAATTTATGAATTCCAACAGGTTAAAAATTTAAGATTAAAAGGAGAAAAACATTTTAATGCTAAAGAAACTGAAACTTGAAGTCTAATGTGTTTAGTGAATTTGATATTTTGACTAAATTTTTGTTATTTTTAAAGCAATTTGAGAGATTCTGACTTTTAACTTTAAAAATATTCTTAATTCTACTTTAACATAACACTTAGATTAACATTTCAGTAAATATAGTTTTGTAACATGATTAATCACATAATCCATATGTCTCCTTCTTAAAAAAATCTTTGTGATCAAATCTGCTGCCTGGCTAATTGCCATTCCAATTTCTCCTTTATTTCATTGCTTTCCATCCAGTAGCTTAATTCCTACTCATTTCTTTTGTAAGTTTACAACTGTGTGTGTGTGTGTGTACACATGCCCCTTTGTTCTCTCCTTATAGTCTTTATCTTTCTTTGCCTTACTCTGCTTCCTTTGACCAGAAAGAATGCTCCTTTTTTTTTTTTTTTTGAAGATTTTATTTATTTGAGAGAGATAGCATGAACAGGAGGAGAGGCAGAGGAACAAGCTGACTTCCTGCTGAGTGTGGAGCCCGACATGGGGCTTGATCCCAGGACCCCAAGATCATGACGTGAGTCAAAGTTAGGTGCTTAACTGACTGAGCCACCCAGGAGCCCCCAGAAAGAACACTTAAGAGTCACTGAGGATTTTGACTATTTTTTAGTTTGTATTTATTTATTTATTTATTTATTTATTTATTTACTCATTCATTCATTCATTTATTTATTTTTTTAAAGATTTATTTATTCATGAAAGACACAGAGAGAGAGGCAGAGGAGAAGCTGTATGCAGGGAGCCTGATGTGGGACTCAATCCTGGGACTCTGGGATCACGCCCTGAGCCAAAGGCAGGTGCTCAACCATTGAGCAACCCAGGTACCCCTAGTTTGCATTTAAAAAAATTTTTTTCGGATTGCTAGTTGCCCTCCAACCTTGAAACCTTCAGTTTGTTATGATGCACCACCACTTATTTCTCTGACCATACTAGTTTCTTTACTTTCTGAATCTTAGAAGCAAACTACAAAGTTTAATCCATAGCCCTTTGCTCTTTACTTCTGTTTTTTTTTTTTTTAATTTTTTTTTAATTTATGATAGTCACAGAGAGAGAGAGAGAGAGAGAGAGGCAGAGACATAGGCAGAGGGAGAAGCAGGCTCCATGCACCGGGAGCCCGACGTGGGATTCGATCCCGGGTCTTCAGGATCGCGCCCTGGGCCAAAGGCAGGCGCCAAACCGCTGTGCCACCCAGGGATCCCTGTTTTATTGTCTTTAGAAACCTCTTCAATTTTCATGAGATCATCTACCATACCAAATCTATGATTTTGTACCAAATTATGTTTTTCTCAAATTCAAATTTCAATTGTATAACTAATTTTAAAAACCTAGTATTCATTAAATGCAAGTATGAGTCAGGATATATTCTTTTTTTTTTAAGAGTTATTTATTTATTTGAGAGAGAGACAGAGCATGCACACAACTTGCATTGTGTGCATTGTGAACCAGTATTGCTATCTTATTTTATTTATTTATTTATCTATCTATTTATTTATTTATTTTAAAGATTTTATTTATTTGAGAGAAAGAGAGAGAGAGCAGGAGCAGAGGGAGGAGCAGAGGGAGATGAAGAAGCAAGCTTCCCACTGAGCAGAGAGCCTAATGGAGGTGCTCCATTCCCAGGACTCTGGAATCATGACCTGAGCCAAAGGCAGACACTTAACTGACTGAGCCACCCAGGCACCCCTTGACACATTATTATTATCTAAAGTTCAGTTCACATTAGAGTTCAATTTGTGTTGTACAATTTTGAGCTTTGTCAGATGCATGATGCCATGTCCACCTTTACAGCATCATAATCATTTCACTGCCCTAAAAATTCCCTCTGCTCCACCTATTCATCCCTCTTCACCCCTCCCCACTCAAATTCAGATAACCACTCATATTTTTACTATATTTATAGTTTTTCCTTTTCCAAAATATCATATAGATGGAATTGCATGTATTTGCAGACTGGTTTCTCTCATCTAGCAATATGTATTTAAGATTCCTATAATCTTCACTTTTCTAGCAAAAGACTTAAGTCCCAAATGTTTTAAGCCTTCCCTTCTATCATTACATTTCTTTTAGGGAAAAAGGCAGTAATTATAGTTCACTTTAAATTGTGGCTCTGTCCACCTATCAACTTCTGAAAGTTTTTCTCATAGATTTTCCTTACGGGGAGCCTTCAAAGGAACTACAGTCAACATTAACAAAAGCTTCTCTGAACAGAGACATTTCAAAGCATTTTAAGCTATGATAAAATGGTTACAAAGGAGGTTTTATCTTTCATTTTGTTAGCAACAGCTGCCCTTAGAAGCCAAAATGCATCAGAGACTAAATGGTCAACATTAAGATGGTGCTGTAAAAGTCTCTGCTAGGCTCGGGAAATTTTTAGAAGTGGAAATAGAAAGCACTAACGAATATAAGGGAATATTTTATTGTGTCACTCTTGTGATATCTTGTATAATGAATGCCCTGTGATGTGCTGTGTCGACATTAGAAATACTATTAGTAATTCCCGTCTGTGACTACTTGGATGTTAATTATCATCAAGTATGTATTTAGACTGAGTAATTGTCTAGCACTTTGCTAAATATGTGTGGGGTAACCATGTATGTATCATGGTTCCTGATTTAGAGAGCATACAAATTTAGTTAACAAAATCTAAGAGGCAAAACCCACTAAAGAGCTAAAAGAATAGTTCAGAGACTTGAGATTTTGTTCTGACTTTCTCTGCATGATCCTGAATATGTCATATAGCCTCATTTGGCTTTCAGATGTTTCTTCATTTGGCATATTGTAATCACTAAAATAACTTCTGATATTCTGTTGTTCTGCAGATGAAATACCCTGTGGGTTGCTCATTAGAAATAAAAGGAGAACTATAAAGAAGGAACAACATTCAATGTAAAAAAACAATGAATGTGTAATATTTTTAGACATTTTAGCAGTTTTTTTTTTTTTGCTAGTAAAGGATGATGAAAAAAAGAATAAAGATTAGTTGTTATCTTTTTAAAAAATATTTTATTTATTTATTTATTTGAGAGAGAGAGTATGAGCAGGAAGGAGGTGCAGGAAGAGGGAGAGGGTGAAACACTTTCTGCTGAGTACAGAGCCCAAGGGCGGCTCCCTCCCAGGACCCTGAGATCAGGACCTGAGCCCAAGTCAGATGCTGAACTGACTGTGCCACCCAGGTGTCCCATTATCTTTCATATATCTCAAATATGAAGAATATTATGTTTCCTAATTCATTCATTTATTTATGCCCTCAATTTATACGTATTTTTTTAAGATTTTATTTAGTTATTCATGACACACACACACACACACACACACACACACACAGAGGCAGAGACACAGGCAGAGGGAGAAGCAGGCTCCATGCAGGGAGCCCGACATGGGACTCGATCCTGGGTCTCCAGGATCAGGCCCTGGACTGACGGCGGCACTAAACCACTGAGCCACCTGGGCTGCCCTCAATTTATACTTATTGAAAGCGTATTGAGTCTGGAACTGAACAAATGATCTCATTTCTATGAATTCTCTTAGTTGTAAAGCTCAGAGCTTATTAATCATCATTCTTTCTATACAGCAGGCATTTTTTTTTTTTTTAAGAGAATCTACCCACAGAATGACTTGGGCCTAATTTGTAAATAATTCTCTCTTAACTTAATTCTTATTCAGTATCAATAATAAAGGATGGACCATAAAAATGGTTGCTCAGATTTTCTGAAGACTGTTATGAAGACAATCCTATGGATGTGACATTTTCCATACCTAGATTTAAAAGAGTTTCAATAGTTGTATTGTTTGTGATGATGAGGACTAGGGGAATGGAGTAGGGGTTATTTGATTGCTTTTCATGGGACTAATGTTAGAGATACTGTACATGAAATGTCTACCACAGCTTCTGGTACATAGATAGCATGTAATTATTATAACTATTATTAATATTTTAGAAAGAGGCTTCCTAATCCTTTATAGCTATAAGTGAAAAGATTACAAATAGGACCTCATGCCTTAAGAGATCTTACCTATGAAGCTTGGGCTGAGGAATACTTTATGCATTGAAGTCTAGCATATGTTTTTAATATTTACTTTTCACAATATTTATTAAGAAACAAGTTAAACACTAAACATATTTGGGTCAATTTATTTTAATATGTGTAATATATGGTGCTAAGGGCCATGGAAGTTCTTTTAACATAAACAAATTATTAAAAAGGAGTATATAGTGGTTTTTTTATTCCAGTAAAATATACTTAGTACAAATTTACCATTTTAATGATTTATAATGATTTCAGTGGCATCAAGTACATTCACATTGTTAATGTATTGTTAAATATTTTAACTTTTGAACTTCACTTTAATTAAAAAATATATTTGCTCAGTTTTCCTTTTTTATCATAAGAGTGACATCATAAATTCCTAACAACAGAAGGGAGAAAACTCTCACTTTTGCAATTCTTTCTAGTTTTTGACTCAAACTCATTTTATGTTAGCTATGGCTAACACATTCCTATGTGTCTTCGAAAACTGCTTGGGAATTTTTTAAAACTTGGATGTAAAGTTCCTTTGCTTAACAGCTTTTTCTTACAAGGATAGTACAACAAGGAGAAAAGTTTTAAATTGAGATAGAATTATGAAAGTAACTGAGATTATACTTGAAATGAAACAAGTTTACAAAATGCTTAGTAATCTTTAGGCATAGAAAAATAGTGTATATTGGTAAACTTTTAAAAAATGTTATTTAAATTCAATTTGCCAACATATAGTATAGCACCCAGTGCTCATCTCATCATGTGCCCTCTAGTGAATATTGGTAAATTTGAAAGAAAATATAAAATATTGTTAGATTAAAATAGATAAAGCACATCATTCTATTGAATAAAGCACATCATTCTATTGAATAAACATTCTTTGAAGATCTGATATACAAAGCACTTGGTAAGTACAATGAGAGTTACAAAATACAAAGTTTTAATCTAATTAAAGAGAAAAATATATTGACAAATAATGCAGAACAGAATAAGCAATCTGAGTGTTATGGAGGTGCAGAGATGTGAAAGATTGATTCTGGCTGGGGAGGGGAGATTTATGTGAAACATGTAGAACTGAAACCAAATTTTAGGATTTTTAAAGAAGATTTTATTTATTTATTTGTT
The DNA here is from genome assembly GCF_003254725.2 of Canis lupus dingo. Classification (NCBI taxonomy): domain Eukaryota; kingdom Metazoa; phylum Chordata; class Mammalia; order Carnivora; family Canidae; genus Canis; species Canis lupus. The sequence goes on along the minus strand of NC_064259.1, from coordinate 12,994,617 downwards.
TGGGAGAGAGAGAGAACAAGGGAGAGAGCAGAGGGAGAGGGAGATGTAGATGCAGGCTCCCCGCTGAGCAGGGAACCTGAAGAGGAGCTCGATCCCAGGACCCTGAGATCATGACCTGAGCTGAAGGCAGTTGCTTAACCAACTGAGCCACCGTGGTGCACCATGATTTTTAATAATTAAAAATTAGGATGGGGAGGGGAAGATTCTACTCAGGAGAATATGAAGATGAGCAATTTTGGGATTTATAAATTGTTAATTATATATTAATATTTTATAAGATTATAGAGGATTATAGATTAAAAAGAAAATATATTGAAGGACTTAATTCTCTTCTTATAATAAAAATTCATCCTTATTTTATATTTTGAAGTCCTTTTAATTTTGAGAATTTGATATGTGTTCAATAAATCAGAAGATTAAGAGGCTTTCTCAGATAGGAAGCAGTATACTGAAATTCCAGAATTTGGAACGAATTAATTTTTAGCCCTTCACACATTATAGCACCCATAAAGAATAAGGAAGGCTCTCATTTTCTAGTAGTTCATATGCCTTTGAAAAAATTCTCTTAACCTTCTAGGCTGAGGATAACTCAAAGGTTAGGGAGGATACTCAAGTTTCATTCTTTCTCTTCCTCTCTCCATTCCTCCTTTCCTTCCTTCCTTCCTTCCTTCCTTCCTTCCTTCCTTCCTTCCTTCCTTCCTTCCTCCTTCCTCCTTCCTTCCTTCCTTTCTTCTTTCCTTCCTTCCTTCCATTTTTCTTCTCTTCTTTCTATCCTGATTCAGTTTATTCAAAGGTTTTATCTTCCTTTTATGTCATATTCCCCCTCTTTCAAATAATATTTATTTGCTAAAATACCCATCCATGGCTACCATCTGCTTCCATATCTACTTCTACAATATTCCTGATAGAAACTATTTGTCAGTGGAATCAAAACTTTTAGAACTGAAAGGGACCTCATGAACAATAAATATTTCCACAGTAGTATAAGATTTATTACCCTCAAATGTTATATACTTTACTGGACCATCTTCACTATACCACGAGGTCTTGATGGATTTCACTTTTGTTTCAAATTGCCTCCACCTTAAGTATACAATAATTATTTGAGGAATGCAAGATGAGTGTTTATTTCAGACATCTCTTCTCATGATATCTTTTTCTACTTTTCTGTTCTTTTATAAGAACTTGGAAAATTTATCTTTATCTTTTAAACTACTAGTTTCCTTTTCATTATCATGTCTATAGAATTGTAGCTAGTTCATCATTATCTTTGTATTTGTATAGTTTTTATGAAGTTTACAGTACTTTCTATAGTTTGCCTCATTAAATCTTCTCACCAGTCCATTATCCATCCCGTTTTACAGATAATGAAACTAATATTTAGATTAAGCAAACTTTTCAGGTCAGCAGATTATGACTTTAGATCCCAACATAGTAGCTGGCATAATAGTAAATTGTGGTTGAACTGAAATGAGAGCTAATGCTCTTTCTTTTAACTTCACAATGAGACCAATTTTCCTATTGTTTTTCTTCTTTCCTTCTCTGTTTTCCCATTTCCTTTTTACCGAGTGCTGCTATATGTAAGACATAAGGTTGACTGCTGGATATATAATGAATATAAAACATTTGCTTTCATGAGGTTGACTACCTGGCTGGGGAGCAGGAGTCACACATTACAAAGTTAAATAAGAGTAAAAATTAGTTTTCTTTTTTTTTTTTTTTAAGATTTCATTTATTTATTCACGAGAGACAGTGAGGGAGAGAGAGAGAGAGAGAGGCATAGACACAGGCAGAGGGAGAAGCAGGCTCCATGCAGGGAGCCCAATGTGGGACTCGATCCCGGGACTCCAGGATCACGCCCTGGTCCGAAAGCAGGCGCCAAACTGCTGAGCCACCCAGGGATCCCCAGTTTTCTTTTTTCTTAAGTCTTACAGGTAAGAAGTAGAAAGGGAGAAGTCCAAAAAGTTTCATCTATCTGTAGTGCATAGTGTGTTAATTAATCTTTTAAGTGTTAAGCCATTTTTTCACTTTTGCAGTTATATTCATGAAACTATTTTAAATTTTCATAATTTAGAGCATTGGCTTAAATGAAAAATATTTTAAGGAACAAGTTAATTACCTTAATTAAAATATTATTTTTATATTAAACATTAATAGCATGACATGACGTTAAATGATGTTAAGGTTTATGGGTTCTTTATGAGCAAACTCGAAAAATTTCGTATGTGTTACTTACTAGTTAAATGTTAGCACCTTGCCAGTTCTGTGTTTTAAAAATACGATTGGGGTGTCAGTGTGGCTCAGTTGGTTAAGCATTCAACTTATGATTTTGGCTCATGTCATGATCTAAGGGTTGTGAAATTGAGCCCCACGTGGAGCTCTGTGCTCAGTGTGGAGTCTGCTTCCAAAGGAAGTGAAGGAGGAGTGAGGAGGCTTCGCTCACTCCTTCACACTCTGCCCTTTCCCCTGCTTGTGCTATCTAAACAAACAAACAAACAAACAAACACAAACAAACAAATAAATAAGATCTTTAAAAAGTACTGTAGGGAAATGAGATGTTAATAAATATATCCATATATAAATTTTGAATTCAGGCATATAGAATGATTTAATAGTTAAAGTGTTACACAAAATAATCCATTTATGTTCATGTCCATATTTCTTATTGCTATAAACATATATATGCCAGGTGGCTCAGTGTTTTAGCGCCACCTTCAGCCCGGGGCCTTATCTTGGAGACCCGGAATCAAGTCCCATGTCAGGCTCCCTGCATGGAGCCTGCTTCTCCCTCTGCCTGTGTCTCTGCCTCATTCTCTCTCTCTCTCTCTCTCTCATGAATAAATAAAATCTTAAAAAATGTATATATAGCATATATTTTAACCCTAGTTTTATCTATGCTGTTGCTTAGCTTGCCAGTTGGGAAAGTTCTATTGCATAGAACATAAAATTAAAAAAAAATTAAGGTACAACCTTCTCAAATTGTTTGTCAAGTTGTCACTGGACAAGATTAGAATAATCAGGTCATATTTGACAATTTTCACAACTATGTAAGAAAAGATTTTATTTAACAGTTAATCCTGAAAATGAGTTCATAATGAATCCTTTATATTTCATTTCATTCTTTTTATATTTTTACTTCATTTCATTCTTAATTGCAGACTATATGAAGTAAAATGTATGTAGTGAGAAGAGTTAAACATTTTTAAAAGGATTGCTTGATACATTCAATATTCAAATCTTTAAAATTTTAACATTGCTGGGCCTTCAGCCATGAAAGACATTTTTAGTTTTGGAAATTACAGAATTTGACAAAATATGTCTGCCTCATTTTTCTATTCTCAAGCAAGATGGAGAAATAAAAATTTTTCTCCTAATAAGGATGCGCTACCTTTCAGCTTCACTGATGTTTAAAAGTCTACGTTGAATTTTCTTCTTTCTGACCTAATATTTAATTTTTGACAATATTTTCTTCTGACGTGACTCCTGTGGAAAATGTGTGGACTGACACTTCTTTCTTTGACATGTGGAGACATAATCAGCAGTTTGGATAATGGTTTTGTGGTAGAAAAGGAATTAGACAAAAGATGAAAATAAATGCATCGCTATGATTTTTGATTACAAAAGTATTACAGAGTATTAACTCTGCATTTCCAGAAAGGGGGTAAAACAAGCTGAAAGCAGAAGCAGCATATTGTAGCAGAAAGAGCATTAAATTTTGGAGCTAGATCTGGCTCTAATCCATAATTACTTCTTGGATTCTTTTGTTTCTTCATCTGTTAATTGTTGATAGTAAAACCTCACTTTCAGGTTTTTTTTAAAAGCAGAATTATAGGTAAATTTTGTAAGCTGTTGAGGTGTTTGGTACATGATAAGCATTTAATAAACAACAGCATTATTTATGTTTTTATGTATTTATTTATTTATGAGAGAGAGTGAACACACACACAGGTGCACATGAGAGCAGGGGTGGGAGTTGGGGGGAGTAGAAGGTGAGGGAGAGAGAATCTTAAGCAGGGTGTGGAGCCTGATGCAAGCTTGATCTAACAACTCTGAGATATTGATGTAAGTCAACATCAAGAGTAAGATGCTTAAACTACTGAGCCACTCAGGCAAGAAATATTTAATTAAACTGTCATGAACAGTTGCTCAAATGCTTATTATTATTTATTGATATAAGAACTAATAGAATTAATGTACTAATTCACCCAAAAATATTTATTGAACAGTTAACTTGTATAAAGCGCTGTTCTAGACACAGGATACACCAATGAACAAAACAGAAAGAATTTACTATTCTTGTAGACTCTACCTTCTAGTCAGGGAAGACAGACAACCAACAGTAAACATAACAATTAAATAAATTATATGGTATGTTATAAGATGTTAAGTAAAAGCAGAATGAAGTAAAGAAGAGACATTGCTATATCACTTATTTTAGCCATTCTGACAGGTATAAGCTGATACCTAATGTAGTTTTGATTTGCATTTCCCTGAGAATTAGTAATGTCGAGCATCTTCTCATGTGTCTGTTGGCCATTTGTATGTTTGTTTGTTTGTTTGTTTGTTTTTGGAGAAATGTCTGTTTATGTCTTCTGCTCATTTTTAATTGGATTATTTGGGCCTTTTTTTTGGTGTTGAGTTGTGTAAATTCTTTATTTCAGATACAAAATCTTTATCATATATGTCATTTGCAAATATCTTCTGCCATTCGATGGGTTATCTTTTAGTTTGGGAGCTTGATACTAGGACCCTGGGATCATAACCTGAGACAAAGGCAGACACTTAACCAATGGAGCCACCCAGGCACTCCCTATTTTTAATTTTTTTTATTATGAATTCAATTTCCTTGTTGGCAATTGCTCTGTTCAAATTTTCTGTTTCTTTGTGATTCAATTTTGGGAAGTTATATGTTTCTAGGAATTTACCCCTTTCTTCTAGGTTGTCCAATTTGTTGGCATATAATTTTTTATAATAATCTCTTATAATGCTTAATTTCTATATTGTTGATTGTTATTTCTCCTCTTTCATTTCCTTGTTTTATTTCAAGGATTTTAAAAGTATTTATTTATTTGATAGTGAGCATGAGCTTGAGTTGGGGGAGGGACAGAAGAAGAGGGAGAGAGAGAATCTCAAAAAGGCTGCATGCCCAGCAATAGAGCCCAATATAGGGCTTGATCTCATGGCCCTGAGATAATAACCTGAGCCCAAATCAAGAGTCAGATGCTCAACTAACTGAACCACCCAGACACCCTCTCCTGTTTCATTTTTTTTTTAAGATTTATTTATTTATCCATGATAGACAGAGAGAGAGAGAGAGAGAGAGAGGCAGAGACACAGGCAGAGGGAGAAGCAGGCTCCATGCCAGGAGCCCGACGCGGGACTCGATCCCAGGACTCCAGGATTGCGCCGTGGGCCAAAGGCAGGCGCCAAACCGCTGAGCCACCCAGGGATCCCCTCCTGTTTCATTTCTAAATTGAGTCCTCTCTCTCTCTAAACGTTTATCAATTTTGTTGATCTTTTAAGAGAAACACTTCTTGGTTTTACTGATCTGTTCTGTTGTGGTTTTAGTTTCTATTTTATTTATTTTTGCTCTACTCTTTATTATTTCCTTCCTTCTACTGTTCTTGAATTTTGTTTGTTCTTTTTCTAGTTCCTGTAGGTGTAAGTTTAGGTTGTCTATTTGAGATCTTTTTGCTTCTTATGATAGGCCTGTATTGCTGTAAATTTCCCCCTTAGGACAGGTTTTGCTGCACCCCAAAGATTTTAGACTGTTGTTTTCATTTTCTTTTGTTCCATGTATTTTTTGATCTCCTCTTTGATTTTTTGGTTGACCCATTCATTGTTTAGTAGCATGTTACTTTTCCTTCATGTGGTTGATTTCTAGTTTCATTACATTGTAGTCAGAAAAGATGCATGGTATGATTTCAATCTTTTTAAATTTGTTGAGACTTGCCTTGTGGCCTAATATGTGATCTACTGTGGAGGATGTTCCATGTGCACTTGAGAAGAATGTGTATTCTGCTGTTTTAGGATGAAATGGTCTAAATATATCTGTTAGACCCATCTGGTACAATGTGTCATTCAAAACCACTGTTTCCTTGTTAATTTTCTATTTGGATGATTTATCCTTTGGTGTAAATGGGGTGTTCAAGTTCCCAACTATTAGTGTTACTGTTGATTACTTCCTCTATGTTTGTTATTAGCTGCTTTATATATTTGGTTGCTTCCATGTTGGGTGCATAAATATTTAAAATTGTTAAATCTTCTAGTTGGATTGTTCCCTTTGATTATGTAGTGCTCTTCTTCTGTAGTGTCTTTGTTTTAAAGTCTATTTTGTCTGATATTAAGTATTGCTACTCTGCCCTTTTAATTTCCATTTGTATGATAAATGATTTTCCATCCCATCACTTTCAGTCCATGTGTCTTTAGGTCTGAAATGAATTTCTTGTAGGCAGCATATCAATGGGTTTTGTTTTTAATCCATTCTATCACCCTATGTCTTTTGATTGGAGCATTTAGTCCATTTACATTCAAAGGAATTATTGATAAATATGTACTTATTGCCATTTTTTAAACTTGTTTTATGGTTGTCTTTGTAGTTCTTTCCAGTCCCTTTCTTCTCTTGTTTATTGTCTCATAGTTTGCTGGCTTTCTTTAGTGATATACTTGGATTTCTTTCTCTTTACTTCTTGTATATACATTACCAGTTTTTGATTTGTGATTATCACCAGGTTTAAATATAACGTCTTATGCATATAAGAGTCTATATTAAATTGATGGTCATTTAAAGTTGAACCCATTCTAAAAATACTTAATTTTTACTCCTTTCCCCTACTGTGTTTTGAGTATATGGTGTCATATTTTACATCCTTTTATTTTATGAATCCCTTGACTGATTTTTGGATATACTTTATTTTACTGTCTTTGTGTTCCTATTTTTTAAAAAAAATTCCTGCTATGGTCTTTCCTTTCCACTCAAGGATACTTTTTAACATTTTTTGCAAGGCTGATTTAGTGGTGATGAATTCCTTTAATTTTTATGTCTGGGAAACTCTTTATTTCTATTGTGAATGATAAACTTGCTGGATAGAGTATTCTTGGCTGCATGCTTTTTTTTCTTTCAGAAGTTTGAATTTGGTCTGGCCTGAAGTTTCTGCTTAAAGATCAGGTGATAGCCTTACGGGGTTTCTCTTGCATGTAACTGTTTTCATTTCTCTTGTTGCTTTTAAAATTCTCTCTTTATACCTACTTTTTGCCATTTTAATTACTATGTGTCTTGATATGGACCTCCTTGGGTTGACTTTGTTGAGGGCTCTCTATGCCTCCTGGATCTGGATTTCTGTATCCCCAGATCTGGGAAATTTTCATGTATTATTTCTTCAAACAAATATTCTGCCCCTTTTTCTTTCTTTTCTTTCGGTATCTCTATAATGCAAATGTTATCATGCTTGTTGGTGTCACTGAGTTCCCTCAATCTATTTTCATTTCTTTTTTTCTCTCTCTTTTTAGGCTTGATTACTTTATATTACTCTGTCCTCCATGTTTCTGATCTGTTCTTCTAATTCTTCTAGTCTATTCTTTATTCCTTCTAGTATATTTTTAATTTTATCTATTGAGTTCTTCATATCTGGCTTATTCTTTTTTATGTTGTGTATCTCTTTGTTGAGGGTCCTCCACTTTTTTCTCAAGTCCAGTGACTATTTTTATGACCATTACTTTGAATTCTCTATCAGGTATATAATTTATCTGTCTTTTATGTTTGTTTGTTTGTTTGTTTTGGCTCTCTTGCTTGTCCTGGTCTTTCATTTGGGACATATTCTCATGTCTCCTTATTTTGTCTATCTGTATCTGTTTCTATGGGTTAGGAAAGACGGGTATATCTATTGCTCTTGAAAGTAGTAGCCTTCTGAAGAGGTCCTGTAGTGTCCTACAGTGCAACATCTCCTGTTCAGCAGAACATGACATTTCGGGGGTATTTCCTATATATATTGCATGCACCCTATTGTTGTGGTTAAGCCAAGTTTGCCTTCAGTCCTGTTGCCTGCAATCCCTGTCTATGCCTGTGGTAAGCTGGGTTTGGTCCCTGTGTTGTTTATGGGCCAGTTTGGGGCCACCTTGGGCATGAGTTGTATCAGATCAGACACTCACCAGAGCTGTGGTGGCACTAAACTGCAAGGTGATCTTTCAGTGTTGTCTCCAAGAAGCTTGCTTGGTGAGTGGGGCCTGTAGTCAGACCAGATGTCTGCCCTCAACCCCCTGATGGGGCCACATTTGAACTAGTGTGTGTGATTTTCTTCCCCTCTCCCTGGGGCTGGATTCACCTTGGGGTGATGCTAGCCTCTGTTGGGGTATTGCATACTGCCACACTTATGGTGCCATTTCAGATGGACTCCTACTAAGGCCATGTTGAATAGGTAGGTCTGTAGGAGAATGCAGGGGCAAGGTACCAACAAAGGCTAAGCTGGTCTGCAGGGAGAGGGGGAACTTCAGGCACCTAGAAAAACTGCCAAGGCTGTGAAGGATGGGACAGATCTGCAGAATAGTGTGGGGGCAGGGGGTGCTGTTATTAAGCTAACTGGAAAGTGCATTGTGCTGGTTCTGTTAGGTGTCCTGTGTCTAGGCTGGGAATAGGGTAGGAAATGGCACCCATCAGTTCTTTTGTTCTTGGAAGTCTCCCAAAAATCTTTGACCTTCTAGCACATGCTCTGAGATCAGTAAACAGACTTCCTTCCCATATATCCTAGGTACTTTTCAAACAGCTGCTTCTATGCTATATCTCAGTGGGACTATTTGTTGTGCTGTTTCTTTAAGGCAGGAACACCATTTGCTATGGCTCTCCTAACTCTTCCAGAGCTAAGCCTGCTGATTATTAAGGTTCCAGTTGTGAAGCCCTACTGATTGTAAGAACTATGAAGTTAGGTCTCTCTGGTTTTCAGAGCCAAATGTTATGGGGATTTGTATTCCCAGTGTGGGTCATTCATCCCTAAGGTGCCTGATGTGGGGCCTGCTCCTCTCCTCTCTCCTTGTTTGTGGCATCCCTCCCTCCCATGGACAGTCTTATGGGTACATTTAGCTCCTAACTGTGTCTCTGCCCTTCTTACCCTTTTTGATGTGGACTTTTCTCCACATTTAGCTATGGAGAGTCTGTTCTGCCAGTCTTTGGGTCACTTTCTGGATTATTATACAGATATGGGTGTTATCTAGGTGTATTCATGGAAAGAGGAGACCAGGATCCTGCTAATCTGTCATCTTCCCTGCAAATCCTATTATTTTTCTACTTTTATTCATTTTCTGATTTTTCCTTTATTGATAGTTTTTTCCCTTTTTTCCTCCTTCTTGTATTTTAGAAGTTCTAAATATCATTTTCATTAGTGCAGTGGCCGTCTATTATTGTGACCCATCAGAATCCCACGTAGAACTTAAAACACCAAAAGCCAAAAAACAACTCCAAAAACTGCTTCTAAAGTCTGAGGCCAGACCTGATGCATTAGAATGTTTCTGATTGGGGCCCAGACATTTGCATTTTTATAAAACATCATAGATGATAAAGCTGTAAACCAGCTTTGAGGACCAATATTTTAGTGTTACTTTTAAAATGTCAACATATGTATATTTAAACATATCCTATTAATATAGATAATTGAAGAATATATATATAAAGCTTTTCCTTCCTTATATATTCAAATGAGATGATATTTTTCGGATATATTTTCTTTGTTTTTAATCCTCTACTTCCCCCTACACAACAATCTTAAATCATCTGGAACTTTTCAGTTTTTTAAGACGCCTATTCTGTTTTTAAACTCTTAATAATATATATATTATGTATGTTAATTGTATTTTACTGAATTGCATTTTACTTCATAAGCATATCATCAACAATTGAACAATTATTTGGATGAAACTACACATTTTTCTTTTCTTTTTTGCTTGCTCTTGCATTTCTCTTTGGATTGTATTATGCTTTTTGTTTGTTTTTGTTTTGCAGAATTATGTTGTCCAGAATGTTTTTCAGAAAAGATAAATTGATATCATAGTACATTACTGTTGCTTTGGTTGCTTGGTATCTCTTCTGTCTTCTTCTGGCAATAACACACTTTTCTTTAGAAAATTGTTCCTCTAGCACTACTCATTTGATGTGATCTTTGGGAGGCTGTAAGTCACTATATTCTATGCCAGAGACCATGGACATGGGTATCCTAGCCATTCATAGTACAGTATCACGTGGAGCAAAGAGATATTTGAAAAAGAGATAGTTGTATGATTTAAATATAGTTAGAGTCTTTCCAAGAATTTTATATATACTGATGCAATTTTGTTTTTACAAGTGGGATGATATAAAATCAAAGTAGTTTCCATGATGTTTCCTTCTTCATCTATGACATGGAAGGGGGATACAGTCAGTGGGACAGAGAATAATGCCACAAGATGGGGAAAATGGATATTGAAAAGAGAGAGACCTGATGATGATAGTTGAGACTGTTAATACAGTCATACTTGCATGACCTCTTTTCCTACCACTTATATGAGCCATTAGAGTCCCTATTTTGTTTAAACCTGTTTGAATTAGATTTATTTCACTTGCACCTGAAGGAATCCTAGCCAATGCAGGTAGAAATTTTTCTTAGTTCTTGCATGTTGGAAAACATCTATTTTGCCCTCAAACTTGAAGGATAGTTAATCCTGAGCAAAGAATTTTATGTTTTAAGCCATTTCCCTTAGCCTCCTGTAGACATTTTCTCATTGCTTTATAATTTTATTCTTCTCCAAGGACTTACGGCTATCTAAAAGATTATTGTGGGGCACCTGAGTAGCTCAATGGTTGAGTGTCTGCTTTTGGCTCAGGTCGTGATCCTAGGGTCCTGGGATTGGGTCCAGCATCAGGCTCCCCATGGGGAGCCTGCTTCTCCCTCTGCCTATGTCTCTGCCTCTCTTTCTGTGTCTCTTGTGAATAAATAAATAAAATCTTAAAAATAAATAAAAGGTTATTGCATTTACTTTTTATTATTTCTAGAATCTGAGTTCTGTGAGAGCAGGTTTTTGTTAATTGTTATATCCTTGGCGTCTAAAATAATACCTAGCACCTAACTGCCTGATAACTATTGACTGCATGCATTGGAAATTCAGTTCATATTGTAGTTGCATCTCTTAAAAAGCTTGATATATATCAATATGCTCAAGTTAACTAAAAATGAAATCATATGTAATGCTTATTCCATTATGCAGATTTATTCCCAATCCTCTGTTTGTGTTTTTGCAAAGAAAGAGTTGGGTTAAAGAACCTTCCTATAAATTATTATTGTATTTTAAGCTAAATAATAAAGATTCTAATACCTAGAGAGGATAGAACAAATAAATCATACCCCTTATAGACTTTTAAGAAGACATCTTTCCTTGGCTATACATTAAATAGGTTTACTTATTTATTTATTTTTTGACAGCTAAGTTGACTTACAATAAATATTTTCAAGCCTATATTCACGTTTTAGCTCTGGATGCTTTATAAGTTTATCACGTATTGTTTTGGATTTTAGGACTTCTAGAATTAGATCGAATAGCTGAGTATCTTACTGAAGCTGAATACAATGAGAAGATTATCTTATAATTCTTAAATCTTATACTTAATTTATGAATTTGAGTTGTGCTTGATTTTTAAAAATTAGTATTTTGTTGTTATTCAGCTTTTTGTCTTTTGTGATTTCTTGGTCATATTCCGTTATACTTACACAGAGCCTGTCTTTTTCTATATGTTAATCCACAACAAAAAGTAACATATTCTCTTTGGAAAGGACAAGCGACAGGTTTTTGTTCTTCTAATATTAACTAAGCACTTTATAAGATTGAAAAGCTATAAATCATTAATATAGAAGGTTTTGATCTATCTCCTACTACTCGGGTGAAAATTTAAGAAAAGATAGCATAGTGGGTCCTGTTTTGGCTTTGTTTTGGTGTAAGGAATATTAGGATGTAATAAGGAAAGATGATATTTGATTAAATTTTTTTTTTTTGGTCAAAGAAGTTGCTTAATAGTGTGACAACAGAAATCTTCTCCCTTATGTTGATTAGTGAGGGAAAAACAACCACAGAGCATAGCAAAAATAGTCTATGATTGCTGGCATCAAATAAAGTTAGAGGATGAAAAACAATAGTCAACCCCCAACTGAACAGAGTGTGAACTGTTCTTGAATAAATCTCTTAAATTAAACTGAATGGTTTGAATGTTAGGATTTCAGAGGAGCTTTTCTTTTTCACTTGTTTATCATTTTAAATGGGTGAAAAGGAAGTACATTTCTTATTTATTTATTTATTTATTTATTAAAAAGATTTTATTTATTTTATTCATAGAGACACACACACAGAGAGGCAGAGACACAGGCAGAGGGAGAAGCAGGCTCCATGCAGGCAGCCGGATGTGGGACTCAATCCCGGGTCTCCAGGATCATGCCCCAGGCTGCAGGCTGCGCCACTGGGGCTGCCCAGGAAGTACATTTCTTAAACTTGGGGGGATTTAAGTTTATTTTAAAATTTGAGATCTATTTAGTTAGCTTTGGAGAAGCATGGAGAAAAGAGTGTGGGTCCCAGGACTAGAAAATTCTGAACTTGATTCCCAGCTTGGTGACAAAGTCCATAACGTGTCCAAGATAACAATGTAATTCCTCTGTACATATACCCTTTCCTTAACAGTAGCTTTTCTTACTCTTCCTATTTTATTGATTGTATCCCTTCTTTCTTTCAAAAATTGTTCTTACTAATCTCAATTGTGGAAAACCAAACCAAGCCAAGCCAAACAAAACAAGAAAAAGTCTCTTCATCTATTCAATCTTTATACACTCTTTAAGGGCCAGATAACAAGGTAAGATGGTATTTTAAATGAAGCTAAATCTCAATCCACTCAGCTTTTGGTAGCTAATAATTAAATTCATTTGTAAAAGATTGCTGATCCAAAGTTTTTCACGCAACTGATGAATTAAACTTTCAGACTTTGAGCTTCAGGAAGGTTATAATGAAGGAAGGGACCAGAGCTTATGGACTTTATGGCCTTTTTCTAGTTATGGAGAAAAAAGAATCTCTTTGAATAGGCAGAGTGGATCAATGTTCCTTGAATAGTCACTAGGTGTAGGAGTCTTCTAGCATGGCAGTCATTGAACTTGAGTGCACAGAAGAATCCTCTAAACTGGTTGAAAATGCGTAATTCTGAATTTTCAGAGATTTTTATATTTTTGGTTTGAGGAGGGTACCAGGAATTTGCATATGTATGTATATGTGTATATATCAGTATGTTTTTGCCAAACATCTTAGGTAGTTCTGATACTGGTTTTATAGAAGCCATAGTTTGAAACCTGGCTTAGATGTTAGCACCAGGTAGATTTTTCCATGCATCATAAAACCTGCCTGTCTGTATTAATAAGCTTCAAACACCAGCTGGTGTTTAAGGAAAATCTGACTATTGTCTTTCCACATTGTACCACTGATTTTAATTCTTATTTCTGACACCTCTAGACTTGGTGTTCATATGTACATTTTTCAGGATTTGGATTTTTGGTCTTCTCTAGTAAATGTGACTTGACTTAAATGGTAACTTCACTGTCTTCTGTTACTTCAGTCAGGTACTTTGTACTTTAATGTCTTTATAGAGTCTGGTGAGATGATCTTCCTTTTAACATTTGTACTTTCTGAACGAACATGTATTACTTCTATGGGAATTCTAAAACAAATAATAAAAAGAAAAAAAGGAAAAAAAAAAAAACATGTTCACATTCTAAAATATCACAGGAAACTCTAGCCATAGGAGGACCTTGTGAGAAGACCTTTCACAATTGTTACAATTGGTTAGGTCATTTTTCTAGTGTAGCTTCTCTGTTCTAAGCATTTCCTATCCTTCAGTGCTTCATAATATTTCCTGGGGCACATAATGGACTCATAATAGTCGATCGTCCCTTGCCCAATTTTTTTGACCTTGAAAGTGAGTTTTTCTCCCACTTATCAGCTCTCCTCTTTAATTCTTGGACCATAATAGATCTTTATAACTTATGCTACCATTTGATCCTGTTATTTCCTCTGACCACCCCGCCCCCCCCCCCCCCCATTCTCAAATTTAAACCACTTCAATGAAGTCTGGTATTTCTTAAAGACTCAAGTCTTTAACATGGTCTTAAAAATGTTTATTCTCATTTTTGTTTACTTCTCTCGCCTTTTGCACTCTCACCATTGTCTTCCCTCTCAACAGAAAATGCACAAGCTCTTCTTTTTGCTTGGAACACTGTCTCTCACCCTTCCTCCTATGCTTAATTCCTACTTTTATCAATTCTCATCACGTCTTGAAGCAGATGTTCCTTGATTTTGAACAAATAAAGCCTTCATATTTTAATTCTTGTTACCCTGTACCTCTCCTTCATAAAACTATAAATTTATATTTATTTGTTTGATTATTTTACAGGTGTCTACCAGCTCACCTAGTGGTCTAAGATCCATGAACACACTGAATATATCTGTTTTTCTCAACACTGAACCCCACCTTTCAGCACGTGCTCTTTTGTATTTGTTGAATTAATGATTACACTTCTGAATTAAATAATTAAATAGAATTAAGGAATATACATAACAATCATGATAAAAGAAATGAGCATGGCTGTGGCAGCATTCAGAAGAGGAGGTTATTCACCTGATTTCACCCTTATATGTCCCAGAGCTTTGCCTGTTATAGTTAAATAGACCATATGGATCACTGTACCAGATATTTAACAATAATTAAATTTTTTACACATAGACTTTATAAAGATGATCAGATGATTTGTTTACAATATCAACCTGGAATGAGCACTATTTACTGTTTAAATATATGTAACTAAGTATTAATATATTTGTCCACTTTTAATTCTAAAGTATGAAAAATGGGCACATTAATTTTTTTAATCAAGCTAAATCTACTGCAAACTTACCATCCTAACCTCTGCCGACATTGGTTGGCAGGGAGTCTGATCTCATTTGAGTTTTGATGGCAAGCTTTTTCAGAAACCCTTCCCCTTACTTACTCTTACAATTGCTGTGGATCTTGCTGCAATCTCCCCATCTGTGGTATCTCTTCTAAGCAGGCAAAGCTCTCCTGCATTTAGGAAAATCATATACTCCTGTTTTTCTCCTTTATCTCCTCAGTCTGGCTCCGTTCTCATCTCAATACCACTGGTAACTTTCCCTCTTTTACTCTGGGACCACCTCGGACATTCCCTAAATGGGAACACTGAAACCCAAAACTCTATGTTCTGCTGGAGGTGAGGAGGTAAGGACTGCTTAGGATCTTAGAAACATAATATTGGTTTCCTTTTTCCTTGCCTAGGAAAGAGGAAAAGATATTAAAACCAACAATTTATTTTATTAATAACTCATTTTATATATTTGTGACATGTATAGTGACTAATCAAGGTTCTGATTTCAGCTTCTATTTCATTTTGATTACCAAGGTGATAAGAATCAATTACTATGGTTTACTAGGGAGTAATTCTGATCTAATCTGAATAGTATATGGTGTGTTGAACTCCACTCATTCCTATATTATCAGGAGTGTGCTGGGACATCTATGTCTCACATTAGGATTCTTATTACAAACTCTGTTTCTACCTTTGCATTTATTCAAACGGTGTCTGAGAACCAATTTGTTTGATTTCCATAGAGCTTTCATTCCCTTGGCTTGATTAATCAGAGATGGTAAAAGGGACACTTCTGTGCTTCAAGCGAATTTGGAATTAGTAATTTCTGTATTCAAAGTGCACATATGTTGCTTATTGAAATTGTGACATTAGGCCAATGGGTCTTACTCAGAGGCAATTTTGCCTGCCAGGCAACATTTGGCAGACATATTTGATTCTCATCATTTCAGGGGTGCAACTGGCATTTAGTGGGTGGAGGCCAAGGATGCTGCTAAACACCCTGCAGTGCACAAGACAGCACCCTCCTGCTCCCTAACAAATAATTATCTGGACCAAAGTATTTAGGTTGAAGAACCTTGCCTTAGGAAAATTTCTTAACCTTTCTAGATTTAGTTTCCTCATCTATAAAATGGAGATAACAATATGCATTTATAGGACTGTTGTGAAGCAAAATTAGATTATAACACTATAAACAGTTATCCATTTAGTAGAAACTAATAGATGGGAATTATAAATATTAGTATTAAATAATATTAGAGCTGGAAGGTATTGGAAAGTGTATTGACCAACTGTCTCATATCATGCACCTGCTGTGTGTGCACTGTTTCAAATGTACTTGGCTTTGCTTTTACTCCAGTCACTGTGAAGGTGACGACTTCTGTGCAGGCTTTGATCTGCATCCCTTCAGTGCAACTTGAGAGCACTTTGTTTTAGGCTTTTTTTCACACTCCTCATGTCCTGACCAGGGCTTTTCTGACATCTCTGAATGGACACATGTGAAACCTTGCTCTGTATTTAAGCAAGTGCAAACTCTAAGTGGGGGGCTGTGTAGCACCCTTAGACCATTCTTGACTGATGAGGCTCTGAGCTGCTGAATAGAAGCTTCCTTCTTCCTTTTGTCCCCGAAGTAGACTGCCTTGGGACTGCTCATTTCATGAGGCTCCCAGAAGGTTCGGAGCATCTGTGGTCAACTCAATATCCCACAGATCCTTCTATTGGCTTCTTCTCCTTCCCTGTTTCACTCCTCTTATCCTTCACTTCTTCTCACTGGGATCATTTCTCAATTAAACTGCTTGCATGTATGCTTGTTTCCTCAACTCTGCTTTCAAGAAACCCTGTCGGTGACACTTCTCATCCAGGAAATAGGGAAATGGAGGCACAGAAAGTTGAAGTAATTTGTCAAAGGTCACACAGTCAGTGCAAAAGCCTAACCTAGAAATAATGTGTCTTGACACTTTTCCCGTGCTCTTGTTGTTACCATTTCTCTCCACATTATAGTTTGGATTAACTTATCAAGGCTATTTATGTGCTAACTGTTTTGGTTATTATTAGGCACTGTTAAAATATGACAGGGAGGCATATGCTAATAAAATGCGTGGGTTTCCAGAATGCCAGGAAAAACTGTTTATGCCATGGTTTGAAAAATTATTTAAAGATGTTTAGGTGTTTTACCATCTGGAATGTCTACAAAAATATAAAACTATATCTCAAGTTTACATGATACCTAAATATATTTATACGTATAGTTGTACTTCTATAAGGCTTGCATAACAAAAAGTATTGTTACAAACTTTCACCAAATTTTAATGTTATTCAGGATTTTGCAAACTTTGCAGGTCATTTTAAGATGTAAAAAAGCCATTGACTGGCAAAAATGAAGTCACATCAAATAGTGTTCAAAATGGTTGGCTGCTAAAAAAGAATTTAGAGGTAGTTCTTAAAGTATCTGTAATAAATCTGACAAACTCAGAGCAGGCAGAAATATATTGTTACTTTATGTGGTGTCTAGCTTGGCCTGTCTGTAGCATTACATTTTCCAGAAGTTGGAAAGAGCATGGTTTTCTTCTGCATAGAGTGTTCTTCTGTCACAATCTAATTTGTAGTTGCTCTTAACGAATTGTAAACTCATGCCAAGTGGGAGTTGATGCATTAATCCACGTTATTATTTGTGAAAATGCGTGTGAACATAGTAAATGAGTCATCCTAGAGTCTGGATTACCTTGTTCAAGACAAAAATATCAGCAGGGTTGCTGCATCTCTGAACTCAGGAAAGCATTAAGATTCAGCTTACCTACCTCAGAAAGCACTGGCCTTTTCCCAGTGATGCTGAATCAAAGTGGTGGTTCTGTTCTAAGGAGAAAAGAGAAATAGGGATGGTTTTAGAGAAAGACAATAGGAAATGGGGAACGGGGATTAGACTGTGCTATGTTAGTGAGTATTCACATCTTCTACTCAAACAGGAACAATTAATTTTCTTTCTTTCCTTCTTTTCTTTCCTTCCTTCCTTCCTTCCCAGGCTTAGAAAGGCTTTACAAATCCAGGATTACATCTCAGGAAAGTTTAAGTGATGCTAGTAGTGGCTAGGTTGAAATTTTCCCTTAGAATAGAGATTTTTTTTTTTTTTTGATGATGCTAGCTCACCCATTATCTCCAGGCTACTTAACCTCACCCTTAAGACCCACTTAACATGTGACAAGGTTTTGTGTGTCATGCTAAATAACTTGGATTTTAAAAATAGTGGCTAGATGAAGGCAGTTCTAAAGCAAGGAAATTATTTTAGGTATTTATTATACCAATGAGCAGGAATTAGAGGAAAGTTCCTTTGGCAGGAAAGACACTTTGATGCTACTGCTATAATACAATTAAAAGATGATGAAAAGTTTCACTAGAATGTGTCAGTGTAGGTGGTGAGCACACATTCAATTTGGGAGAAAGGGGAAATTACTTCACCTGTTGATTGAAGAACATACTTTCATATACATATTTTGTATATATTCTTTCCAACATTACTGACTTTTCCTCAGATATATATTATGATTTAACATTTATTGGCATTCATTCATTCACTCAGATATTTCTGCTGCATCAAACATATTCTAGATCCAGACACAGCAACAGGAAAGAATATAAAGATTACATGGAAACTGTACTGAATATGGTGACAGATATAGATCTTGATTTCTGTTAGAGGAGATTTTAAACTTTCTTTATAAATGATTATATATATATATATATTTTTTTTTTTTTCTTCATGGAGAAAAATAAACAATAAAGGCCCAAGAAATGTGTGTTCTATTTTGGGCATTAAATTTCTGAATCATCTTTGGTAAGTCACTTCTCTAGCTGTTCATCTCCTAATTTGTAAAATAAGGAACTTGCAACTTCAAAGTGCTATGAGCTACTCAACACCATTAGTTATCAGGGAAATGTAAATCCAAACCATAAGGACATATCATTTCATACTGACTAGAATAGCTCTAATAGAAAAGACAGACAATAACAAATGTTAATCAGGATGTGGAAAACATGAACTCTCATACATTACTGATGGGAATGTAAAAATAGCGCAGCCACTTGGCGAAATAGTTTGGCAGCTTCTTAAAAACTTAAACATATAGCAACCATATGATCCAGCAATCCCAGTCTAGGTATTCAAGAGAAGTGAAAGCATATGTTCACACAAAGACTTGTGAGTGAATGTTTATAGCATTATTCCTGTAGTCCCAAACTGGAAATATTGTCCATCGACCTATGAATGGGTAGACAAAATGTGGTAGATCTGTAAAATGAAATGTTATTCAGCAAGAAAGGAACAAACTACTGACATATGCTACTTCATGAATGAACCTCAAAAACATACAAAGTGAAAGCATCTAGACACGAGACAATACATTATATGATTCCATTTTTATGACATGTTCAGAAAAGACAAATTTATAGAGATAGAAAGTGGATTAGTAATCACTACCTGGGCCTTGGAGTAGGATAGAAGATAGATATCAAGAGGGATCTTAGTTGGGGGGGGGGAGTGAAAATGTTCTAAAACTGACTTATGATCATGGTTTCATCATTTGATAAGTTATTAAGAATCATTGAGTTGTGGGATGCCTGGGTGGCTTAGCAGTTGAGTGTCTGCCTTTGGCTCAGGGTATGATCCTGGAGTTCAGGATCAAGTCCCATATCTAGCTCCCTGCAGGGAGCCTGCTTCTCCCTCTGCCTATGTCTCTGCCTCTCTCTCTGTGTCTCTCATGAATAAATTCTAAAAATATTTTAAAAAATTACTGAACTGTAATCTGAAAATGAATTTTATGATTAATAAGATACACCTCAGTTAACTCTGAAATATACTCTGAGCAATAGGGAATGGGCTCTGATCCCAGTACTGTTTGAGAGACCTGCAGACGAGAGACATTGTCAGCGATGTCTAGCCAAAGTCAGCACATATTCTAAATGTGATTTCTGTGTTCTTCAATAGAGCCATTACTGGAAGTTTTATAATACTTTTCCTTCATGCTTCTCAAGGTGTGATTTGATTGGTTTTGCCTCAGACTTTAATATTTCAGGTCTATCAAGTATTTGCCCAGGGGACACCACATTTTCATTTCTCCCAGAAGGATAAACTGCTCTATGATGCAAGAATTAGCTAAGGGAATGACTCTACCTTAAGCATGAGTTTTACTCCATTGTCTTAAAGCTGGCTGCTTAAATAACTGAGGAAAAACAATAGCACCTCCAGAACCACCCAGGAATTTGTGCAAATTGTCTTTAGATGTTACTTTTTATAAACTAATCAATAAGTTCATAGATGTGTTCCACATTCTGACTAACATTCATTATTGTGTGTCTTACCTATTATAGCTATTCCAGTATAACACATAGATGTGTTCTTATTTTTGTTCTGCTTACAAGCCATTTTTTTCTTTTCAAGTTTTTCATTCTCTTCTTTCCCTAAAAGAATAATATGTTAGCCCTTCCTGCCTAAGTATTTTTATTTCTTTTTATTTCCATTTTCTCTGCTTTTGTTCAGTCTTATCCTTTTTGGAATTCTTGATTTTTTTTCTTTTTGATAGTAGTATCTGAGTATGAAAAATATAAACTTTACTAAGGCAAAATATTATAAAGAGAAATTAAGTATCAGGAAATCAATTTGCCTTTCTGTTTCTACTGTTTATTGATATGACACAAGTGAAATAACAATGTTGCAAAGATTTTAGTAAATCATTTCTTGAGTGTATTTCTGATAAAGATTTAAAAGCTTCTTTTGATCTCATGCTGAACATTGTTTGCTGCTTTTAAAGACACAAGAATTCCAAAGTATTTATTAAGTTAGGATAGCTAACATTTAGCTTTTTTCTTCTTCAAAACCAATTATGATGTTTTGTGTTCCTCCAATAAAAAAAATGGGAACCTAAAATGTGATTACAAAGAGTTTTGAGTGAAATTTTTGCACTCAACACAACAGATTGTGCTATCTACTGGTGCTAGGAATCCTCCCTGCTCATGTTAGCACTCTTTCTGTCCAGTTTAGATTATAATTCCCCTGGGCAAGGTAGTATAGCCTGCAAGGAGTTTTGTTGTTAT
Source organism: Canis lupus dingo (assembly GCF_003254725.2). Classification (NCBI taxonomy): domain Eukaryota; kingdom Metazoa; phylum Chordata; class Mammalia; order Carnivora; family Canidae; genus Canis; species Canis lupus. Next base: position 12,973,612 of record NC_064259.1, on the reverse strand, counting down.
TAAATAAACATTAGCTCTTGATTTTGTAGCACATTACCATAAATAATGAAATTCTGTAGTTATTATGTGCTCACTTAGGTGAACATTTAAACCTTCATACAGGGATCCCTGGGTGGCTCAGCGGTTTGGGCCTGCCTTTGGCACAGGGCCTGATCCTGGAGTCCTGGGATCAAGTCTTACGTCGGGTTCCCTGCATGGAGCCTACTTCTCCCTCTGCCTGTGTCTCTGCTTCTCTCTCTGTGTCTCTCATGAATGAATAAATAAAATCTTAAAAAAAAAAAAGTAAAATAAGCCTTTATACGGTGTGAAGTCCTACTTAATAATTCGCCATATCCTAGAATTCTAGGTTTACTGAAGAGTTAATTCTCTTGCACTCACTCAAAGTATTTTGTATTAGTTTGTCTCAGGCAAGTCTAGTGTCATTAAGGAAACAAATAGGACTCTAAGAGAAATAAGCCCACCAGACAGGCAACGGTCGCTTATCCAGGCATACCTGAGGAAAGTCTGACTTTTACTTGATAGGCCATACAAAATAAAGCCTTGATAATAGCAAGATTTTTTTAGTGCATATTGTGTACCAGCACATCAAGGAAAAACTCAATTAATTTTCTCAATATTTTAGTGAGGAAACTGAAGCAGAGATGTAACACAAAACAAAACAAAACAAAAAACACAAAAACAATAACAACAAAGAACACAAAAATACATTCTCCCAAGGGCAATAAAAGGGTAAAGCTGGATTTTGAATCTAGGAAGCATAACTCAGCTCATGTGTTTAACTACTACACTCTACTGAATTGCTAAATTCTGCACGTAGTGCATAGTAGGTATTTAGTAGATAAAGAAAGAAAAAAATACTGTACCAAATAATTAAGACTGGAAGTAAACTAATACAAACTGGGAAAAGAAAGCCAGGGAACAATGCTCTCAAGAATCTGATAGAAAATAATTTACTACTTAATAAGACAACTATAATAAGACAACTTTTAATCAAGTATGAGTTTATAATAGAAATAATTTTAGTTTCAAATATTCAAAATTTACCTTCAGTGCCATCTTATTAGAAAGCTACGAGAGGATAGATACTAAATTTTAAAAAAAGGGTCATGATATAGGAAAAATAGTGGATTTACAATGGGATTTTCAAGAAGAGAGTAGTATGAAGGGAGAAGGAAGAACCGAAAAGGTAATTCTTTTGTAGGCCTGGAGAGTAACCAGTCTGGAGTGAAGCTGGCAACTGGGAAGCTCTGGAGAAAGATTATCAGGAAAAAAAGGAATTGATATGTTTTTGAAATCCTTGAGCAGGGACGCCTGGGTGGCTCAGTGGTTGAGCTTCTGCCTTCGGCTCAAGGAGTGATCCTGGAGTCCCAGGATCAAGTCCCACATCAGGCTCCCTGCTTCTCCCTCTGCTTATGTCTCTCCCTCTCTCTCTTTCTTTGTGTCTCTCATGAATAAATAAATAAAATCTGAAAAAAAAAAAAAAGAAATCCTTGAGCATTTGAAAATAATACAATGAATATATGACATTTCTATTTGGACATTTGGATATAATCAAAAACAATCAGAAAGTTAATCAGAAAATTGGCAATTATTAAATCCAAGTAGAGAGGGAATTTATTCACAAAGGAGTGAATAAAATCTTAGTGTATGACTTAGCTTGATAATGAATAAGTAGAATAACAGTAATTTAAGTACTGACTACTAAGTTGGCCAAAATTAAAATAAAACTGCACTATAAGGACAGAGGGTAGGAAGCTGATTTAGGGGTAGCAGTTTTGAGTATGTTAAATTTTTATCTACTATAACTGAGAGTAAATAGATAATTTCTAAAATTGATAAATCAAAAATAGCAGGATAAGTATTTTATTGAAAAGTATGGATGTAAATATCAAAAGAAACAAAAGAAATAATTAGAAGTGTTTGCTGTTGAAACTCCGGAGTGTTGAGTACTAAGAAAAGGAACTTGTCTTCATTGGGTTGGGTTGGGCTATTATAACAGAATACCACAGGCTAAGTGGATTATACACAAAAGACATTTATTTCTCACAGTTCTGGAGGTTAGGAAGTCCAAGATCAAGGAGTTGGCAGATTTGGTGTTCATTAAAGGCTGCTTTCTAGTATATAGATGAAGCTGTCTTACTGTGGTTTCACTAGGTGGAGGGAGGAAGGGCCTTTCCTAAGGGCTCCACCCTCATGAACAATCACCTTCCAAAAGGCGCTACCTCTTAATATCATCACAGTAGGAGTTAGGATTTAACATGTAATTGGAGGGAAGGGCACAGAACAGTGTATGAGAGACTTTCTTTTTTGTTGCAAGCCTTTTTTAAATATTTTGACTTGAAAATTATATACATCCATTACTTTAATTTAAAAATTAATAAAAATAAAATAAAAACAGATCAGTTGAGGATCAGCACTGGGCTGAAGAAGCTGATAATAAAGATTATGAAATATTGGAAACATTTTTTAAAAGTCTAGAATTATATTCTTTGGTACTATTTAAATTAGAGCAAAATCTCCATATGATCTGTATAGCCATGGAAACAAGCTTTGTTAAGGGTTCTGTGATCCTTACCTCATTTGGCTATGCTGGATCAGTGTTCCTGCCTTCCTCTCATTCAGTCTAGGATCTTAGACAAGTGATCCAAACATCTTTGAGCAGTCAACCCAGACTCCTTAATGGACCCCCGTGGAGCTTCGCTTGCCTCTTCTGGGTGTTCTTCATTTGAGGGTTTGTCTTACAATACTCATATGAAGTCATCTGACCCATGTGACTTTTTCCAGCCAAAAGAAGGGAAGGTGGAGTAGCCAAGCCAACATGTAGTAACTTGCCAGTACTCTGACAGCTGATGTGAGTGCTCATGGCTGATTTTATAAGACAAATTGATTTCTACCTCCAATGATTAGAATCATTCTTGTTTACAGCTATTCCCCACCCCAGTCCATTCATCTCTTTCCTTGTTCTACAGAGGCAGACATATAGAGGAAGTACACAGGCTTTAGAATCTGCTTAAGTTCAAATACTTACTAGCTCCATGACTTCTCTATACTGAGCTATAAACCCATAAGGCAACATATGTGATGAAACTAAATGAGGTAGTTTATGTAAAATACCAGGCACAAAATTATAACTGCTATAATTACTATTAACACTATTATTGTTATAGTAGTAGTAGCAGCAGCAGCAGCAGCAGCAGCAGCAGCAGCAAATCAGTAGTATTTTCATGTCAGGGCTTAAGGGTCCATTTGTCCTTTAGAAGTCTTATTTTCATCAAAAATGACAAAAAGCATCTTTTTTTCTGTCAGTTTATCATCACAGCATTCATCTTTCAGTCCATGACAATAAGCAATCACCAATTTATTTATTTGTTTTTAAAGATTTATTTAGAAAGAGAGAGTGAGTGAGGGGAGGGGCAGAAGGAGAGGGAGAGAGACAGTCCCAAGCCAACTCTGAGCTGAGCACGGAGCCCCAAGTAGAGCTTGATCACATGACCCTGAGAACATGGCCTGAGCCAAAATCAAGAGCCACCAGGCTGCCTCAGCAGTAACCAATTTATTAACGACCTAAAAGATGATAAATGATTCTCCCCAGTGTTGTTTACAGAATGTCTCTATTTTATGTTTGTTGTGAAAACCTCTAGACAACTCTTTCTCCTACATTTTCTACATTTCTATCAGTTTAGAATGAGAGGAGAAAGGAGCTACTTTAATGTGGAATCAAATTCATCAAATTCTTGGCGTGCCTGGGTGGCTCAGTTGGTTAAGCATCTGCCTTTAGCTCAGGTCATGATTCCAGGGTCCTGGAATCGAGCTCCACATTGGGCTCCCTGCTCAGCAGGGAGTCTGCTTCTCCTTCTCCTACTGCTCATGCTATCTTTCTCTCTCTCCCTCAAATAAATAAATACAATCTTTAAAAAAACTTATCAGATTCTTTTTGAGCACCTAATACAAAGTCCTATCATATCCCATCCCTATATGTCTCTTCTGATTCCTGGTATTGCCTTGAGGAAGATGTTATTGACAGAAATTATTAACTGTGCCTTTCAAGGTTTTTTATTTTTTTGTAGTCTTGATTTGACTAGTCACCCCCTTCTTTCCTGTGAGAAGTCATCCTCTTCAGGATGCCTGGGTGGCTCAGCCATTGAGTGCCTTCTTTTGGCCCAGGGTGTGATCCTGGAGTCACAGGATCGAGTCCCACATCAGGCTCCCTGCATGGAGCCTGCTTCTCTCTCTATCTATGTCTCTGCCTCTCTCTCTCTCTCTGTGTCTCTCATGAATAAATAAATAAAATATTAAAAAAAAGAAGTCATCCTCTTCATATGGAAATACACATGTAATTACTTGTTTTGGCATGGGTATATAATATTTGGAGCCTTCTATTCATTCATGCAATAAATAACAATAGTTGTCTTTGAGATTTTGATATTTATTTTTCATAAAGATTTTAGTTTCAAGATGAAATTCCATGGTTGAGAATTTAGGTTTTTTTTTTCCTTTCTCCTGAATCTTAACTATGTATATAATCTTTTAAATTTCTATTTGTGGGAAAATTGGACAGCCACGTGCAGAAGAATGAAACTAGACCATTCCCTTACACCATACATAAAGATACACTCAAAATGGATGAAAGATTTAAATGGGAAACAAGAATCCATCAAAATCCTAGAAGAGAACATAGGCAACACCCTTTTTGAACTTGGCCACAGCAACTTTTTGCAAGATACATCTATGAAGGCAAGGGAAACAAAAGCAAAAATGAATTTTTGGGACTTAATCAAGATAAAAAGCTTCTGCACAGCAAAAGAAACAGTCAACAAAACTAAAAGACAACCTACAGAATGGGAGAAGATATTTGCAAATGACCTATCAGATAAAGGGCTAGTATCCAAGATCTAGAAAGAACTAATTAAACTCAACAGCAAAGAAACAAACAATCCAATCATGAAATGGGCAGAAGACATGAACAGACATTTCACCAAAGAAGACACAGACATGGCCAACAAGCACATGAGAAAATGCTCCACATCACTGGCCATCAGGGAAATACAAATCAAAACCATAATGAGATACCACCTCACACCAGTGAGAATGGGGAAAATTAACAAGACAGGAAACAACAAATGTTGGAGAGGATGTGGAGAAAGGGGGACCCTCCTTGCACTGTTGGTGGGAATGTGAACTGGTGCAGCCACTCTGGAAAACTGTGTGGAGGTTCCTCAAAGAGTTAAAAATAGACCTGCCCTACGACCCAGCAATTGCACTGTTGGGGATTTACCTCAAAGATACAAATGCAATGAAACGCCGGGACACCTGCACCCCGATGTTTATAGCAGCAATGTCCACAATAGCCAAACTGTGGAAGGAGCTTGGTGTCCATCGAAAGATGAATGGATAAAGAAGATGTGGTCTATGTATACAATGTAGTATTCCTCAGCCATTAGAAAGGAGGAATACCCACCGTTTGCTACAATGTGGATGGAACTGGAGGGTATTATGTTGAATGAGATAAGTCAATCTGAGAAGAACAAACATATAGTTTCATTCATTCAGGGAATATAAAAAAATAGTGAAAGGGATTAAAGGAGAAAGGAGAGAAAACGAGTGGGAAAAATAAGAGAGGGAGACAGAACATGAAAGACTCCCTAACTCTGGGAAATGAACAAGGTATGGTGGAAGGGGAGGTGGGCGGGGTGTTGGGGTGACTGGGTGACAGGCACTGAGGGGAGCACTTGGCAGGATGAGCACTGGGTGTTATACTACATGCTGGCAAATCGAACTCCAGTAAAAAATATACAAAAAATATATTTGTTAAAGTAGGTTCAATGGGAGTAAACACAATTATTTAAAATTTATGAAAGGCCATACCAGTGTTGATCTTACAAGATCTATAAACAGAGGACGTTGCACTAACAAATCCAGAGATTATTTAGATGGTATATTTAATAGTTAATGTAAACACATGCTCATTTATTTCCCAAATATTCAGAGCCTTTGATCATCTTTGAAACACTTTAAATTCCAGCTAAAAAAGCATTTTAATACTATTTCCCAACATCTACTTTTTTCTGACTAAGCATGGGAAATGTCTTTTGAGAAAAGTGATTTTATTGAACTTTTCAGGAAAGTCAGTTTTATAGAGGTGATGGTCACATCTATATAGATAATTCAGTTATTTTGGTTTGTGAATTTGGATGGGCAGTAAGGTAGGAGTGGGCAGTAGTGAGGAGACAAGATTAGTTAGGCTGAGATCATGAGGTTTGATGTTGAATGCAGGTTCAATATAGTATTGATGATGGGGCAAAAGAGCTGATGTACATTCTGGAGTTGGCTTTTTAAATATACAAAATAGAAAATTTAGAAAGTATTGCACAGTATGTGCTAAATGGAGCATTTGTCTGAATTGATATATGAATGCAGGATTCCTACACTCATTTTATTTTGTCAAGGAATTGGTTTTGTAAGAAACCAGTGGCACTTGTTTCTTATTTCTATCTCCTGTAAAATGGTCAAGAGAGCAAATCAAACATATGTAATGAGTACCTCTATGTGTTTAGTACTCTTCTATGCTCAGTGGCAGATACGTTCAAGGCTTTTCCCTTTTTTCTTCATTTTAAAAATTTTGAAATGTTTATAGGTTGCATATAAATCAGGAAGTGAGATTACTTGGAAATAGAGAAGTAAATCAGTGAGTATTAAAATTAGAGACATCTTGGCAAATGGAAGAAGAAAGACAGGTTTTGGTTAAACATTGGTTGGAATAAATTTGAAGTGAAGAATTGAGTGAAGTGGGAATTAATGAGTGATTGACTGGTTGAGTAAGAAAAGTGCACATCTCCAGTTTGGAAAAAGAAAATACATTTGAGTTAGACAGACTGAACTTTGAATCTTTGTCATCCAATGACTTGGGCAAGACAATTAACATTATTGGACCTCGGATTATATTCAGGTCATTGTTGGATTTAATGAAACATTGGATATAAAATAGCTGGCACTATACCTGGCACCTTATAGTTCTCAATAAATAATTGTAACCTTCCACCATCTCTTCCACTTGCCCTTCTTCCCTGTCCCTAGTATTGCAACTGCTGAGCTTCCACACTAAAGTTCTGTTAGTAAAATGTAGAACATTTTGATTCATAAAATCAGATAGAATTTACTTCCTGGATATCCACCCTGGTGCCTGGATGTCTTTTCATATTTGATCTGAGTAAAGACCAAATTCCATCTGGAGTTTATAAAACATCTTTCACTTGTCATTTTCAAACAGATTTTCTGCATGTGTCTACTAGATGGTTTGAAAGCTGTAAGGAGGAATAAAATGGTGTGAACAAATTCCAAGGTGGTATGTAGAGTTCCCCATTGGAACAAACAGTTTCTTTGTTATTAAAATCACCAAAGCTTATAATCGAAATTATCAACTGGACTTCCCATAAAGAAAGAATAGTATGATTTTTATTAATAGTATCATTTTTCTCAACTGTTAGTAACAGGATAAACTCAACATTCTTAGTATGACAATTATTTTCCTTCCTTTCTGATTAAGGCTTTTGTTTCATCCTTATCATATGCCTGTTTTCAACTTTATTATTTGCAAACTGTGTTTCATATTCTCATCTAAATTTCACAGCTTCAGGATGCCTGAGTGGCTCAGTGGTTGAGTGTCTGCCTTTGGCTCATGTTGTGACCTTGAGGTCCTGGGATTGAATCCCCTATGGGGCTCCCTGCAGGGAGCCTGCTTTTCCCTCTGCCTATGTCTCTGCTTCTCTCTGTGTTTCTCTTATGAATACATAAATAAAACCTTTAAAAAAAGTAAATTTTACAGCTTCCCATTAACCATGTATTAAGTAGCAAAGGTACTGATTCAAACTTGGTGTCTGTGATTCAAAATTCTTGTTTTCTTTCCACAACAGAATGCTTTTTCTCTTTTTTGTTCTCTACTAGATGCCTTTTCCTGATATACACTCTGTACCTTCTCATGTCTGTGCTTTTGTTCACAATATTCTCTCTGCCTAAAGCAGTTTTCTGCTTGCCTATTGTTCTATTTCTTGCATGGCTTAAATGATACCTTTACAATGAAGCCTTCCCCAGTGCTTCCAGTTGGAATTCTAGTTCCTTTTCCTGTACTCCTGAAGTACAATGGACCTTTATTATAGCTAGCACAGTATCTAAGTTTGTTCTATTAGAGTTCATGATTATGACAGAGGCAGTAATTCATTCCCCTAAATATCCATTTTCTTTAATAATATATAGAACTAATTTTTTTTTTAAAGATTTTATTTATTTATTCATGATAGTCACACAGAGAGAGACAGAGAGGCAGAGACACAGGCAGAGGGAGAAGCAGGCTCCATGCAGGGAGCCCGACGTGGGACTCGATCCCGGGTCTCCAGGATCGCGCCCCGGGCCAAAGGCAGGCGCCAAACCGCTGTGCCACCCAGGGATCCCTAGAACTAATTTTTACCTGGGCTCATGACTACCTGAAATCAAGCAATATTCTCAGCCTCTTGTAGATAGAAATGGCCATATGATTAAGCTTGGTTATTGGGGTGCAAGTGGGAGTGTCATGTCATGCGTGTTAAAGGGGTCCCTAATGGGAGAGTGCTTGTCCTTCTTCACTTCTTCCTGCTGGCTGCAGTGTGCCTGTCATCTCTGAAACTCAGCCATATTGGGCCATGAATTAAGAGCTTTATCAGACGAGATCGGGCGCGTTCAGGGTGGTATGGCCGTAGACTTAAGAGCTTTATCCTGTGAAACAAGGAGGAACAAGAGACAAGCTTAGGTCCATGACAATTCTTAAACTATCTTACTAGGTCTAGTCTATAGTCAGATTTCTTTCATGTGTGAGAGGAACTTCTATTTATTTAATTCATTGTTAATTTAGGATTTCTGTTATTTGAAACTGAATGTTGATTCTACTTGGTATAATTTTAATTATTCCTAGACAGCCTCTCTTCTCTATCCCAACCTGTTCTGCCTCTCCCTGTTATGTTCAAGAACTCTTTGAGATTCGGAGCCATGTTTCATTCATTTCTCACATTTGAATGAAGATATGTTAGAAGTTAGACATTCATTCAATGCATCACTATGTGTCAGGCACTGTGTTAAGCAGGAACAATTCAACCATAGTCCATGTCCTGACAGAGCTCAAAATCTAATTGGAAAACAGACTCTGAATAAGCAATCTTAATAGTGAATTTCAGTATTTGCTCCACATTATTTTTACCATGGATATTTTAAAAACTATTGAAAACCATGTCCGTCCTCTACCTCCTATCTATTAAACCAGAATCTCAGGGGATGGGGTCTGGATATCCACGTTTTAGGAGCTTACCAGGTGATTTTAATATGCACTGAAGTTAACAGCCTTTGAATTAAACCAACAGGAAGGCATAGTAATGACCCTGACCATTGTGTCTAGCTTCCATTGGCTGAGGAGTTCCGGAGTATCTTTGCCTTGTGGCCACATTACCTCATCTTCATGTCTCTATCAACGTCTTCTTTCTCTTAATAGGACACTTGTCCTTGGCATTAGGGCCCACCTAGATAATCCAGGATGGTTTTCTCATTTCAAGTTGCTTAATATAAACCTGCAAAGACCTTTTTTAAAATGAGATAACACTCAAAGATTTTAGGAATTAGGGCAAGGACATGTTTTTTGAGGGACAACCATTCAACGCACTGCAAGAATCTGCTGTGTACCAGGTATCAAAATAGTTTTTATGTGTTTATTTATATTTAATCCCAATGCCAAATCCATGAGATAACAATATCCACATTTTATGGTTGTCAGAATACAGACTACTTAATTTTGTCCTTTTTATATTTTGGGGGGCTCAATTTTTAGCTTTAAAAAATACATAATGTTATTCATGTAAGTGTTGTGCAGTGCACTGGTAAAAGATGAGCCTAAAAATAGTATTTCTAGAATAATGATACACAAAGTAGAAAGTCTTGATGCATTAATTTTTGGGGACAGAGAAGTAATGGCCAATGGCAATGTTGGAGATTTTACACAATTAGTTTTTCTTTAGTTATTGACATATTCTAGGTATTTCTCTTTTGAATAAACATATAGAAATATCTTTCTTTTCAACTTGTGGCTGTTTTAATTTCTGAAACAAAAAAAGATCACTGCTAAATGTTTTTCTTATAGCTGAGAGAATGAGAGAAACTTCCTATTGTTCCACAGTGTCTAGTCTCTTCAATATTTAAGGCAGGCTGAAAAATGTCTGTTTTGATGCTTTAATTTGTTTCATTATGATTCCTTGCCAATGATAAAAACTGTTTACTTCGCATTGTATGTAACTAAATATGTAGATACTTGTAGATGTGGTGTATTTACATTTTATTTTCTAAATTTTAATCTCTAATGAAGATGAACATGAGTTTTAGAATGAGACAGGTCTTATATATATTTTAACCCTACTCCAAGCACGTTCTAAAGAGGGGAAAATAATACCTTCCTTGTAGGGCTGGTGTAAGAATTGAGATGATGCATATAAAAATACCTGACACAGTTGATACTTAGACAATATTAGTTACTCTCCCTCTCTATTTAACTCTTTTAAAGGGTTGATAATATTGACTAATTTCTAACTGCAAATGGAGTCAATTTTTTTGTTCCTTACATAGGGAGACCTTGATTATTTGCATTAAAATCCATAATTCAATTTAGAAAGTATATTGATACTAAGAAACAGCAATTAAGATATATTTAATATTAAATATGAAGATGACTGTTAAAAATTATCTTTATAATATGATCTCAAGGAACTCTGTTGATTATTATGTAAAAAAATTCTTATGCATTTGTAATAATGATGAAAATCTATGCAACTTTAACCCAGGCATCTATCTACAGTTAAAAAAAACCTAGGCAAAATGCTATTTTAGGGATGCCTGGGTGGTTCAGTGGTTGAGCAGGGTGTTATCCCAGAGTCCTGGGATTGAGTCCCACATCGGGCTTCCTGCATGGAGCCTGCTTCTCTCTCTGCCTGTGTCTCTGCCAATCTCTCTCTCTGTGTCTCTTATGAATAAATAAATAAAATCTTAAAAAAAAGAAAAATTGTATTTTACTAAGTTCACAAGTTCAACACTTTAGAAAACCTTTGTCTCTTAGACAATTGTACATACTTAGATGTACATAATAGATGATCTGGCTTAATATTCCAGAGAAAGATCAGAAGGGGTAGAAACTAACTAATTAAGAAAGAGTCAGGTCTTTAAAATCATAAACACCCTCGCATACTCAACAGGATACAAAAGCATGAAAATAAAAGCTCGGTACCTAATTAAAACTCATACTCTCTAATTATGTTTTAAACAGTACCTAATTAAAATACACATATATTTAGTATTCTGTTTTCTTAAAGTAAAATATGTCTTGAATAGGAGGAAGTAAATAAAAACTTCTTGTTGAGCTGTTTTACTGAAGAGACTGAACCAAGTCTAAAAGTTTTTAGTAATTAAAGTACTATTCAATTGGATTTTAAAGCTACATATCTTTTATTGAAAACAACCCTGTAAAGTTAATACCTCCCTATGGATTGGTTTATGAGATGTTTTGGATGGATGGAAACTTTGGCTTTATGCTTTTCAGTGAATCCTCCACTGATTTGATGGCAATGTCACCCAGTGATTGGAGGCTTCTATCTTGCTAAGGTTTGGGTATCTGGTTGTATATGCCATCTGGGAAAATTTACCTAAGTACCTCAAAATGCCCTAGGAGAGGACTGTCCTTAGTAAGATTATAAAATGTATATTAAATTCTTGTTTTGTCCAAGCCATCCCTATTCATGCCATTTCTTTGAGCATATTCTCTTTTCTTCAGGTTATTGGTGCTCCGTGGCCACCCCAGCTCTTCTTGTCACTATGAGAAATGATTTACTAAACCAGAGAGTTTTTATTTTTTAAAGCTTTATTTTATTTATTTATTTATTTATTTATTTATTTATTTATTTATTAAGACAGAATATGAGAGAGGGAAAGGGCAGAAGGACAAGACTACTCCCCATTGAGCAAGGAGCCCACTGTTCAATCCCAGGACCCTGAGATTATGACCTGAGTTGAAGTCAGACACAGTTGATTGAGCCATCCAGGCATCCTTCATCCAGAGAGCTTTAACTGAATACTTCAGAGGTTTCTTTGAAGGGCAAAGAGGATTGCAGATAGGGATGGATTTCTGGTTTATCAACCTGCTCCAATCAAAATAGTTCAGCTGTTGTCTGCTTTACTTCTCATGGCTCCTTCTAAGATTTTGTTTAAAGAAAGGTTTTAGCTGTCAAAGGGAAAGTTTTAAGCTAAATTAATGACTCTGACTTCCATTGTGAAAATTTTAATAGAAAAATTAAAAGAAAATACAGTGAACATCCATATCCCCTTCTTCAAGATTCAACAATTAACATTTTGGTCTCCTTGCAAAATCATTTCAGAGAAAATTGTATACCTCAGTAACTCATCCTATGTTTTCTCACATAGTCAAAATGCTCTTATTGTACCTAGAAAATCCATAATTCTCATATATTATCTAATATGTAGTGCATATTTAAAACCTACCCAATTTCATGTCAAATTTGGGGTTATGTTCATTTAGTGTGGAATATCATACCCCTCCCACATATAGTTTTATCTTTCGTGACACTGAACTAGTTTCAAAGAAACTAGATCAGTTGCCTAGAAAGTAGAATGTTTGCATTTGGGCTTATCTGTTTGTGTCCCATGGTGTCCTTTAACTTGTTGCTTTACACTCTGTATTTCCTATAACTGTAGATTAGATCTAAAGGCTCAGTGAGATTCAATTAATCATTTTTGGCAGGGTTCTTCCCAAGTATATTGATCACATCAAGAGATATAAAATGTCACTATTAGTGACTCTAGCTTTGATTACTTGGTTAAGGTGATAATCACAAGATCTTTCTATTGTAAAAGTCTCCCTTTTGGAATTATTAGCTAATTTGAAGGGAGAAACTTGAGAACATTGTGAATTTCCTTGTCCCCATCAACTTTCTATGTAATGGTGTTAGCTTCCATTGCTGATCCTTGACTAAATAATTTCCTCTAAATACATTCTAAAACTATCATTCCATCTGTATTTATTACACATTGTTCTATATAAAAGGGTTTTCATTCATCAATGACAATGAACTCATAGTTCATCCTGAAAAAGTAAAGAAAATGCTTAATTCTTTCCCTCTAATCACCAGTTTTCAGAGTAAAGAGAATAAAAGTTACCTCCAATGGAAGCAACGGATTTTCTTTCACCCCCCTTCTATCTCTTCTGTTCTCTTCTCACTTTTTCATTTTTTAAATATGTATCATATTGTTCTCATGGATTTTTTTTATTAAATGTATTATAATTAACCACAGTTACTCATTTTGAAGTGTGAGTCATTCTAAATGTGGCCGTTGGGAGCACCTTTACGCTGCTTCTTATGTCCATTTGGTATGTTCCTATTAGTCTTTGAGTTAGTTCTTCCTTGCTTTCTGACACAATGTGGCCCATATTCAACTTGTACTTTCCTTGAGCCATACCTAGACTCAGCTATTTCTCCAAGAAGAATTGGTCTCCTCTCACATTTTAAAAACTGTACATTAAAAAAAAAATCTAAAGAAAAAAACCTCCTTATATATAGATGATGTTATATAGTTGTTATTCTCTTATATTTGGGGTAGCAGCATAGGCTTCACGAGTATGTAGTCAGTGCAGTCCCTTAGGGCCCCATGTTTGGAAGAGCCTTGGCTTGACATTGTCTCTGTCGTTGCTATCTTGAAATTCTTAATAATTCTATCTTTGAATATGTGTTTTGTAAATAAAGTCAATGTAACAATTGAGTATGCACTGGGATTTGGATCCCTGGTTGATGCCAAATCTCATTTTCTGTCCACCTCTCAGGAATGAGAACTTCACTGCCCAGTCTGCAGCCCCTGTTGTTCTGCCCTCAGATACTTCTCAGTGCCCTTGTGCAAGACCCATGCTATCCTCTGCTCATAGCTGGGGCCTTGGTGTAGACACATAGTGGGCCATGGCCTGGTGTGATTGCCTTGTAGCATCTTGTAGGGCATAGAGGCTATTCTCTCTGCCTTGGCTGGCAGCACCATAATTTGTCTGCAGGGCTGTGAGTCTGAGGCTTCATTTACATAGGAATAAGCCTCTCACTCATTCCTACTAGATACCAAGCATATCCTAATGTGGATGATGAAAGATCCTTGGGCTTCCTTAATCTGCCTGAGTTAGGGTAACAAACTGTTGGGAAGGGTAACAGCCTGACTTCCTAAGGCCCTGCCTCTAGATGGTGCACCGTGCATCAATTCAGGGACTTGCTTTGAGAACCATGAGTACTGAACTTAAATGAAAAAAATAAATAAATAAATAAAATTACACTTGGAGACCAGAATGAGAGTTCACGATATGAAATATTTGCAGCTAGTGGAAAAGTTTGTGTATGCCTGGAAAAATTTATTCATCACTGAACAGTGTTTTAATGATATTTAAAATGCTTTTGCCAGTAAATCAACTAATTAATATAAATTATAGTTTACTACATATTACATGTGTGGATGACTCTGGAAGGAAGGACACATATGAAGATTTTTATGGTGGAGTTGCTTGTGAGGGGAGAAGAACATACACATAAAAATTTATATTTCATGTATTTGGATAACATCTATTCTAAACCCCTCATTTTGAAAACGATGAAACCACCTAGATAAGTTATAAGATGTACCAAATAAAGAACTAAAACTAGACTCCCAGATTCCTCTCCAAATCCTGCTGTTTCTAGTTTATTCTACTGCCTATGGCAATATAAAATAGCATGTGAGAAAAGCCAGTTGAGTGATGCAGATTGTCAAGTAGTGCTATAGTGATTCATAGGGTGGAGTAATCACTATAGGTTGGAGAAGTTGCAAAGCACTTTGCTGGCTGCCAAGGGATTGAGTTGGATAAAGTATGCCCCTCCCCCTTCCCATATACTTCTGATTGTCACTTATTCTGGTCAAGTTTTTCCATAATTCTTGGCTTCTGAGTTTTCTCCAAGATAAATCTTTATCTTTATATATATATATATATATATATATATATATATATATATATATATTTTTTTTTTTTTTTAGAAAAGATTTATCTTGGAGAGAGAATGTGGAAGGAAGGGTTGTGGAAGAGGGAGAAAGAGAATCTCAAATTGACTCCCTGGTGAGCTCAGAGCCCAATGTCATCTTAGGACCCTGAGATGGTAACCTGAGCCAAAATTAAGATTCGGATCTTTAACTGACTCAGCCATCCAGGTATCCCTAATTTATATATTTATTAAATTTATTCTTTAATGTCTGTCTCCTCTGACTTCACAAGAACATAAGTTCCACAAGAGCAGAAATTTGTCTTCATTTTACTGATGGTTTTTCCAGGGCCTAAAAGACATGCCTAATACATGGTGGGGGCTTAAGGAGTATTTATTGAATGAATAAACCAATGAGTGAGCAAGTAAGGAAAATAATCCCCTAAATTTAAGAATTTATTTATGTTGGGAAACAACGAGAGACAAGAAGAGGTAGAAGAGATAAAAGCTGGAATTAGAAGAACCTTAAATCATAAAAGAATTTGGAGCTTGTCTATATGCAGTGGGTGTCATGAAGACATAATTTTAGCACTGACTCCATGAACACACATGGATTTTCATTTATCAAGTTATGGACTGCTTATTTTTATTATAATAAATACTTTCCTCCCAGGTTCCAGTTGATGTGGATGTTTGTTTTAATTATAAGATAGACTGGAAATATCATTTTGCCATACTGAACTGTTGGAATAGTGGAAAAATCTCTGGAAAATAAATTTGGTTTTGATTTTGTAGATGTGTATGCATCCATTTGTAAATGGGTATTATGTACCTTGAATTAATATGTACTTATGCTGAAGTACTTTAAGTCCTGATATTACTTGGAGTATATTCTGTTCTCAGCAAATGTTTTTATGTTTCAGTAGGCCTCATTCAGTTTGAGTTAGAAATTGCCAAAACCTTTCAATAAGACTTTACCATATGTAGCAATTCATATTTTTATTTTTTTCTTAGTAAAGATTGTTTTATATTCCACTTGGATGCAGAAGGCCTTTAGTTTTATTGTGTGATAAAAGCAGTCAACAAGCAAATGCAAATGCACTGGGAACATTTGGGTAATTATAATTATTTGACTTTAACCCCACAATCTTTTTTCTTTCCATATGGGGAAACAGTTAATATCCCTCTTTTAACTTAAACGTATCTAGAGGATCATTCATACTAATAAATTATAAAAGTTTCTTAGTTGATCTTACATAGAACACAGATGCCAGAGTGATACACATTTTTAAATAACCAATTACTGGGCACCCGGGGGTCTCAGTGGTTTAGCGCCTGCCTTCAGCCCAGGGTGTGATCCTGGAGACCCTGGATCGAGTTCCATGTGGGGCTCCCTGCATGGATCCTGCTTCTCCCTCTGCTGTGTCTCTGCCTCTCTCTCTCTCTCTTTCTGTGTCTGTCATGAATAAGTAAATAAAATCTTAAAAAAAAATAAAGTAAAATACCAGTGGGTGATTCATACTTCAAGCACTAAAAGGAAAACTTATATTAGAATATTATATTATAAAGTATAAAAATTGACCAATATGATAAGTCAAAACCTAATAAAGAAGAGCTTTCACATACAAAAATAAACAACCACCTTCCTCTACATAATGAAAAACAATTACAAACTTCTGGTAAGTTCAAAAATAGAGAAACCACAATCCCTTTCTCTCTCCACTCACATATACACACCAGGGAAGAAACCACTTGACATGATTTCTATCAGCATGAGTTAGCTTTGTTTATTCTAGAATTTTATCTAAATGAAATAATATAGTATATACCTTTTGGTGTCTAGATTTTCACCCAGCCTATGCTTTGGAGATTTACTTATTTGTTGTGTCTTTCAATAACCTGTTCCTTTCTGCTGTTGAGTATTTGTTCCATGGTACAATTTAGCAAAGCTTGTATATCCATGCACTAAGTGATAGCCTTAATTAACAAAGTTTTATTTTATTTTATTTTTTTATTATTATTTTTTTTGTACAGGGTCCTTGGTGGCCATATATTTTTATTTCTCTTGAATAAATACCTAGCAGGGGAATTGCAGAGTCATAGGGTAGATTTATGTTTAATGTTTAACAAATGGCAAGACAGTTTTCCAAAGAAGTTGTACAATTTTACATTCCCACCAGCAATATTTGTGAGTTCCAGTTGCTCCACATCCTCTCCAACATTTGCATTCACTTTAGCCATTCCTGAGGGTGTAGAGGCAGATTACATTGGTTCTAATCAGCATTTCCTGATAACTGATGGTTTTAAGACCTTTTTCATGTGCTTATTGGTTCTTTGTAAATCTTTTTGTGAAAAAAGTGTCTAAATGGTTTTGCATGTGTAATAGTAACAGATTTGGAAGAGGAAGCAGATAGTAAATTAATTTTTAAAAGCTCCCATTAATTAAAGAGCTCCCATTAATACACCTTACTGTGTGCCAGCCAGTTAGGTACTTGGTCCACATTACTTTCTGTAAATTTCCTACAAAGTAAATATTATTATCTCCATGATTAAATAACTTGAATATACTTAAATAACTAGAAACTTTAAGAAAAACATATTCACATGAGCTTAATGTAATAAAATTGAGTCTCTACTTAAGCAAATCCAATATAAGAAATATTTATTAGTATAATATGTTTATGTTAAACATAAAAGAGCTTAAACTGTTTTAGAATACTTTTATTTTCTGATTTTATTCATCTATATCACTATTAATTATTAAATAATTGCAATTATTTTTTCTACAGTTAATACAAATCACAACATTGCATTGTATATACTAAATTTTTGTTTTAAAGTACTTGTTACACATTCTGCTGTTGAAGAGACCATATTTATAATTGAGGATCTTATTTAAAGCTTTTGAGTATAGTTCTAAGTACTTTCGTATTACCAATGATGTGAAAAAATAAAAACTCTCTTGTTATAAAAAAATATATAATTTAATGTAAAAAAACATAAATGATTAAGCAGAAGAAAATAAAACATTAGGTAGGAAAAATTGTATTTAAATTAAATGTACCAAAACTCAGGGGTAACATTAAATACCAAGTGAATATGAGTAAACAAGAGAAGGAGTGGCTTTGAGTCATTTAGAAACCTTTTTTTTTTTTTTAATTTTTATTTATTTATGATAGTCACAGAGAGAGAGAGAGAGAGAGAGAGAGAGAGAGAGAGACAGAGACACAGGCAGAGGGAGAAGCAGGCTCCATGCACCGGGAGCCTGACGTGGGATTTGATCCCGGGTCTCCAGGATCGCGCCCTGGGCCAAAGGCAGGCGCCAAACCGCTGCGCCACCCAGGGATCCCCCGCTGTGCCACCCAGGGATCCCTAGAAACCTTTTAAGACCATTTACCCTACCCTCTCCACAAAAAAAAAAAAAAAAAAAAAAAAAAAAAAAAAAAAAATTTCATGACTAAGTCTAAAATGAAGAACTTTATTTGGGAATCAGTTATATAAAAATATTCTGGGGCATGCTTTTGTGAGGAGGATACATTAGCCATGGAGAACATTGCCTTAGCCTTGGCCTAGAAGATCTGTTTTTAAAATTTTAAAAATATTTTATTTATTTTGGAGAAAGAGAGAGTGCACATGGGGACAGGGGCAGAGGGAGAGGGAGAGAGAAACCCAAGCAGACCCTGGGCTGAGAGCGGAGCCTGATGTAGGACTCAATCTCACAACCCTGAGATCAGACCTGATCTGAAACCAAGAGTCTGACACTTAACCAAATATGCCACCCAGGTTTTCTGAAGATCCCTTTTTAATAAAGCAATTTTCTGACACTGTTTTTCTGGATAAAGTGGGCTCATTGGGATACATCTGTCCAGTGGGCATTAAACAAGTAATGAGTCAGAAAGCATTTTCTTTTATGTTCAGACCAACATTAAATATCAATTCAAAATCTTTTTTATGAAGCCATTGCATAGTCCCTTGTGGTTTAATATAAATATATCAAAGTAAAGTGCTATAAAATCTTTCCAAGCAGTACTGGGAACATGGGGGCAGGGAGTGTGTGAGGAATCCAGATACCTGTTTACCTTCATTAGGGTCAGGATAAATGAGTTCAGGTTACCAAGACTGATTCTAGTTTTTTGTGGTTCATCTTGTTTTTCTTTCTAATGTGAGTGAATATACTTTTTAGAAGTCCTTGGAACCAGACTTCTACCTTCTCTATGTGTAATGATCTCAAGGCTATAAACTTGACATTATAGTTGACATTGACATAAACTCCAGATGTTTAAGAGGCTTGTGTCATTATGATTTCAAAGGCAACTGCCACTAGCCTTGTGAAGTCAATTTCACATATGTGATACGTATCTGAGACCTGAAGAACATATGGCTTGATCAATGTCATATTACCCAAGACAGTTGAATAACTGGGATTAGAACCCAGGTATGTTTACTCCTTCCAAAATTTTACAAAGCCCTCAGAATTAGATAGCCTCTTCTAGGTGAGTGCTTTCATCCTGTGCAGATTATAAGATTGGGTATTTGTTCACCAAACTAGAAAAAGCCATTTCTCTGGATATTTGATTTTATGAAACACCAAGGAGTATAATTTTTATTAAAAATATGGAGTATAAAGTATTTGTATTTTTTAGCTTACCTAATTTTTTCTTTTACTTTTCTAGACTCAGATAATTATAAATAAGTTTTTAACCAAATGAATGTCAAGATAGACATTCAAATCTTGTACAAGACAAAGTGCGATTCATTGTTTAAGGTTGTCCCAAACTTTGAAGGGTATTTAGCATCACAAGCTTCTACTCAGCACTGCACCATATCCTTTTCCCCCACTCTAGCAGATATAGACTTCTATTATTGTATATCGAGCACTTTACTAAATGTGTTTAATCACAAATTTGTGGCTTCTGCTAACCTGTACATTCTTTGAGAATGTACAATATGTCTTTATTTTTCTACCAGGAAAAGCAAATGCAGTTCTGGGCTCTTTCAGATAACTTGATATATAAATATATATATCATATATATATGCCCACTGACTCATTACTTGTTTAATGCCCACTGGATGGATATATATATATATCTGTCTATATCTGTCTTTCTCTCTCTCTCTCTCTCTCTCTCTCTCTATATATATATATATATATGTTGTACTTTATACATATACATCTCTCTCACTCTCCATATATTATATATAATACACTTTGTTTTTTAGAACAGTTGTAGATTTATTGCAGAACTGACCAGAAGGTACAAAAAGGTTCTTGTGGATTTCCTGCCCCACACATGCACAGCTTCCCCCATTATCCACATCCCCAGAGTGGTACGTTTGTTATTGTTAATAAACCAGTGTTGACACATGATTATCCTCTGTGTCCACAGTTCACATTATTAGGGTTTACTCCTTGGTATTATATATCCTGTGAGTTTGACACATGTGTAATAATATGTATCTACCACTCATGAATCATTCAGAAGAGTTTCACTACCCTAAAAATTCTCTGGGCTCCCCCTATTCATCCCTTCATTCTCTGAATGTCAATCACGGATCTTTTTATTGTTTCTATAGTTTTGCAATATACACTTTTTGCATAGTATTCCAATCATCAATTGCTGCATTACAAACCATTCCAAAATTTAGTGGTTTTTAACAACCATTTACTATTATCTCTGACTTTACCATGAGCTGCCTGAGTTTAGCTGGGCCATTCTTGCTTGAATTCAAGCTTACTGCTTCACAATACATCTTAGGATGTAGTAAGGTGGTAAATAGCAATGCAGCCATCCAAGGATTCACTTGGGCTGATAGTCCAAGACAGTTTCTTTACCCACATGTCTAGAGCCTCAGCTGGAATGACTGAACATCTGGGGGCTGGCCAGGCATCTCTCTTTCAGTGTGGCCTCTCTGCATGCTTAGTTCAGGTTTTCTCACAACACGGCAGGGTAGTTAGACTTCCTACACGGCAGTTAGCTTCCCCCTGAGTAAGTGTACCATGAAAGAGTATAAAGAAGCTGCCATTTCTCTTACAGGCCAGGTCCCAAAGTGGCATAGTAGTATACTCATTGTATTCTATGGGTCAGAATAGTCACAGGCTCAATCCAGATTTAAGGGGGTGGAAAAATAGACCTTAGACCTCATCTCTTGGTAGGGAAGTGACAAAGAATTTATGGCATCTTTAATCTACCACAGATGGATAATAGCATTTGAGTTAAGTCTGGAATGAGAAATAGATAATTACAACAGAAAAAAAATAGAATTAGGAAAGGGCATTCTAGGTAAAACAAATCATGAAATTATATACAGGAGACAGTCCACAGTATTCCAATTTCCTGGAGTATAGTAAGTAGAGAGTAACTTGGTGAAATACAATATAAGGTAAAGTCAGATAATGGCAAGAGTTTTTGTTTGTTTTATTTTATTCACTTGAGAGAGAGCGAGAGCTAGAGTGAGAGCATGAACGGGGGGTGGATCAGAGGGAGAAGTAGACTCCCTGGTGAGTGGGGTGCCAACAAGGGGCTCGATCCCAGGACCCCAGGATCATGACCTGAGCCAATGGCAGACACTTAACCAACTGAACCACCCAGTACCCCTAAGTCAGATAATGGCAGTTTTGAATATCACAGTAAGGAATTTCCACTTGAATTAACAGTCAATAACTACAAAAGAACATATAGGTGAGCCATCCAACTTTTGTTAAATCTTGATGAGGGAAGAGCCTACTACTTGTGCAGCAATACGTAGTTTTAGAAGTAATTTTTCAATTATCCTATTCATCACAGCAAGGATAATGTGAACAGGGCAGTAGAAAACATTATCACCTTGAAGTCTTTTCTCACCCTTGCCTCATTACACTTAACCAAAAATCCCATCCTCCCTCCTCTATGTTCCTCTAGTACTTTCTTTAATTTTAGCACTACAACCAGTCACAGCACATTGTATCATGCTCATTTCTGTATGTGTTCTGTGGATTTAGTTCCTAGACACATTCCCCAAAGGCCTTTCCTTATTTAGTGTCCCTGCTATTGAATGGATGGTTTAGCTCAGTAAGTTCAAATTAACATGTGAAAACACAATTGCATCTCTTAATTGGCTGGACAATTGATTCCTCTTGATTACTTGAAATATGGATTTACTTTACTTTATCATGCTTTATCCTTCCTCATTGTAGTTAGGTAGAAACAAGAAATGAAAATAACAATTCTTTTTTTATCTTTAAAAAATTGTCTTCTGATTGAGGACTGAAGTGCTTTTCCTATTCTGTTTCATTATATACCTGTATGTTCTCCATGTAAATGTCGTTGTACGTGTGTATTTTCTCCTTGTAAATGTCATTTGATGAAAGGATCAAGGATGCTATGTGGATGATAGAATCTGCTTAAAGAAATCTTAATGCTTAGAAAAATTGAGATATTTTGTAAGTGGAGCTTAGCTCATACTGGTTTGGAGTAAAGTACAATGTAAAATGAGATAAGAAGAGAAGATCTATATGAAAGAAACTTTATTAACTGATCTTTTCTTGATCATGTATCCATACACATCTACTCAAACATTTGCTCAACATCACTCATCATCAGGGAATTACAAATGAAAATCATGATAAGACACCACCTCACACCTGTCAGAATGGCTAAAATTAACAGCATAGGAAACAATAGATGTTGGTGAGGACGTGGAGAAAGGGGACCTCTCTTACACTGTTGGTGGGAATGTAAGCTGGTACACCCACTCTGGAAAACAGTACAGAGGTTCCTCAAAAAGTTAAAAATAGGACAACCCTATGATCCAACAATTATACTACTAAGTATTTGCCCAAAGGATACAAAAGTACTGATTTAAAGAGGCACATGCTGGAGCACATGGGTGGTTCAGTCAGGTAAACATCTGTCTTCAGCTCAGGTCGTGATCCCAGGGTCCTGGGATTGAGCCCTACATTGGGCTCCCCATTCAGGTGGGGTGTCTGCTTCTTCCTTTGCCCCTTCCTTTGCCTGTCTTTCTCTCCCTCTTCCACACTCCCTCTCAAGTAAATAAATAAAATCTTTAAAAAAAATAAAAGAGGCACATGTACCCTGATGTTTATAGCAGCGTTATCAACAATAGCCAAAGTATAGAAAGAGCCCAAATGTCCCTCAACTGATGAATGGATAAAGAAGATGGCGTGTGTGTGTGTGTGTGTGTGTGTGTGTAAGGGAATATTAGCCATCAAAAAAAAAATGAAATCTTGCCATGTGCAACAACATAAGTGGAGCTAGAGTGTATTATGCTAAGCGAAATAAGTCAGAGAAAGACAAATACCATATGATTTCACTCAAATATGGAAACGAAGAAACAACAGATGAACATAGAGGAAAGTAAAAAAGAGAGAGAAGCAAACCACAGAGACTCTTAACTATGGAGAATAAACCGAGGGTTGATGGAGTGGATGTAGCCAGGGGATGGACTAAATGGGTGATGTGTATTGAGGAGGGCACTCTGTGTTAAGCACTGGATGTTATACGTAGGTGATGAATCATTGAATTCTACTCCTAAAACCAATATGACATTATATGTCAACCAACTAGAATTTAAATAAAGATTTGGAAAAAAAGGAGATTCCTATGATGGGCTGGCATGCTACATTTGAACATGATTTTGCAAATAGGCGTTGGGAATTCAAATTAAAACTGAGAGAGAAGTTGAAGATATAGTGTTTTTCAGGCAACCTCTAGGCTTCAAGAAAGATGGTAAGTATGTCTTCCTTAAATATATTAGTAGCTCAAAATGATTATCTTCTCTCTGCATTTAAAAGCATATAGTCTCAGGATTTTTGTCTTTGTTACTGTAATTCAGAATGCTCTGGGTTGTAAGAGGTTTAACTGAAATGAGACAAAATCTTGAACTCTTTGAATAAAAGTTCAGTATATCATGGTATTTTTGTGACATGTATATATAAAAGAGAGGGAAGGGAATTCTGAAAGTACTCTTCCAGCTTAAAAAGAAACCTCACAACTATTAATACTTTCAGGAAACAAGGAGACCAATTTAAATATTATTAAAGGGCACATAATCATTGAAATGTTGAGAGGCACTCAGAATTGAAAATCTGGAATGCTAACAGGTTGTGTTTCTCAGGACAGAGCAATAATATTTAAAGTCCAGGTATCCAAAGAATCCTTTGTACAAATAACATTTCAAAGGACAGTTTCAATAACATAACACAGAAGAGACTACACTTTTTAACATATATTTCATAGGAGTACAAGATCAACATTTCTCTAGATGTTGTTTTTTATAAACATTTTATCAGAACTAGTTGTGTGAAGTAGAATAATGTGTATTTTTCTGCGACTATAGGGAGAGAAATATTTTATCCTTTCCATATTTCTGAGATTTCTTATACCAGCATTTAGGAGTACATGCAATTTCAAATTTTAGCACTGTGGTACCATCACATACAACCAAGAGGGAAGAGAAAAATTGGCCTAAGACAATTTAAAATGTCAAAAGGAAAAGGCACAGATAATTTTTACAAAGAGAACCATGAGGCATCAAATGTTTTGCATGCACAATTCTTTCCTTTGTTAACCGTAATCAACACTCCATCTTAAATTTGAATCTGTGTAGTCTCTCTTAAATATCTTATTGTAGCACAATACTTAGCATCCCAGTAAGCATATTTGTGATGCATCCTTTTAAGGCTGCATTGCTTGCAGCATTTTATAAGCAGTACTTCTACATGTAAATGAACACTATCCTGTTCATTTTATTTTGTATTTCTTAATTCCCTACAAGGTTACTAGCTTATATAAATAGATCCCCAATGCAGTGTGACTTGCCCATTTTCTTCTGTATGGGGCTTGATAATTCATGGATACGTTTTAAATGGGCAAGGATATAGTTGGAGGGCTCCTTACAAGGAGTGGACATATTTAGTCTTTGGTGACTAGGGTGAAATTCCCATTCTCTCACTGGAGACCAGGTTTAGAGAAGCAGTCCTTGTATTTCTCTGTTGTTTTAAAAGGTCGGTTGGGTTCTTGACCTCTCCAATAGAGCAGGTAACTCCAAAGAACAAATATGTTGTTTTCTGACATCATTTTGCCTCAGCCCTTTCACAAGGAGGATGAAACTTTCCTGTGTAGATTCTTGGAAGCTAAAGCATTGCAAAGTTTTTAAAATTTCAAGTTTTATAAAGAAACAAAGTTGTGATATATTCTGCAAACATCATATTTTTACGGCAACATTGGATAGTTACTAATGCTGGTTTTCAAAAACAATTTTGTTGTTTCTATTACAAAAAAAGTTCAAAGACAACAGTCACTCCCCCTTTGTTTGGGGCTAAGTAGGAAACTACTAATTCTACAAACATGATTCTTCCTTGTATCATGCCCAGAATGTTTAGGAAAGGAAATATTCCCCTACAGAAGGTAGACTGTTACCTCAGGCGAAAGACTCTGTCATCACAGAGATTTCTCTTTCAGTGCTATGTGCCATGGAGGGCCGACCCAGTATTTAGAAACATTTGAGAATTTGAGAATGTGTTGTTGCTGTATCTTTGCCATAGAACTGAATACAGTAGCAGTAATTAGGTGCAGGTGTATATTTTTATGTGATATAATTCCACACAGTTCTTGAAGATAATTTTTTTGTTCTTATACTTGATGCTCAATGATCAAATTAATAAGATCAGATGGGATGGTGTGTAGTTAGAAGTTATTAGAGTACTCACTGAAACACACTGTTACGTTGGGTTTTAGTATTTGTAAATTGAAGCTTTTATACTGATAGGAAAGAGGAGATTAACAATCCTGATGAGCATTAAGGAGGACACATGATGATATGAGCACTGGGTGTTATACTAAATGTTAGCAAACTGAATTTAAATAAAATATAATATAAAGAAATACACAAACAAAAAACAATCCAGTTCCTTTGTTGTGTGACAGTTCTCAAGTAAGAATATTTTTCAATGAGTAGTCAAATCAGTTCTTGGTGAAAAAGGCAATAGAAAAGTAGTTGGGACTTAAACCTCTCTTCCTTTTTTCTTTCTTTTTCTCCTTCCTTCCTTCCTTCCTTCCTTCCTTCCTTCCTTCCTTCCTCTTCTAGACAACAGGGAATGCCAAGGTGATATATGAAAACAAAGATAGGACTTGTTAGGGACAGGTAAAGTCAGAAGCATGGCATTCCTTTAATGAATATGTAGGTTGAATGCTCTTACCTTGGATAATGTTAGTCCCGGGTGGAATAAGTCTGGAGTTTGGGGCAACTTTGATACAAGTGTTGTGGAATTTCTATTTTTAGGGTTAGTTTAGGATTGCCAGGTTTCTAAAGAGTCTCACACCTCTATAAGTAGTTTTATATTGTTTGTTATCATGAGTCTGGAGTCAAGTGAATAAAATGCAAATTAGTAGCAAGAACTCTATGCTAATAGGAGGCTTGAATCCAAGACAGTAGTTCCTGATACCTAACTACTAAATGTCAGCAGGATGTGATAAAACCTTTCAGTGAAATTCTAGTGATGTCTTCCTTTACTAATGCTCTGAGTGAGTTATGTCTTGGTGTGACAGCATTGTTTGTCCAGGGCTACTGGTAGATCTTCTTGTATTGTGAATGGAATATGTTCATATGACTTACTAGTGTTTTGCAGTAATAAAGTGTAACATTATCAAACACTTAAATGATTTCCCCATGAGTGGTCTCTGTGAAAGGAATCAGAAGCACCACAGAGGATTCATTAATAATTTATAGTGGGAAGTTTCTAGTCTTCTGTTTACTGTTCTTAAGAACTTGGAGCAGTGCATCTGATTGCTTCAGTTCTGTTTCTGCACAAACTTTGGTCAGTTTATATTTTCAGGATTCATTTTATTTATTTTTTTATTTTTTATTTTTTTATTTTTTGTTTTTAAGACTTTATTTGAGAGAGAAAGATAGAGAGAGAGAGGAGAGAGGGGGAGGGATGGAGGGAGAGAGAGAGGAGGGGGAGGGTCAGGATTCATTTTAATAAATTCTGCTACACATGGATGTGGGGAATGAAGTCATGGATGAATCTAGGACTTCACACACTTCCTTTACAATCTATCTTTAAGCTTCATCCCCTGACAACTTTTAATAGTAAGTAATTCAACCATGGGACAAGGTCATTTAGAAGTCAGCCTTTTCATATTATAAAATATGCATATAGTTACTAAATTGTTTTCATGTGAACATTAAAAAATGTGAATAAAATAAATTACTTTCAAAGGGAAAGTTAAGCCTGCTTCTTTGATTTTAGAACTTTCTTACACTGAAGACCTGAAAAATAGGGCAGATTTCATAATACTTTTTGAGCAATGCTGGAAACATTTGGAGCATACTCATCATGCTAAATATTTGTAACATCCTTCTTTGTTTTTATGTCTGTACACATGAATTACAGGAGTAAGATGAGGGAGTAAATTCTTTAGTACTTCTAAAGTGGCAGAGAAGTGCCAAAGATAATCTATATGTGAAAGTTACCCTGAGTGCATTAGCTTTAAAAATCAATGCTATAAAGATCATACACAGACTCACACACATAATTAAAGACTATATTATGTGTATTATAATCGTACATATTATATATAAATATATATTATAATTATAATCTTTAATTTTCTCTATTATTGATATGTTTTGTACATATATATATTCAAAATAGTGACCTGATTTTGAACGACAAATCTAAATCAATTGACAAAGTAGAACTGTTAGTTGTTAAAGATAAAAGTTTCTGAGAATAGAGACTAGCCACTGCTCTAGTTGCATAGTTAGAGGAGACACATTTTCTAACAACCAAGCAGGAGCAAAGATTCCTCTGTGAAGCTAGTGATACATTGAGATCTCTCGACCCTGTGTGGAATGTAAAAAACTTAAAATATTTCAGCTCCTTTATTTTTTAAAAATTTTTTAAAGAGTTTCTGCTCCCTTAGAACTGAGTAGTCCTCATTGTTTTTACAATTGCTCAGTTAGTCTTGAGCTGCCATCAATGCACAATAAGGGCCAGAGTGAATGTTAGCAAAGCATTGAGAGTTAAGAGAAACACTCTGGCAAAGGGTTCTGCTAGCTGGACAACCTGCCCAGAAGGCAAAGAGGAAATTTTGCTAATTCATTTGTAATTATTTATTTATTATTTATTTATTTATTTATTTATTTATTTATTTATTTATTATAGTCAGAGAGAGAGAGAGAGAGGCAGAGACATAGGCAGAGGGAGAAGCAGGCTCCATGCACCGGGAGCCCGACGTGGGATTCGATCCTGGGTCTCCAGGATCGCGCCCTAGGCCAAAGGCAGGCGCCAAACCGCTGCGCCACCCAGGGATCCCTGTAATCATTTATTAATTCCTAGCCAAAAACCAATTTTATTTCCTTAGAACTACAGGTTATTAGACAAAATCTTCAAAATTAACTTTAATATAACTTGAATTACATACACATATACAATAGAATCACATCAAATACTATATTTAAATGATATTGTTTGATCTTCAACACA
This sequence comes from Canis lupus dingo, assembly GCF_003254725.2. Classification (NCBI taxonomy): domain Eukaryota; kingdom Metazoa; phylum Chordata; class Mammalia; order Carnivora; family Canidae; genus Canis; species Canis lupus. The sequence continues at coordinate 12,945,069 of NC_064259.1, read as the reverse complement.
ATTACTTCATCAAGCACCTTGTAAGAATACATTTGTCATGCTTTAATTTTGCCATCTTAGCTTGAGTGCTATGAAGATGAACATGTTCATACATGGCAAAGAATACACATAAGGATTGCATGGTAGCTCTTTGTACTCACCCTTTGTCTCATGTTTACTTTTTGGTTCCTTTGTACTTGTATCTTTTAAATTTATTTCCACTGTTTTGTTTTGTTTTGTTTTCAGACCCTGATTTTCTTTTCATTTTTTTAAAGGATTTATTTATTTAAGAGAGTGAGAGCACGCTTGAGCAGGGTGCAGGGGAGGGGCAGAAGAGAGAGAGAGAAAAGCAGGCTCCCTGCTGAATGTGCTTTGAGTCAGGGATAGTAAATTAAGACAGAAGGGTGAATGATGAAGAATTCAATATGCTGAGTTACATGATTGGGAATGATGAATGACATTGGGCCCAGAGGCAGGGGAGTCCATAATGGAAGCCATAGACTAAAATGAAGGGTGCATGAAGGCAAATGGTGGGGGTGAGGTTGTAGCAGTGAGAGGGTCCAGAATAAAAAGGATCTTGTTTCTTATACAAGAGCAATCATTATCAAGCTAAATGTCTTTAAAGGTCATTTCAAATGAGGAAAAAAATCAAAGTTTGCATTTTGGTTGAATTATAATTAGCCAAAGTCAACTTTATTTGACTCTCAGCTCATTGAATTATGTTTTTTTTCTTTCCAGAAAAGGAGAGAAAAAATAGTGAGATAATTGACAAACTAAACAACCAGCACATTTCATAAACTAACAGTGCTTTCTACAATAAATATGCCTTATGAGTCATGCAATTCTCTAAACATATTTACAAATTTTTGATAATAGCACAAGCCTTGGGGTTAAAGGGTTACATACCAGATGGGTAAATACAGGCTTTGTATAAACACAATTTGATATCAAGGGAATCATGTTTTATTTTGACTATCAGTAAGACACAACAGAAAATATCTATAATCTATGATAAACATGCTTGAATTTAATCTCAATCCAAACATTTGCCTCAACTAAAGTTTCTTTTTGTTAAATCATTGCATCTTAAATATTCTGTTATCAGAGAACTTTCTCAACAAAAAGTAAAGCAAATTTCAGCACAGTACCTGAATTAACAAAGCATTATTAGCTCTAAGGAGATGATTTCCTTTCTGGGCAAACTTGTGGTCTATTATTCATGTTTAATCAAGACTGAATAAGAAGAGACTTATATTTTTTAAAAAATAAATATTTACAGTGAACTTATAAAGCATAGAGATAGCATAAACATCTGTGAAGCTATCCCCCTGTGATATTGTGATTTGTAAGAAATAAATACTTGGTTTCCTTCCCCATTTCTGGAAAATCCTTAGATTTCCCAAGTGATGAGAGTGATAAAGGTAATTTTTAATGTTAATGAGGTGAATTTTGTTCTTTTGGTTGTTAAAAAAAGATTTTATTTATTTATTCATGAAAGACACAGAGAGGGAGAGGCAGAGACATAGGAAGAGAGATAAGCAGGCTCCATGCCGGGATCCCGATGTGGGGACTTGATCCTGGGACTCCAGGATCCAAGCTGAAGGCAGGTGCTTAAGCGCTGAGCCACTCAGGCATCCCATGAGGTGAATTTTGGATTATATATAAGGATCAGGGCTGGTTTCCAGGAGAATCAACCATGTAATTAGAGGGTTGGAACTTTCAGTTCCACTCTAGACCTCTGGGGAGGGGAAGGGAGCTGGAGATTGAATCAATTTCCAATGGCCAATGATTTTATCAATCAAGCCCCATATAATGATACTTCCATAAAAACCCCTAAGGGCTGGAATCAGGGAGTTTCTAGGTTGGTAAACATCTGGATATTCAGAATAGTGTGCGCAGAGAGGGTATGGAAGCTCCATGCCCTTTCCCCATGCCTCACCCTATCCATCTCTTCCATCTGGCTATTCTGAGTTACATTCTTTTATAAAAAACCAGTGATCTAGTTAGTAAAATGTTTCTCTGAGTTCTATGAGCCATTCTAGGAGATTAATCCAACCCACGGAGGAAGTTGTGGGCACCTCCGAACTGTAGCCAGTTGGCCAGCTGGTGTCCAGAGAATTGTTTGTTGTTGGAGTGGGAGAACTCCTTTTCATCACTCACCCTTCTCCCCCCATCCTCTCCCCCTCCCATGCTGGAATTGGTACTAGAACCTAAAAGACCTTCCAATTTATGGAGGAGAACATCACCAATATATTTTGAGGCTATTCATATATTTAATTCCAATACATCACTTGTTCTTTAACTGAATAACTACTATCCTAATTTTTAAAACAATTCTCATGTTTTAAAAAATAATGTATTATGGCACCTAGAAGCAGCTCCTTGTGCTCCTTCTGGAACCTCTGTCAGGTTCAGCCTCCTCACCTCCACTCCAGCCTCCATGGCAGCCTCTACCACGTCCATCAGGGTGACCCAGAAGTCCTACAAGAGGTCCACCTCTGGCCCCTGGGGCCTTCAGCAGCTGCTCCTACAAGAGCAGGCCCAGCTCCCACATCAGCTACTCTGCCTTATCCCAGGTGGGTAGCTTCCAGGGTGGCATGAGTGTGGTCAGGGGCAACCACGGATCAGGGGCATGGGGGCATCATGGCTGTCTCAGTGAACCAGAGCCTGCTGAGTCCCTTAAGCTGGAGTTGGACCCCAACATCCAGGCAGTGCGCACCCAGGAGAAGGAGCAGATCAAGAGCCTCGACAGTTTTCCTCCTTCATTGACAAGGTCAGACACCTGGAGCAGCAGAACAAAATCCTGGAGACCCTGTGGGGCCTCCTGTAGCAGCAGAAAACTGCTTGGAGCAACATAGACAACATGTTTGAGAGCTACATCAACAACCTCCGGAGGCAGCTGGACACCCTGAGGCAGGAGAAGCTGAAGCTGGAAGTGGAGCTTGGCAACATGCAGAGGTTCAGGGAGGACTTCAAGAATAAATAGGAGGGTGAGATCAAGGAGCTTGCAGACATGGAGAATGAGTGTGTCCTCATTAAGAAGGATGTGGAGGAAGCTTACATGAACAAGGTAGAACTGGAGTCCCTCCTGGAAGGGCTGGCCGACGAGATCAACTTCTTAAGGCAGCTGTATGGAGAGGAGATCTGTGAGCTGCAGTCCCAGATCTCGGACACACGTGGTGCTGTCTACGGACAACAGCCGTTCCCTGGACCTGGACGGCACCATCGCCCAGGTCAAGGCCCAGTATGAGGACATCACTGGAGCAGTGCGAGTACCAGGAGCTCATGAACGTCAAGCTGGCCCTGGACATTGAGATCGCCACTGACAGCAAGCTGCTGGAGGGCAAGGAGAGCCGGCTGGAGTCTGGGATGCAGAACATGAGCATCCATATGAAGACCTCCAGTGCTACTCAGGTGGTCTGAACTTGGCCTATGGGGGCCTCCCAAGCCCTGGCCTCAACTATGGCCAGAGCTCCTTCCAGTCCATTGGCCCTGGTGGTTCCTTCAGCTGCAGCAGCTCCTCCAAGGCCGTGGTTGTGAAGAAGATCAAGACTCAGATGGGAAGCTGGTGTCAGTCGTCTGACGTCCAGCCCAAGTGAACAGCCACCGTGGGCCCTCCCAGCCTCCTTGCTCTTGTGGCCCCCATAAAGCCTTTGGGGGAAGGAGATGTGCAGGGGAGCCTTGAGGACAAGAGACCCACCTGAGGCTCAGCTCCAGTCCTCAGCCTACCCTTAGGTGGAGTCTACTGTCCTGGGCACCCCATCTTGTCCATGCCCCCAACCAAAAGCCAAATCAAGTGTCTTTTCCCAAATAAAGCCTCTGATAGTGCTGGCTGCCAGTCCAAAAATAAAACAAATTAAAAAAAATAATGTATTATGTAATTATCTTTAAGTAATTGTTTGATTTTAAATTTTATAAAAATATTAGTTAACTTTTCATATTACTTCTTTTTATTCTACAGGTTGATGCATAAAGCCACAGTTTATTCATTTCATTAGAATAAAATATTTCATGGTATGAATATCAATATTTTTCTAGCTTTGGTTAGTGAGGCTAAGTTAAATGTCTTGCTATTCTATACGATGAAGTTATGAAAATTCTGATATGTCTCCTACAGCACATGTAGAGAATTATCTCTATGATATTCCTAATTGAGTCATAGGTATGTATATTTTCAACTCTATCAGATAATATCAAATTATTTTCCAAAGTATTTTAAATAACCAGTTTATATTCTTGACTGCAGTGTATGAGTATTCCTATTGCTCTACATCTTTGCCAACAAATTTTACTTTTGACTAATTGATAGGTGTGCAATATCTTATTATGTCTTTAATTTATATTTCCTTGAAAAAAATTATATTTCTTTGACCACTAATGAGGCTAAACAACTTTCTATTATTTACTGACCATTCACATTTCCTCTATAGGAAAGGCTTGTTATTATTTTATTTATTTATTTATTTATTTATTTATTTATTTATTTATTTTTGCCAATTTTTCTACTAGGATGTTTATCTTTTTCTTATCTATTCATAGTATTTATTTTAAAAATGCATTTATGATGTTAAGCCTTCCTTAATTACATGTTATAAATATCTTCCTATATTTTGTTGTTAGTCTTCTCACTTGTTATGTTTTTTGATGAATAGAAATTTTAAAATTTATTTATGTGTTCATTGATTCACTGATTTTTTTTAAGATATTCATTTAATAAGCATTTACTGAATATGGAGTACCTTGGAAAACAAAACAAATTCCTGCTCTTGTTGAGTTTCTTCAATAAAGGAAGGCAAACAACAAACAGTACACTAACTACATTATAGAATATGTTTGAAACTAATAAGTATAATAAGAAAAAATAGAGTAAAGAGATTGGAAGTTGGAGGGGATATCAGTAGGCCTCATTGAGAATGTGACTTTTAAGCAAAGATTTGCAGAAGGTAGGACATTAACCTTGAGATAACTGGAGGAATACCATTCCTGGTTGAGGGAAATAATTTAAAGGCCTTAAGTTATGTTCAAGGAAAAAGAAAGAGACCAACGTGGCTGGAGTAGTATAAATGAGGGATAGAGGAGTAGAGTGGGTCAGAAAGGTAAGAACGCACAGAATGGGTGAGGCCACTTTTAGGCCACTGTATAGGCTCCAACTTTTATTCTGATTAATATTGGACTAATAAATTGCAGTGGACCTGGTTGCTATAACCCTGGCAGGAGATTATAGTGCTTGTATCAGTGGTAGCAGTGTAAGTGATGAGAAAGCATCAGATTATAGATTTCTTTTTGTGAAGAATTTATTTTTAAAAAGGAATTTGCATAAGGAATGAGAGGAGAAAAATCAAGAGTAATTCTGAAGATGATTCCAGGATTTTTGACTTGAGCAATTTGAAGGATTGATGCATTAATTTATATGTGACAGGTTTTGGGGGAAATTTCAAGAGTTCATTTTGGACATGCTAAGTTTGAGATGGTTATGAGGTTTTCAGTGGGTAGGTAGTTTTATATGTGAGAATGGAGTTTAAGAGAGCAATTTGAGCTAGTGATATAAATTTGGGAGTTGTTGGCAAAAAGTGATACTTAAAGCTATAAAAAGTTATGGAACCACTAAAGGAGTGAGTATAGAGAGAAGAGAAGACTACAAAAGTCTGAATTCTTGGGCACAAGGTTAAAAGGTCAAGGAGATAGCAGACTTGTAAAAGAGCCATTAGTAAAATATGAGGAAATTCAATAGAATATAATGAAAGAAATAACAAATAAAGGAATGAGCGATCAACTGTGGCAAACACTGTTGATAAGCCAAAATGAAGAATGAAGATTGACCATTGTGCTTATCAGTGTGGAAGTCAATGGTGATTTTGACAAGAAATGTTTCAGCACAATGGTAAGATAAAAAGATAGGAAGAGGTGGTCAGAGAAATGCATACAATTGAGATTATGAAAGGGCTACAAATCTTAGTAATAAATTCCAAGACATGATGATGGAAAAAGTGTGGCTGAGATATGAAAGATACGATCCTTTCTTTTTATAGTTTCTCGTGATCTTTTGTCTAGTGATTCAATGACCACTGATGATCACCGTATAGTCATTATTTAATTAAGGCTTACAAAATGATGATATAGTATATCTATTATTCTTTCTTCATTTATTAAATGGAATGTTTCTTTGAAAGTGTATTAGCTATTTGGTTATCTTGATGTGCAATTCACATTCTGGAATAAATGCTTGCTTCTTTTATTTAATGGCTGAAAGTATAATGTGTTTGTTGCCTAGAATCCTTCTTAGGTGGCCTACGAATAAATATTAATAATATTTAAATATTATGAACTGATGGATTTTAACTATTTGATATTTCCATTGCAGTTATTTTTATTTTTTTTGTGAAATTTTCCCATCTCTGGCCAATACTGGGCCTCCTCAGTTGTTTCTTGAATCTTTTTGACATGGCCACAGTAGTCTTTAATAGCTTCATTGCTTTCTGATATGACAAAGTGTTTTAAGATCAACATTGATATTTTCTTTCCCAGTAATAATTACAAATCATAATCTTTTGGTAATTGTAAACATTTATTATTCTACATATCCACATTTAAAATCTTTCTGAACTTTTAAAAATGATTACTTTCAATTGTGATGCTTTGTCTTCTTGTGTGTCTTATAGCTTTTCATACTTCAAATTTGGAAATTTACTTATGTGACTTTTGTTGCTTGGATTGATACTGTGTTTCTCTGAAAGACACTTGCCTTTGGTGATGCTACAGATTTGGGTCCATTATATTTTATTCAAGCAAATAGTGTGAATTTGAGCCATTAACTTACATGAGGAACCAGATCATGGTTATGGTTACTCAGGGTGAATGATTTTATTTCTTCTCAGAGTGATGACTAAGACAAGGAGGCAATTTTGCTTTCTCTTCTTCTCTTCTCTTCTCTTCTCTTCTCTTCTCTTCTCTTCTCTTCTCTTCTCTTCTCTTCTCTTCTCTTCTCTTCTCTTCTCTTCTCTTCTCTTCTCTTCTCTTCTCTTCTCTCTTCTCTTCTCTCTCTTCTCTTCTCTCCCTTCCCTTCCCTTCCCTTCCCTTCCCTTCCCTTCCCTTCCCTTCCCTTCCCTTCCCTTCCCTTCCCTTCCCTTCCCTTCCCTTCCCTTCCCTTCCCTTCCCTTCCCTTCTCTTCTCTTCTCTTCTCTTCTCTTCTCTTCTCTTCTCTTCTCTCTTCTCTTCTCCCTCTTCTTTCTCTTTTCTCCTCCCCTCTCCTTCCCTCCCCTTCCCTCCCCTTCCTTTCTTTTCTTTCTTGGTTCATCTTTTCCTTGAGTCTTGAGTTTGATTTTATGGAATCTTTGATCAAATCTCTCACTCTGCTTCATCTTTTTGGATCCATGTTTTCTCTTTCTCCCCCTAGGCTTGATGGGTTTCCTTTGCTTGTATTAATACAATCATTTATCCAGTATTTTTAGAAACTTTTGGTCACTGTTTTCAGGATTTTTTATTCATATGATTACCAGATACTGCAACTCTTTAGAACTTAAATAACTTTTTATGCTTTCTTCTTTCTAAGAGATTTATCCTTTCTGAGTAATAGGTTCAAGTATAGGTTATTGAACTAAGACCCAAGAATTCTGATTTGCTTGGCTTAAGCTGGAGCCAGGAATATACTTTTTTTCCTTTCAGTAAGAACTTTAGAAAATTATCTCTTTCTTTTTTAAAGATTTTATTTATTTATTTTGGAGAGAGAGAAAGCATCTATGAGTGAAGGGAGGGGCAGAGGGAGAGGGACAAGCAGACTCCCGGCTGACTGGGGAGCCAGACACAAAAGATTCAATCCCAGGACCCTGAGATCACTACCTGAGCCACCCAGGCACCCCAGAACCTTAGAAAGTTCTGCTGTAATTGTTCTGTGAATCACATTTTGTGAGACACTGAACTAAGATTTTTTTTTTTTTACCATATAAGTAATAAGGAATTAGCAAATGGCATCAATTGGGGATATAAACTCATCATCTTTAAGATTACTCTGGTAATACTATAAAGAGAATGGACTAAAGTGGGAGAAGCAGATGGTTAGAAGTAAGGAAGTTCTTGAAATAGTTCTTATAAAAGATGAGAGAGAGTGCGTGGCCAATAGACATTTTTGAAGTAAAAGTCTTATATCCAGACTTACTGGATATAAGGGAGGAGGAGTCACTGATGACTCTGAAGGTTAGTCCTTTTGTGTTTCGAAAGGCATTTGATTTTGGAGAGATGAATTCTGTTCAGGGCTCAACTTTTCTATATTTAGAATTTTATGTTTTCTTAGGAAATAGTACTTGAATATGCAGTGAAAATCACCTCATGACATTTTCTAAAAGAATATGAAATATGCACACACATATAATAGGAAGGTACTTTATGCCCTATCATGCTTGTGTATACTCTAAGCTTGATATTTGGAAGGTAAATGTTATGCAACATCATTATAAGTGTTTTCCCTTTTGGCATTTGGGAGAACCACAACAGACTTCTTTTAAAAAGTAGAATTAGAAAAAGTCTAATTCATAAAACTAAATGTCATAAAGGATCAAAAGTAACTCTGTGACTATGGTTCATGAGGTAAAATCAGGATGATTTCCTGACAGTTTCCAAAATAGCCTAATGAAAGTGAAATACGAATTTAAAAACATGAACAATATGCAGCAAAATATAGGACAGCAGTTGCCATACTTTGTACTCTAAACCTCACTCAGAGCAGTGTTTAAAGCCAATCATACTTACTTAGAATGTCATGTGGTCATCTTGCCATAGGGAAGTCTTCCAGTGCAATGATAAATTAGGGGTGGTACAAACAGCACAAGCTAGTAATTACATCACATCCATGGTCTTCTTGGCTCTGAAAACACATTCAAGAAATTATTTTAACAGTCTTAACTAGAATCTCTTCTAGAATTTACATGGCCCACAAACTTGATGAATTACTTCCCCCTTCACCTTTTATTTCCTGGAATGTATACTTTCTGTGAAGCTTTCCATACCATTCTCCATTTTAACAGCTCACAAGTCTGTAGGAGAGCTAAGTCCTTTAGGAGGCAATTTTATTTATTATTTATTTATTTATTTATTTATTTATTTATTTATTTATTTATTTTTAAAGATTTTATTTTATTTTCATAGAGACAGAGAGAGAAAGAGAGAGAGAGAGAGAGAGAGAGAGAGAGAGAGAGAGAGAGGCAGAGACACAGGCAGAGGGAGAAGCAGGCACCACACAGAGCCCGATGTGGGACTCGAAATCAGGTCTCCAGGATCACGCCCTGGGCTGCAGGCGGCGCTAAACCGCTGCGCCACCGGGGCTGCCCGAGGAGGCAATTTTAAATGATATCGTGTTATGAACATATGACTCTCTATTTGTCATAGGAATTCATATTAAGTGAAGTTCAGAAACTTTAATAGAGAAGTAGGAAATACATGAATTTTCTAGCCCAGCTTTTAAAGGAAAAAGACTTTTATTTACTCAACAAGTTGTGTCAGCTTTTAAATTTTCAGCATAGGTTCTTTTTTGAAAAACCAGCAATAGATAAATTTTAAAAGTTTTCCTTAAGTATTTATCCAGTCTATTTATAGATTTTCTATTCTGGGAAAGACCCATAACTCTCTCTGATATGCTTTTTTTCTCACTTTGTTAACTCAGAAGAACCCTCAAATACTGAAAATCTAATGAAGTTCTTCAATAATGACAATGTCATTACAGACTAAGTTGCTGCAAGAAAAAAACCTCACTTGGTAATGATTTTGCACTGAAGTGATTTATAACAGGGGGACCTTCATGACAGGTTGTTGTTGGGTAGAGCTTTGGAGATAGGTATGGGTCTTACCAGGTTTTGGGACCATGTGACGACCTCTCTATGTCTCAGTTAATTCACCTGTAAAATGGAAAGTAAAATGTCTACCTCATAATGGTATCTTCTGAATTAAAGAAGATGATATAGGTAAACTTCTTAGTGCACAGTAGACTTTCAATAAAATATATCCTCTATACATTAAGTACTTTTCACAGTACAGTTGCAAAGCTTGTCATAAAAAGAATTTATTCTAGTCTCTGTGGGGTAATCCTGTTCAAAGTCAGTGTTAAACAGTTTTTAAAATCAAGATATCATTCACTCCACTGTTGTTTGCTGTTAATTGCCTTCCCCTGTGGAAGCAGTGGAGTTAGAGTCAGTCCCTCCCCAGGGTATCTCATGATTGCTGGTTTTCAATAGATGCTTTGAATCACAGAATCCTAGGGCATTGAGGGATTTGGAGATCATATTTCAATTTAACTATCTTTTTGTGTGTATGGTTGTGATTTTTCACATTAAGAATCCTGAAGCACATATAAAGAGAAGAAAGTAACATAGATTCTGTTATACTTGCACTTAATTCCCAACTCTGCCACTAACTAGCTGTGTATAACTAGGCAAATCACCTTATTTCTCTGAGACTATTTCTTTATCTGAAAAATAGGCAAGTGGTTGTAAAATTAAATCCGATATCATATATAAAAAACCTAGTAGAGTGACTTATGCTGTAGAGTTTAATGTTAGTCTAAAGAAACTCACCCAGATAACAGTGCCAGTCATGTTAGGTTTTTTTCTATAATCCAGATACCCTGATTCCAACTCCAGCATTGTTTCCATAGCCTTAAATGGGAGACATTGTGAGCAAGGAGTTTAGGTCTGCAAGAAAGGCATGTATAAAGAGTTCTCAGGTCACAGAACAATAAATGCTTGCTTTCCAACATAAATAAATGTAAAAGGCAAATGACAGACAAGGAGAGAATAGTTTCAATCCATATAATCAATACAAGGTTAGTATTCCTCAAAGAAAAGTCTCCAATAAATCAGTAAGGAAAGGACTTGTTAGAAAAATGGACCAAGACTATGATTAGAATGTATGCAAAGAAGGAAGCTGGTAAAGTAGGACTTTACAATAGGGCTTTTGAGGTTGAAGTATTATTGAGTTTAGTGAGACAGCTGCTTTTTCTCATTCTATTTGCTAATAGCCCCAAACACCTCTGCTGCCTCACTGCCAGTCAATAGAAAGATCTAACACTGTGCCTGGCACACAGTGTCTCCTTAATAAATATTTGTTGGATAAATGAATGAATGTTTCCCCAACCTTTACCACTTGATGCCATTCTAATGGAAGTCTGCTTCTGGTACATCTCTGTTGCCCGGAGACAGGCAATTCTGCTACTGCCACCAGTTGCTGCAGTTCCCTGCCAGTGCGTTGGTGCTGACTTGTGGAAACTCCACTACTGTTCTTGTTCCTTCTGTGCATATTTCTATACTCCATTCCCCCTTTCCCATGCTTTTTACCAAATGAAGAGACTACTTCTTCCTTCTGGATTATTTATTTTCTGCTTGGCTGGGGGCAGTACAGTGGGTAGAATTTCCACAGCAAGATAGCCTGGTTCCCAAATTCTTCAGCAATGCTTGTGCCAGCTCTTTCAATGAACATCTATAGGTCTATTACTCTCCAGAGAGTACACACCCCCTCCAGCATGTTTCCAAAAGAACTAGTCTGGGTAACAGCTACCATGTCCTGCCTTCTATCTCTTCCTTAGTGATCTTTATGCTTTGTTCATGAGTTGGGTTCATGGTCACACATTCATTCTTTCCTTTTGGTGAATTTTCTTTCAGTGGCTTTATAATCTCTACAAACTGGACCTGTCAGCACTGACCTCTCAGTCTGTTGGGAACATCTTGTACATGTTCATACTAGTCAATATTTAAGATTTTTCTGCAGAAGTCACTCATCTCCTATGTAAACGGGAACATAGGTAAAACTACAGTTTCATTCCATTCACTGAATATTACTGAGTCTCAGCCTAGATGTGGTAATAATAACTACTGGCAGAGTTGTGAGGATTAGTGAGATAACATAACACCAGGCAGATGGTAGGTAGGCTTCTCAGTAATGGAAACCATATCATCAGAGATTGTGAGCAGATTTGCTAGAGCTAAATAGAGGACTTGGTGTTAGAAAAAAAAAAGGATTAGAGCAGACTATCAAGGCAAGGACTTAGGCAAAGAGAAAAAAAAATACTGGATTACAAAAAAAGAAGGGAATAGTATTGACAAAGCAAAAGTAAAGCTGCTAGCATTTGGTTGTAAGGTCAGTATAGGAGCTCTTAGACTAATTCAATGCTGCTGAGTCTACCAATACTGGGCTAGGGTTCTTTACCATCCTGTGCCAGTGATGATCGGTGTCCCATAGCCAACCAGGATGCTATCTTCTTTGCCCACTTGTTGGGAGATGAGTCAACCCCAAATCTTCATTATATCACTTGTTTTCTTGGACCATCTCTGGTACCATTATTTGCCTGGGAACTCTGAGAAGCAGATTTGAAAAGAGGATCAGACCTGTAGGTGATTTATTAGGGGAATTGCATCCGAGGAAAAATGGGAACCTAGGGTTGTTTGGGAGAGCTATGAGACCATAAAGATGTTCCAACTTTTGTAAAGGAAAGGGTATAATTCTGATGGAAAAATCAGACTGTAGGCAGTTGAAAAACAGTTTGAAAGGTTGATGCTGCCTACTTGAGCCAGATAACAAAGTCTTTCTTTAGAAGAGTCCTATGTCACCTAGAAATAGACCTACCTGCCTTGGTGTCCTTACCACACCTGGTCATGTCTCTGTGAACATGCAGTGATGGCTTTTTGAATGTGGAAGTTGAGGCTAAGGCTCCTCATAGTCAAATGTCTGAGATGTGCTCTTCTGTAGCCATTTATCTTCATTAGTATACATGTTAAAATGTTTAAGTAAAACTACTAAAACAAAAAAAAAGGGGGAAGATTTTTTAAAATAACAAAAGTAGGAAATAAATTAAAGAGGCTGAAAACCAGGACGAATAGAAAGCACAAACTATGATACTACAAACATATTCAATACATCAGTAATTCAGATCAATGAAAAAGGACTATTTTCTTCATTTGAAAAGCAAAACTTGTCAGATTAGAAAACAAACACATATATGCTTTACAAGTATCATACCTAACCATAAAGATCTAGAGAAATAAACAATAAAAAAATGGGAAAGATATAAAAGACAAAAACAAACCACAAAGATACTGGTTTAGCTATATTAAAACCAGAAGACTTCAAGGTCGAATATTTATATCTATATATCTATATCTATCTCACTAGCAATAAATGGCTCATCTCCATTGGAAGGCATAATTCTAAACTTATTTGCATACAAAAGACATTCAAAATATATAAAACAAAACTTGATAGGATTCAAGGGAGGAATTAATCTATCATCATAGGGGGGGGTTATAATATATGACTCTCAGTATGAGTTCAGGCTAAAATATATCAGTAAAGATATACAATGTTTAAACATTATAAATAATAATCCTGACCTAATGAACATGGATGGAATGTTTTACCTAATAATTAGAAATTTTTTTAAGTACATAGGGTATTTAGGAAAATTGACCACATACTGGACCATAAAGCACGATTCAATAAATTTCAAACAAACCACACCATATTAGAAATCAGCAATCAAAAACATATTAGAAAAAATGAATTCAGAAAAGAAAAGAGATTTTAAAATAACTCCTAAATTAAAGAGGTAAACATTATGAGCTAAGTACTCAACTTCAAAAGTAAGAAAAACAGAATAAACTGAAGAAAGTAAAATAAATGAACTTCAATGATGAGGTAAAATTAATAAAAATTGAACATGGAGGTACAGTAGAATCAACAAAGAAAATATTCATTTTTTGGACAAAAATAAAATAGACAAACAAACATGACAAAATTGACCAATAAAAAGAGAGTGAATGTAGAAATAAGTATCATTAGGTTTAAAGGTGGTTATAACTGTATATGCTGTAGAAATTAAATACATAGTATAAGGCTATCATAAAAAAAACCTTTATGCCAATATGTTTAAAACTCAGATGGAATAAAAAAAGAAAAATGTAATGCCCAGAAAGAAATGGAAAATCTGAATATAGCGATAAACATCAGGCCAAAACAGTTATGTCAATAGCTTCTACTACTCACTGAAGGAAGAAATAGTTCTAAAACTTCACAAACAACTTCAAAAAATAGGAAACACAGAATAAAACCAAAAAAGGAATAGCTTGGATTCATTTTATGAAGAGACAAAAATCTGATGATAGGTAAGAAATCAAGAAACCGTAAAGACCACTAGCAATACTCTCATCAGAGACACATGTAAGTAAGACAAACAACAAAGGGGTAGTATTTTTGCTATTGTTATTAAGGAAAATGTCTTTGCATTTGCTTTTGTTTTTAAAGTAAACATGTGGGATCCCTGGGTGGCGCAGCGGTTTGGCGCCTGCCTTTGGCCCAGGGCGCGATCCTGGAGATCCCGGATCTAATCCCACATCAGGCTCCCGGTGCATGGAGCCTGCTTCTCTCTCTGCCTCTCTCTCTCTCTCTCTCTCTCGCTCTCTCTCTGTGACTATCATAAATGAATAAAAAATAAAAAAAAAAATAAAGTAAACATGTGGCTTACAAAGTTTCCATGTCTCATTCTAAATCCTCCAGAGTTGACTGTCAGAGAAATGAAGTTCTTTTCAAGGTCAGCATTTTACCCTTCAAACAACATTCTGAACTCCAAGTCTCATTTATGAATGTTTGTTTTTAATTATTATGTGTCCTATAAGTAAATTAATAATTTATAATATTTATAATAGATAATAAATTAAATTTGGACTTAATTGTTTTGGTGAAAAGGTAGCTTCACTTTCCTTAATAATCAGCTTGTTCCAACGTTCTCCTTAGAGACTTGAAAGTTCTCCATTCATTTAGATTCTTCTCTTTCAAATTTCAGTTCACGTCTTATTCCTTCCACAATGTTCTCTGCAACTCTTCCAGTTCATGGATCTTGTCTTCCTGAAAATCAGTGTTGTTTTTATTGTTTCTACCAAAGAGATAAAAATAATAAACTGCAATCCAATTTACTGCAATTAATTCACCAGATGATCAATTTGCTCAGCTTTGCTAGTGTCTTTTCCCCACAGAGTTTCACTTGGCTGAATATCAAAGTTTCATGGGATTCATATTATAGAATGCAACCAGGGCTCAAAATTCAAGCGGTGGACTTTTTCTTAAATCTCTCCCAATTTCTGCAGACATACCCTGAACCTATGTTTGCTTTTCAAAGTGAAATGACTGTGAAAAACCAGTTTTAGGTGCTTGCCAGCTTTTGGTGAATTGGCTATTTAGCAAAATATCTTTGGAAAACTGAGATTTTGGACTAGAGGATCCTCCCTCCCCATTTTTTTCTTTCTTTTTTTTTTTTTTTTGTATTCCAGATGCAGCACTCATCAGGAAACATAAGGATGAATAAAAGATGGTCTCTGTCTTTTGAGAAGACTTTTTTTTAAGTCTGTCTCCCCAGAGCTTAGCACACTATCTAGTATCTAGTTCTGAACAGGAAATAAAGGTTGAATTAATGAATGAATAAATGAGAAACTCAATGTCTGATTGGGGACCTAGGCCATAAACAATTATAATATAAGGTGATATTTGCAATATTAGATGCACATTTTAGGCAACTGCTGTTGTTGGAAGCATAAGTAGAAGCAAGAACTGGAGACACAAAAGATATTCAAGTAAGATCTGAAAGTAAGCATACTTGCAGCTACATGTTTTGCAAAAACATATAAAAAGTAAATAAAGGAGGGAGGTCATTCCAAACAGACCTAATAACTTGAAAATGGAAAGGGGACCATGGAAATGTAATCACAAGTATGTTATTTTCTATTGCTGCCTAATACAGAACCACAACTTAGCAGCTTCAAACAGCATGTCTTATATTTATTTTTTTTTTAAAGTTTCTATTTACTGAGGAGAGAGGGAGAGGGGGAGAGAGAGAGAGAGAGAAAACAAGCAAGGAGAGAGACAGAGGGAGAAGCAGACTCTTTGTTGAGTGGGGAGCCCCACGCAGGGCTTGATCCCAGGACCCTGAGATCATGACCTGGGCAGAAGTCAGACACTTAACTAACTGAGCCACCATGTGCCTCGAAACAACAGGTCATTATTATCTTAGTTTCCATGGACCAGTAGTCTGGACATGGCTAACTTAAATTCTCTGCTCAGACTCTCACGAGACAAATTGAGGTGTCAGATGGGCTGTGTTCCTTTCTGGAGTTTGAGATAATCTTTCAAGTTCATGTGATTGTTAGTAAAATGTATCTCCTTATGGTTGAAAGATCAAGGCCCTGAAAATCTTGGAGGCCCTGCCATGTGGCCTCTTCCCTTCACATCATAGCAACTTACTTCTATAAAGCCAGCCAGAGTCTCTCTAATGCATGCTAGGAAGATAGAGTCATCTATATTTCACAGTCTAATAATGAGAGCGACAAATTTCCCTGCCTTTGTCAGATAAGGTAACCTAGTCACAGGAGTGGTATACAACATCCTTTGCTATACAACATTGCTTAGAAGCAGGTCACAGGTCCTGCATAGGCTCAAGGGAAGGGGATCCCATAGGAGTTGGACACCAAAGGACAGAAATCCTTGAGGGCCCCCTTTGGGTGTGTTCACCACAGTGAGAGAGCTGGCTGATAGTAAGCAACAAAAAATGAATCTGCTGTTTTCAGGGGTGGCAAGAATCAGATCTTGAAAATACTTGGATGCCATGTATAAAATCCAAAATAAATAGAATTAAAGACACACTAAGGCTTAAGGTAATGCTTGTATCTTTGGGTAAAAAAGCTTTCTTAAGAAAACTAACAGCATGGGTGCCTGGGTGGCTCAGTTGGTTGAGGGTCTGCCTTTGGCTCAGGTCATGATCCTGGACATCCAGGATCGAGTCCCATATAAGGCTCCCTGTTCAGTGGGAGTCTGCTTCTCTCTCTGACCCCCACCTCGCTCATGCTCTCTCTCTCACTATTTCTGTGTCTCTTAAATAAATAAATAAATAAATAAATAAATAAATAGATAAATAATTTTTTAACAAAGAAAATTAACAGCATAAATAAGTTTGTACAGAGAATATGTTAATGTGTTTTACATTACCATAAATGTAGAACTGTAACTGAAAATGTGGAGCTATTTCCTTTAGAGAGAGAAATAACTAATATATCATTTTAACTTTCTGCTCAGGTAGCTTAAATTGGTTCATGTCTAAAGTTTTGTTCAAAAAAGGACGCACAAACTTTGCACAACCTTTCCTGTCTTTGAGTTATACAACATCAATTTATTTGGAAAATCTTTTTCTTGCGGATCTGTTGGAGCATTAGAGAATCATAAAGATCTGACCTGCCTGTTGACTTTTTTCTTTCATTTCTCTCTTAAAAAAAATTGCTGTAAGGCAAATGTGTCTGCCACCCACTCGTTTTGGAGATACCTTTGCTTTAGGCTTCAAACAGGCAGGTTAAAAGGAATTGCAGTTATATTGGGCTCCTATGTGTACCATAGGAAAATGCCAGCCAAGAATGTGTTATTTTTATAATCTGATGAATCTGTTGTTCCCTAATGAGAGACTTTCAATGACTCTCCAATGATTAGAGTCTAAATCTTTCCCCTAATTTTTAAGTACGGAAAATGGTGTATATATATATATATATATATATATATATATATATATATATAACATTATACAGAAGCATAGAGAATAGTCTAATAAATGCCCATTTACCAGCACCCATTTTCCATAATTACCAACACTTTCTCAACCTTTTTCATTTATAATCTCAGGCTAATTGAATTTTATCTCTAATATATTCTAGTATATATCTCCGAAAAATAAGTACTCTTCTGTAAAATAACCACAATGCCACTAAAGTATGAAAAAATCAGCAGGGATTCTTTATTATCAGCAAACATCCAAACAGTTTTAAAATTTCTTAATTGTCTTATTTTCTTTTGACAGTTGGACTATTTGAATCGGAATCCTAATTAGTTCCACATTTGTTTTTATTCAATAAATCTCAAGTCTTTTTTAGTCTGTGAGTACTCTCTCCCCTCCTTTAAAATTTTTCTTACAAAAGTTTTATTGTTTTATTGTTATTGCGGAAATTGGGTAATTTTTACTGTCTGGAATTTTCCAATTGTCTCACAACTGAATTTAACTTAGCCTGCTTCTCTGCCCCCTTTATTTAGGTTTTGGATTGAGCCAAATGAAATTATATTTTTGTAGGTCAGAATAGTCAAGTTTTGGCAATTTTATGTGGTTCAACTTAGTACTTATAGATTTGGAGGTATGATCAAATTTATCTTCAAATTTTTGATAAGAGTACTTCAAAATTGTCAATTTCATATTTCATTATCTCAGATGGAATTAAGTGGATGATTTCTTTCTTTTTTTGTAATGTTGAGATTAATCAGGAGGCTCAGGAATCATGAGCTTGATGCAGTCATTATAAAGTTCCTCATCAGTTTTTCACCTAAAGGGTTCAGAGCCATTGATTATCATTACTTGGGTTCAGAGCCATTGATGATCATTACTTTGATCCATTGTTTCATTAGAGGCTGCAAAGTGATATTATAATCTATTAATTAACTGTAATTCTTTTAAAAAGAGTCACTTTCCATCATCAACTACTTGGTTACCCTGAGGTAGCATATACAGGAAAGGCAAGACATATGGTCAGTTCTTTGAATGTTAATAATTCTCAGAATTATGTATTGGTTCATCCAGCATCTTCCAATGGTGACCAATGAGCTGGTTTTTAACTTCTAATTTTTAGAATTATTAAAAAAATGATGGCTTTAAATTTCATGAAAATAATAGTTTATTTTGGTACTCAAGTTGTCCTGCATTTAGTCAGTTAAGAATCCCTTCGAGTTGGCTTTTGAGTTTTTTTTTTTTTTTTTTTGATACAACTCTAGTAGGCTTTGGTAACTTCCTTGATTTTCCAAAATGAAAAATGTCATACACTTATTGCCCCAGATATAGAATCAGCAATTTTTCCTAGATATCACACTTTGCTATGGTGGGAAGTGCCATAGAGAGAGTTAAGGAAATAAGAGTTTCTGTTTGAGTGGTCATCATTTCTAGATGTTTTTAGTGGACAAAAATAAAAAATGCATAATTTTAAAGAAAGTACATCATAAACTTATGCTGTTGTCTTCAACTAAAATTTATTATTATAGAGCTTTTATTTAACTTCTCAGATTCCAAACTTGTGTCTCTCTTCTCACATGGCAAAAATTTTATTCCCAATGCCACCAACATTATTGCCTACTTATCTACATGCACATACAACAGTTTAGAATGACAACACCTTAATTACAACCCCAAACAGATTAAGATTTCTTTGTAGTTTCTTTACTGTTAAGACTACATCCTTATATAGAATAAATTACTGTTTTATTAAATTGCTTGAAATAATTCTCTTTGTGTAACAACTCAGTAAAGTTCATTTGTCTCATTTTGTTTCCAACTGTTAAGAATTATTTTTATTTTTTTGAATAATTTTGTTTCTCAGTTTTGTACAACATTTACATACTCTATAAGATAGCATAACAACATTTGAAGTAATCTTTGTTTCTTCTTGCAGCTCATCGCAATCCAGTGTGTTAGATGTATGATAGTTATTTAACTTATTTCCTATTGAATGAGCACTTGAGTTATTTCCATTCTTTTGCTATTAGAAATAATGACATAATGAATAGCCTTATGCATATGGTGGGGTGGGGGACTATCAGTGTAATTGCATTACGATTCTTGACATGAGATTGCTGATCCAAATGATTAAAACGTATGTATTTATAAATCTACTAGTTACTGCTTAATTCTGTTCTTTAGTGGTGATATCATTTGGCATTCTCATCAGCAATGTATGAGACTATTTCTCCAAACCCTTAGTAAGAATATATTGCTAAACTTTTTAATCTTTGACAGTCTTATGGGTGAGAATGGTATCTCTGCACTTTTAAAAAAAAAATATTTTATTTACTTATTCATGAGAGAAGCAGAGAGAGAGAAAGAGACATAGGCAGAGGGAGAAGCAGTTTCCCTCCAGGAAGCCTGATTCAAGATTCGATCCCAGAACCCCAGGATTACCACCTGAGCTGAAGGCAGATGCTCAACCACTGAGCCACCCAGGTGCCCAGTATCTCTGTACTTTTAACCTGCAGCTCTCTTATTATGAATTATGTTGAGCAAATTTTCATGTTAAAAGGACATTTGCATATCTTTTTCTGTTAAATCTATATTCATAATTTCTTTTTTTTAATTTATTTTTTATTGGTGTTCAATTTGCCAACATATAGCATATTCATAATTTCTTGTTCATTTTTTCAATAGAGTTATTGGAGCTTTTCTTCTCCATATTAGCTGGTTACCTATTTATTGTCTTTCTAGCTTAGAGATACTAATCTTGGTCTGTCATTTATGTTGCAAATATTTTTCTACTTGCCATTTGTCTCTTTCACTTTGCTTATGCTTTATATTTGTCATGATATTTAAAAATATTTATTCATCAAATGTATTAATCTCTTTCTTTATCACTTCCTATTTGTCATCTTCCAGATTATGGGGAATTTACCCAGGCTTTTTTCCCTAATATTTGTATGTTTTTAATGTTTACATTTAAATGTCTTGTCCATCGGAAATTTTCTTGGTCTACAGTGTGATAAACAATCCAGTTTAAATCCTTTTATTTTTTTTAGAGGCACCTGGGTGTCTCAGTCAGTTTAGCATCTGCCTTTGGCTTAGGTCATGATCCTGGAGTCATGGGATTGAGACCATGCATCTAGCTCCCTGCTCAGTGGAGAGCTTCTCCCTCTTTCTCTGCCTCTCCCCCCTACTCATGTTCTCTCTCACTTGTTCTCTATCTCAAATAAAAAAATAAAATCTTAAAAAATATCTTCCTTTAAAATGATCTGCCCCTCCCCACTGCTCATGTTCTCTCTCTTGCATTCTATCTCAAGTAAATAAATAAAATATTTAAAAAAATTTTAAATGATATGAATATCAGTAACCCCAGCATCACTCATTAGGCATTTTTCTTTCCTTCACTGATTTGCTTAAATTCACTAAATATCCATATGCAACTGGTCCTATTTCTAGATATTCAATTCTCTTTTATTGATATGTCTGTCAGTCCATGTAGCAATATCACATTGTTTTACTGTGAAAGGGCTTATGTTTTAGTATATGGTAAGGCTAATCTCCCTTTATCTCATTACTTAGCTTTTTTTCCAGAGTATTCTAGCTACTATTGCATTTTATTATTTTTAATAATATAGTTTATAATTAGCTATGTTGCTTCAGAAAAAATAGTCTTTTTTACTGGGATCACATTACATTTATAATTTAACTTAGCATTAATTGGAATCTTTCACTCTTCCTACTCCAGAACATGATATATCTTACCTTTTGTACGAGTCTACTTTTATGCTCCTCAAGAGTGTTATAGTTTCATTATTTTGTTCAATAGATTTTGAACAATTATTGATATATGTTTTACCTATGTTATTTGCTTATATCATAAATGGTTGGTTTTCCCTTTCATTATTTCTTCTTACTCAGCTTTGTTTGTATATGCACAATAGAGCCTGAATCATCTGACATTCTAGGTCCTCTATTTCTCTTTTTTCCATTTTATTTATTACTCTTCTCTTGTGCAAACCATCTTAATATTTAGCAAAATGGTTTACAGCTGCCCCAGGGAGTCCTATGTTTTCCTAATAACTCAGCACATCTTAAATATCCCTCCTAACTTGTTTTTTCCCTCTTTTTCTTCTCTTTTATCTTTAATTTTATAAACTCTTCTATACTTCCTATGTCCTCTCTTCCACATATATCTCCTATGGCATTTATACCTCTATTTATTCACATGCTATACAGCATAGGTTTGTTTTGAGTTACTTTTTAAAGGGATGCTTGTCTATCATCTAAGGCAAGCCTATAAAATACGGAATGACAAGAATTGCGTTTTACACTTTTCTCTTCTTAGTACCCAATGCTTTGTACATACTATGTCTTCAAGAAAATTTATCATTCATCTTCATCAAATATTTTGATGGTTACTATCACTTTCCTTGGAAGAGCTTGGTATATTCTTATCCTGGTGATCTAATATGCATAACATCCCTTAGAGCTAAAACAGAACTAACTTTTCTTCTTTCTTTTCTTCTTTTTCCTTTTCTTTTCTTTTCCTTTCCTTTTCTTCTTTTTCCTTCTATGTGTAATTCATTTACCAATTTCATTTTGTTGTATTTAGTATTGATACTCAATTGATTATCTCTCTCTTTTAAGATTTATTTATTTACTTTAGAGAGTGAGAGTGTGTGTGTGAGTGGTGGGAGGAGCAGAGGGAGAGAGAGAATCTCAAGCATTCTCAGTGCTAAGTGTGGAACCCTACATGGGGCTCGATCCCACAACACTGAGATGGTGACCTGAGCTGAAACCAAGAGCCAGATACTTAGTTGACTGAGCCACCCAGGTGGCTCTGATTATCTTTCTTTATCAATGAAATATATAGTACCAAAATTATCATATCTGTATATCTTAATCTATACATATCTGTATAGCTTTCCTATGTGTAGATATCCTACATTTCAGGAATTTTGTTTTCTGAGTAAGTCAACTTTGCTGTAACTTAGTTGTTTTTTTTTTTTTTTTAATATGTTCCTTAATTTTCTTAGAACTGAACTTTCATTCAACTACCAGAACACAGCCCATTGGAAGATTAAAGAACCTGTTCCACAGAAATCCGGGTCTGAGATGGGGCTTGAAGTCACCTCTTACAAGACTTCAAAACTTTTTCCACTGAACTCTTTGGCCTCCATCAACTAAAAGGGCTGTGTCAGAAATTGTCCTCAAGAGCCTCTTCTTCATCTCGAAGAACAAGTTGATGGGGTTTAAGAAAGAAGAGTTTGGAGTCATTGTGGTTTTGGTGGGCCTATAACAGAGGTCTTGAACTTTCTGCTCAATTCAAACACACATAATAAGTGTTCCTCTCTGATTATTGTTGATCTTGAAAGAAGGATGACAAACTGCCTGATTATAAATAAACCACAAAACCCAAAAGTAGTAACAACTCTCCAAGCTGTTTTTAACATCCTTGATCAATAACTAGAATAATAGTAGTCCCACCTGACTAATGCATCTATTTCAAAGCCACAAATAGATTTTCAGAGACCAAAGAAAAGAGGAGTACTTGTTGGAGGAGGTCATTGAGAGGACATGACTGCCATTTGACCTGTGAGCTGGACCTGGGCAATCAGAGGCTCCTTACCCCCTACCCTGTCCTTGGAATGCATGTTCTGCCCACTGTTCCCACAGTGGAAACCATTTCAAGGATGCAGCCTGAAGAGACCACTGTGTTGTTGAGACCATCTATATGGTATATATGCCTGAACCTTATTAGTGCCTCTACATAAACTTTTAATATTCTGGCAGCTGGATGCAGAGATCTCATCTTGTGGTGCCCATGTTAAGCCTGGGATAGAAATTTTCTTGCTTATTAAACCTATCACCTTCCAGTCTGGAGTGGCTGCCTCTTTGGTCTCTCCCTGCCCTGTGTGTGGGGCTGTTTGTGAAGCAAGAGTACTGCAATTTTTCCCATCTGTGTTATGAGCTTCTACCACATGGTGCTTTCATGCCTCTTCCTTTATGGGGAGGCCTCCTAGCTTCATGAATAGACTCAATGGCTTAAGCCCAGATTTCTATTTTTTCTTTCATTACTTTTTATTGAGCATGTAACTTAACCTCTTTGTCTTCTTAAATCTTTCCATCCTGCTGGGGAGGGACTGTGAGAGAACTTTTCCGAGCCTTTTGTAATCTGGAAATGAAATGTGCTATGTAAAGCCACTACGAAGTTGTCATTAATCATAACCAGGACTTAAGTCAGCTGTCAGTATTGCAAGGAGGAGTGAGTCTACAGGGTGAAATGACAATCCCTTCATGAGCTCTACAATGCACAGAACTTACTGACATGAATACTGCAGCTAGCCAAAGAGTGGAAAATGAAGATAATGACTGCAGGGGAATGGAAGGATGTCAGCAGGCTGGGTATCAGGGAACAAAGTCTTCATTAAGGAAAGAATAATTTGAAAGAATTTGAATAACTGGAGGCCTTTGTGGTGGTAGAGCTGTGAAATCCTTCCTGTCTGTATCTGGCCCTGTGAGAACCTGAATGACATTCACATGTATGGGCACGTGACGGGAGAAAACAGTTACTGCAGAGCCTCCTGGGAAGCTCAGTGTATCCCGACTGCGCAGATTCTGCCCTGTTTCTTTCAAGAGTTTTGTACCTGGAGCATCAGAAGTGCTCAGTAACTGTTATTGTTTTATTTTGAAGCAGCAAAATGCTGTTCTTGTTGGTCACCACAGGCATAAGGATGAAGCACATAGCATTGCTTCCACAAATACAGGCTAAATGCGAAATAGTATGCCTAGCTGTCTCCACCTGAGCTGATGAAAAGTACCTTTGCTTTATCCAACCCCCCCCCCCCCCCCCGAAAAATAGTTGGAGGATTCTGGAGCTCGCTCAGTTTTACCCTTGGAAGTAGACTTGATTCTAGTCCAGACTTTGTTTTTTGACCATTGCCTCCAAAGAAAAAGTCATTACACAGCTACAGTAGAATATTCATTCCCTGGACCTTTTTATAGAATTCACTGGGGCAAAGGTTTTCTCGTCAAACCAGATGATTATAACGAGCACAGAAGAGGCTGGAATCTCTTCTCCAGACTGTGGCTGCACACGCACATCAGATTTTCACAGTATGTATTATTCTTTGACTTCCCCTGACTTCTTCCTCTCCCACCAGCTGGCTTGCTTGGTATTTAGGCAGCTGAGCTGCAGCAGCTCAGATTTCCTCTTTCTGCTTGGAAGACTCTAAGCCTTCTCAGCATAGCTCCATCTTTGTATTGTGTAGGATTGACCACCAGTTACGAAAGAATGCTCTAGATTTCCCTGGGGATATAAGCAGGGGCGAGTGCATGTGAATCAGCATTATGATGTCTTAGTTCTTCCCATTATTTTCCTATTCCCAGTTTAAGTGGAACTATTTTAGGATATCTCTGGAGGCAGCTTTGCCAGCAGAATGACCACAGAGGACATTAACAACAGGTGGTGTTTGTTGAAAGTTTAGCTGCTATCTGGTGCTTCAGCGGGCATTGGACATACGCTATCTCATTTAAAACATAAGCAAACTCTGAAGGTCAGAGAGATTAAGAAGCTTCCTCAGGATCACACAGCCATGATGTTGCCAGGATTCATGCCTAGGTTTGTACATCCTGCATTTTTTTCTTATAACTATGCTATATGCTATTAGTAATGTCAAACATAATATCATGAGGAATCCTCAGGTTATGAAGCTAGTCACATTCTCCCCTTTGCATTAGGCAGTGAAAATAATTAAAGCATCCCAAGATTAAAAAACCAACAAACAAATGGTTAAGATACTAGAGAATTAAGGTGCCTCTGGATGCTGCTCTTGACATTGAACAATTTTATCTTTATTTTATTATTTAGCTACAAATGGTAGCAGGTTCAAATATTTCCTCTTGCTCGGGATATAATTTCCAGAGGGTGTTCTTTGCAAGGGAACTGAACTGAATGCCATTAAACGGCAATTACCATGAGCTCCTGCTCCTGCAGCATCATATTTAATAGGGGTTCACAGGAGTTTGTCATAATGATGTGAGATAGGGTTTTGGTTTTTGCTTAATTCCAAAAAAGAAAGTGTGTGCTTTTAAAAATCCACCAAAGAGTGTTTAATAACAATGTTCTGATCTCCAGTGAACAGATGATGCTGATTTTAAAGAGACAATGCAACTGCAAAGAAAATGCAATTGAAAAAAAAAAAAAAAAAGAAAATGCAACTGAGAGACAGGAAGCTCGGATTGGAGAGGAGAGCTATATAGCATTTATGTAGTTGGGGTACCCTGTAGTTTCCCAGAATGCTGAACAAATACATTTTGTGCTTTCTTATCTAAGCAACAAATTGTACCAAATATGAAACACAAGCCTAGAAAATGAAAGGAACCTAGTGAACAAGTCATTTAAGAGATATCCTTCTTTTCTGTGTAATTCAGTTGTGAGCAAGGGTGGTCCTCTCTGATCTTGGTGTTGATTTCATACCTGTGATGATCCAATGCCCTGCTGAAATGTTCACAAATTTATGGGTGAAGAAGGCTCAATGTTGTCATACTTCAGTCATCTTCCAAGCTGAGTGGTAAGTTGGGAACTATTTCTTAAAAGCAGATTGCTTACTTATATGAAGGTATATGGTTATTCTCTAAAACGTGAAGGGATTTCTGCTCTGGTTATAAGATGCTGAATTATAAGGGCATACATTAGAGCCATTTTCACTGAGGGCAGGGTTAGCCTGAGTGGCTCTGGGCCCCATCCAGAGCCATCAGCTTTTCAAATTACTTGGTAAAATGATCCAAGCAGAATATCCATATGTGGTGTACCTTGCCTCTTTATCTAACAATGTCTACCAAATACCACACTTTTTTTCTAAGCAACTTGCTGCCCTCTGTTCTGTCACCATAATGTCTTTGATGGAATGAATCAGCATGATGTCCAACAGGATTGTGAGGGGTTGGGGAGTTGACACAGAATTAATTGTGTTGGCACAGAACTGGGGAGTTGACAACCCAGAGTTGTCATTCCTAGGACATTATCTCCCACCAAATGAAAGTAGACTACATTTAGTGTCCTTTGTTTATGGGAATGGATAAAAATACATTTGTTCTATCAATTGCTGCAAACGAGGTAGTGATAACTCCACTAAGGAAACAACCTGGCAAGAAGCTGCAATAGGCGTTATCACCAATTTTCTAATTCCATCAGTGTTTTGCACTGGCCAAAGTGGAGTTGAACGGGAGGTCTGTTAGGAATCATCACACATGTGTCTTTTCAATATTTTATGGTGGCATCTCTATGGTTCCCCCAGGGATCAAATATTTCTTTTAAGTTATATTTTCGAAGAGATGGGAGGTAATGTCAATGCTTTCATTTGGTCTTTCAAATCATAGTAGTTCTTTCTATATAGGTCAAGATCCATAGGAGAATCCTACAAGTTGGAATCAGCACTGAGGTTCTACACATTGTTGAGAATATTTATTCCAAATATAAACTTATAACCTGAAGTATTAGCCATGGGATAAGGTAGACATCAGTAAGATTCTGTTTGAATAAAGGATCAAGGGAAAATAATCTATAGTTGTCACCATTATATTGTATAGCAGTTGACTCTATTATCTTATTGGATCCTTGCAATGATTAATGATAATGGATGAGAAAATGCTTTTCTTTGTTTTGTTTTGTTTTGTTTTTTTATTTAAGTAGCTCCATGCCCAGCACAGAGCCCACCATGGAGCTTGAACTCATGACCCTGAGATTAAGATTTGAGCTGAAATCAAGAGTCAGATGCTTAACTAACTGAGCCACCCAGGCACCCTGAAAAAGAGCTTTTTAAATATCAGTTTCTCTCCCACCACAATGTTATAAATCTCTTGAAGGCAGGAATTAGGTTTTATCTATGCCTGTGCTGCCAAATGTGTCTGGCATATAGCTTGGCTCATAGAATTGGAAATCAGTAAATGTATGTTGAATTGAATCGAATAAACTTTACATTGCATATCCAGATTCCTCCTAGCATTAGAGAGTGGTGAATATGACATGAATGTGGTATTGGAATAAAGGAAACTAGATAATCTTGAGAAATATTTCTGTCAAAACTTGACATGTTCTGTAATACATAGAAAAAGGACATATTTGATGAGAAAGTTTAAATCTAATCTGTCCAAGCTTATAGAGCTAGTAAAGGGCTGACATTACTAGCTCAGTGACTTTGGCACATCAGTGAATTCACCCAAATGTTAGTTACTTCATTTGCTGAGTCATTGTAAGAAGGTGATGAACACCAAGTACTTAGTGTCGAACAAAGTCCCTGGCACGGTAGATGGCAGGTTATAGATGATGTTATTATTGGTAAACTGCTGCAGGAGAGACCTTTACATTCACCAGAATTATCAAGATTGGAGACTTTGCTGCTTTTAAATATTTGGCCAAACACTCATATCTTGCTCTCTGGCACTCTCTTACTACCTCCATGCAGATCTTTTTCCATTCTCCTTTCTTCTCTTGATGTTCTTTCTTCTACTGAAAGATTACAACTTTCTTTTTTATTCAGTGTTCTCTGAAAGTGTGCTTGGCCTTCACTAGACATTTAATCCTGAGGAATTAAAGTCCAAGAATGACTCTGGCCAATGAGGATCAGGAGTTGGTGAATTAATATTCCGGCTTCCAGGATGCCTGGGTGGCTCAGGGTTTGAACAGCTGCCTTTCGCTCAGGGCGTGGTCCCAGAGTCCTGGGATCTAGTCCCATGTCGGGCTCCCTGTCTGGAGCCTGCTTCTTCCTCTGCCTATGTCTCTGCTTCTCTCTCTTTCTCTAGGTCTGTCATGAATAAATAAATAAAATCTTTAAAAAAATAATATTCTGGCTTCCTTGCCTATCAGTAGGATAATTCTGAGATATGTTTTACATTCTAGAAGGTCCTCAGTAGATTTGTGCCTTGTGCTATTTATTAGTGCATATTTATAGGCCTTTCTCCCATTTATAAGTCACTTATCCACCCCTTAAATCACTTATCAGGACCACCTTTCAAATATACTTCTTGAAGTATGAAGTTCTTGCCTCAAAATCTGCTTTTAGGAGAACTCCCCCCAAAATACATGTCCTGCCTGGTCATCCTACTCTGATCTTATTCCTTAAAATCTAGTGGATATGACCAGGCTTATTTGTAATACAAACATTGTACTGATTTTACTTCAGAGGATCATTTTATCTCCAAGCTTAAAGGATACTTCACCATCATCCTATATTGATGCTATAACGTTTCAGAACAGGCATTGATCTGATGAGATTACTTCTTAGTAAGATCATCTGGAGGCAAGGTGAAGGCTTTGTTTAAAGAGACCAGTGAAAAAGAGGTGAGTTTGAGTTTTCTACATTCTTTTTTTTTATTTAAGATTTTATTTATTTATTCATGATAGACATAGACTCCAGGACCGCGCCCTGGGCCAAAGGCAGGCGCTAAACTGCTGAGCCACCCAGAGATCCCTGAGTTTTCTACATTCTTGACAGAATCCCCATGAAAGACGAGGAGGACCTGAACTAGGGCTGGGGCTGTGGACGTGTGGATTAGACAACAGACATGATACAAATCTAAGAAGTTGAACTCATAGTAACAATGCCCTGTCTTTTCTTGAACTCTGTGTTCCAGAGTCATTAAGATTTTACTCTACAGAACCAAGCCCCTGGTTTAGGAGATGGAGGTTGCTAAAAATTCTAGACCTGTAGAGTCTTTGCAAGGACACTGAGCCCCAGCACTCAGAGAGGAGGCAGCGTGATCCAGAAGAAAGAGCTGTGGGTGGTAAAGCTTTTAGATGAGGAAGCTGAAAACAACAGAGAGGAAGTGGTATATTCAAAGTCCTGCCTCCTGAAGTGTGGGTGGGAGCTGAGGTGAAACTTCTGTTATTGGCTCCTGGTACTTTGTTCTGTCCAGGACTCTCTGTCAATGGATGATCTTTGGGGAGAACTTGGATCTTCAGCCTTGATTTTTCTTCTATTTGGTTTGTATTTACTAGAACATTACTGGTCATAACATATAATTTCCTTTTGACTTATTATTAATTTTTTTTAAGATTTTATTTATTTGTGTGTTTGTGTGTGTGTGTGTGTGTGTGTGTGTGAGAGAGAGAGAGAGAGAGAGAGAGAGAGGCAGAGACACAGGCAGAGGGAGAAGCAGGCTTCCTACAAAAGGCCTGATGTGGGACCCGATACTGGATCCTGGGATCATGCCCTGAGCCCAAGGCAGACGCTCAACCACTGAGTCCCCGGGGCTGCCCTATTATTATTAACTTAAAATGATTTTTTACCAAACAGTCCTTGAAAGTGTTATACCCCACACTGATTCATTGATGATAACACATAAACCTGTTTTTATCTCGTGTTATTTTATTTCTCTAAGAGAAATAACATTATATTCTTTGATTCTTACAACTTCCTAGAAATGAAAGTGGAATAGTTCTTTTCCCTATTTTATAGAGACAAAGACTGAGTAACAGAGAACACACTTGGTTGGGAAAACATCTGGAGCAGGAGACGGCCTGATTGGAATTCGGATTCTGTCACTTGTTCTAGGAAAATTTATTAGCCTCCTTGTGACTCAGTTCTCTTACTTGAGAATTAGATGAAGATTAAATATATCAATGTAGTTCAAAGCACTCAAAAGAGTATCAGGCATTATTATCATCCCACCGGTAGTTGTTGAGGAAGCAGTAACTAACAAGGTCAAAATCTTACAACCAAATACAAATGCAGGAGATTTTAAATAGTTCACTCTAAAAATGTACTTCCTAGAGCTTGGGCCCACTTTATTTTCTTCAGTGAGTGATCAAGTCAGAGGTGATTTCTTATGGGTTGGGGTGGCCTCTGTGCAAAGCTTCTCTGTTGGCATGCATGGGGTCCTTTGCAGTATAATCACTGGCCTGATGAATTGCTGTATTCTTTTTTTTCCTTTAAAGATTTTATTTATTTTTATTTGAGAGAAAGAGAGAAAACACAAGCTGGTGGTTGGGGGGGCAGACAGATTAGCAGCAGACTCCCCACTAAGCAGAGTGTCCAATATGGGGCTGGATCCCAGGATCCTGAGATCATGACCCAAGTGAAGGCAGATGCTTAACTAACTGAGCCACCCAGGAGCCCTGAATTGCTGTACTCTTTTCAAGTGATTTAGCCAACACATTCCCCCAAATGTTGACAAAGCATTACTTCCCAGTCACTTCCCAACCTTGCTGCCACTATCTACCATTTCAGGAAAACAGAGAGCTTATAGGGAGCAATGTACAATTATTTGTAGGAATTAGATGGCTGTATTTGAACCAGAAAGCCCAAATTCATGGATAAGAGACTCTCTCTCCATCTGTCTCAGTCTCTTTCTTGCATATAGAACAAAGAGTTATGGATGTGAGATGAAACAGTACCTATCGATGTGAAATTTATGGGGAGAATTTTAATAAATATGCATATATTTAAAGTGTCATTTATTGATGAAAACAGAGATAAATTAAGTGAAACTAATTTGCACAGTTTGTGGTTTGATAGTGGGAAATTAACAGTAAAAATATGGAGTCTTCTTAGCATAAGTGTATTTTTGGTCTTAGGAGTATCTTGGTTTACATTATGTTGGTAAATGTATAAATCTTACCATTCGTCATCACAAAATATGGAATATGTCTGGAAAGTTGTGTTTGGAGGATGATAGACTTTCTTTGAATCAATGCAAATGATTTTATTATGGTAGAGTCAGGATTTGTCTTATTTTTATGAATATATTATATTTTTATTTAAGTTTATAGATTCAGAGTTTTTATTAAATTGACTTGATGTCATTTTGTAGATTATTTCTCCCTTTAATATTATGGTGAAGTCCTTTTGCTTTAAGCTCTGCAACTGCTATTTATATTTCTAGTGGGATATTAGACCTTGGAGTCTTCTAGAGTTTCTTTCACTGTAATTGTCTACTATTAAAAGACTGAATTGTTGGTCTGAGAACATTGAGCCTTGTTGTGTGTTACAGTTTGATATCCATCTCATAAAAACTGCTGAAAATCAATCTTCAATTTGCAAATACTTTGGATTTGAGGCATCGGCTTGTGAGAAATTTGTATCATTTTTGGCAGTTCTCTTTTATATAATAATGGCAAATCCATATCAATTGTTATATTATTTTCTATTTCTTTAAAAATGTTGGAATATTCAATTGGTTGTCGTGAGACTTGGGATTTAGGCTTAAATTTGTCTTTAGCTCACTTTGGTGATCTGCTTAACCTGTGTGTCTTGATGTCTTTACCTCTAAAATGAAGAGAAAAAGGGGTTGGGTCAGACTAGAACATCTCAAAGATTTCTTTTCTTTCTTGTGCTCTGATCTTACCAATGGTATACTTTGGACTACATTTGTCAGACTTAGGTTGTTATGATGATAATGGATTTGTTGAGGATAGAAAAGAGAATGAATTGGAGGAAATGGCTCAGGTCAGATGGGAGCTAGGGAATTAAACCATCTATAGAAGAATATTTGAGTAAAGGCTACCTGATGGTGCTATACATGGGCTTGGCAAAAGTGGCTATAGTAGGTATAGTAATATGTCACTAACAGGATTGGGGAGGAAAAGTGGGGGCAAATTCTAAGAAGGAGCAATGCAGAAAAAAATCATACTCAGTAGGTCATATTTAGGGCTAGGTGATATAGAAGTATGGCTTTGGATGTGTGGGCATACAAAGAGGCAAAAAGCAAAGTCCAGGGGGATAGGTTGGAGGAGCATGAGATAAAAGATAGAAAATGTTGCAACTGGGAATCTATAGGGTTGCCTGACGCTCATCCCTATCATACGGACATTGGGTCTGCTGGCAAAAAAATTTAATTTAAGCTACCAACTTTAGGTGTCATTGTGTGTAAAAGTAAGCATGTCTTCTTAGGGATTGTGAATGAAATTAGGGGGGGAAGAGTGATCAGAACCACCATGTATTAGGTGCCTCATCTTTTTCTGCAAGACCTTAGTGCTTTTTTTTTCTTTATTTCTACCAGTCAGAGAGAATCAGAGAAATGATGGAGGAGGAGGATAAGTACTTAAGGAAGGAGATTTTAGAAACTGAAAGGATCTGTTTTAGCTAGGATGGGAAAGATGTTTCCTTGGTTACAGATCTTTATATGTGGTAGAATTATGGTGAAAACACTTTAAGGAAAATTACTTGATTGCTGAAAGGTATCAGAGTTTTTCAACAAATATTTTATTGAATAGAATGGATTGAGCACCTGCTATGTGCAAAGCTTTGAACTGAGTGCTCTAGGGGATATGAAAAATTATACTTCATTGTTCTAATCCTTTAGGAGTTCATACTAGAGATGGAGAGACAAAGCACAGCAAACAATGATTAAACGATAAAGTAAGATTTAAATATCCATATAGAATGCTGTGGTATCCAGAGGAATTCTCTCCCTTCACCTCTGAGTTTGGGTCAATTGAGAAATATGCTAAATATAATGCATATTAGGGCAATAGATTACCTTTATTTCTAGTAGATAAAGGCTGGATTGAAGTACACACACTTTAGCATAGATCCCAGTAGGCAGCCTGAGATTAAAAGTCTAAAATTGACTTATACTCTTAGCTGCACAGTGTCTCTTTCCCCATGGAACAGAGAGGAGCCACTCTTTGTGAGAGAGTTCATTTCCAGGAAGAAAAGAGAGGAGTTGAGTCTATAATTATAAGTGTATTCTTCCCTACTTTGTCTTGAGATAAAGTGAATAGAGGTAGAGAGATGTCAATAATTAAACTCTTTTCTTGGGAAAGATTTACCCTGAGTGGGGGAAAAAGAAATTCCCTTAACAAAGGGTATCAGCATAAGAAACAAAGGAAGTCTATGCAAAGGACTGAAGAAGGGACCATACTTTAGATGCTAGAGATAGAAAGAATTCTTGGGCCAAAGTATGTTGGGAGAGTTTTGTGGAAGGGAAAGGATTTGAGCTGGCTTTTCAGTGGTGATAACTTTTATTTAGCATGGAGAGGATCTTGCTGGTGGCAGTGGTGGGAATGATGTGGGCAAAGTGTTGAGAATACAAGAAAGGATGTGAACACCAAAGTAGGATGATGGCATTGGGAATGGAAAGAAACAGTAGAGGTAGGAAATAAGGAGATGCTATTGAAGGGAAAAAATGAGCTTAAGGGCAGGGGTCTGTGTTCTCATTTTCCTTTGGTGACCTTAGTGTGTCAATTAACCCGTCTAGGGCTTTCTCAGTTTCCTCCTCTGCAAAATGGGAGAGTTTCGATAGGTAGGCTCCTCTGGGTTTTGGTTAATTAGCATAGCCCGCCTCACTGGGAGAGGCTATAAAGATTGTCAGGTAGAACCAGAAAAGTGAAGACCAGAATAGAATAGGCACTATCCTTTTCTATTTTGGAGAGATAGAGAAGACTTTCAGTAGTCAGTGGAATCCTCTGAGAATGAGGTTGTGTTGTTTCTCGGGAGCTTGTGACATCTATGGGGGGAAACTGTCTCCATGGCACATTATGTATACTGAATGGGGGAGAGGGGGTGGTAGTTCATGGTGAGGAAGCTCAGTTCAGACCCTTTTGGCTTTCAAGACCCAGGCCCAGGTCCAGGTGAGGAGCACTCCGGCTCAGGAGCCTGAGCCATATCTGAAATGGCAGAGAGCTAGGAGGGAGACCAGCAGAAGTCTTTCCTCACCTCTCCCCATGCCAGCCCACTGTAAAACAGATTTGTCTTGGGTTAAGGAGAGAATTTTCTCTTGCACTCTTAAGTTATGCATTGAGAACATTCTTTGGATCACTTGCTCTTTCCAAATTCATAAACTTACTAAAATTTTGCATATTTAAGGTAGAGACTGAGCTTCAATATCCTTTCTGTATTCTCCTAAATCATCAGTTTCATTGCTTTTAGTGCACTTTTTTTGGTGAGATTTTATTATACATTTTAAAGAAGCAGTCTTTTATGTCAGGTTAAAAAATGCACATATGTTCCAAGTGGGTCTCATTCTAAAGAAGAGGCAAAAGGGGCTAGGTGAAGGAAAACAATCCACTAAATAGTTATTTTCAAGCATGTTAAAATTAA
Organism: Canis lupus dingo; assembly: GCF_003254725.2. Taxonomy (NCBI): domain Eukaryota; kingdom Metazoa; phylum Chordata; class Mammalia; order Carnivora; family Canidae; genus Canis; species Canis lupus. Next base: position 12,910,497 of record NC_064259.1, on the reverse strand, counting down.
TACTGTGTGCATACATAGTCCATGGTACTTTTAATATGAACTGATACCTAATTTAGCTCAATTGCAAACAAATAACAATGCCTTTCTGATGTGCAGCACTGGGTGTTCTGATAAAGCTGGTTTTGCTGTGTTTATAGTTCATTCATTCATTTGTTTGTTGTCAAATATCTAGTGAACCCCATTAGGCACTAAAGCCTGCGTTAGGTGCTGAGGATACAATGGTGAGCAAAACAGTTGAAATTTCTGCCTTTCTGGAGTCATTTTAGGATGGAGTGGAGGCAGAGGGGAGAAAATGTGAGCAAATGTTATAAATAAATAATTAAAAACTATGAGACTTGCTATAAAGGAAAAGTATAGATGTCTCAGTATTTCTGAAGTGAGTAATGGATTTTCAAGGCCTGGGAATACAGACTCCTGTGCCCTGTGAGTTCCAACCTCGCTGTGTCAGGGCAGAACTCAATCCTTGATCCCTCTTCCAGAACATCCTGCCTTACCCTTCCCTCTTTTGTCAGTGAACTCCTGTCATCCCTGCAGTTCCAGCTCAAATGCCAGTGTCTCATTAGATGGTGCGACAAGGTTACTTTGAGCCTAGAGTGAAGATTGCCACTCCCAGTTTATTTCCAGCTGTTCCTCTAATAACCGTGTGACCTTAATATAGGCAGTGACCTGGCTCTGTGCTGACCTCTTACTCTGCTCCCCTTCACACAGGCACCTTTGTAAGCCATATTCAGTTCATCTAAAGCTATATCAGGTTATTTAAGTATAAATTAAAAATGAGGGATGTCATTGCCTTAAGTCACTTATGGCTGGAATTAAATGTCTCAGAGTCTTGCTCCTTGGCACTCAGCTTTTACTGTGGGATTTCAAACAAGAGCTGGGGGTGCAAGCGGTGGCCTCTCATACTCGTGAGCTTCAGCACATCCCAAATTGTTATTTTAGTTCTGACTTAGGATGAATTCTTATTCTGACCTTCCTGTACTGGATTTGTATATGTACCTAATATATGCCCAATAAATATCTGCAGAACTAGAAGAAAGAAGAAGAAAAAGGAAAAGAAAAAGAAAAAAATTAAATGGCTAAGAAATGACTATGGGAAAAAAAATATCACCTTCTAGAAAAAGCTGGTAAATAGTCAGGAGTTATCCTCAGGAAAGGACCTTCAGTGTCCCATCACAGGGAGATGGGACCACAGTCGCAGTACTCAAAGGGTTTGGACAGAGTACCCAAATATAGGCAGACACTAGCTTACCAACTCAGACTTGGAGTGTCTTTCCCAAGGGCTAGAGGCTTCTGTCTTGTGTCAAGGGATTAGGCTTGACGGGATGACCCTTTTCAGGATGGAGGATATGAGTAGGAAGTGTGGGTCACTCAGGCCCTTACTTGACAAATATAGATACTTTTCTGTGAAAACAAGTTTTATTCTGGAGGAGAAGGCACGAAGGTATCCTGAAGCAGGGACTGAGTGGGATATGAAATGGGAAAAAGTGAGGGATGGGTTTTTAGTAGTTTATAAATTGGCTTCTTACAGCTAAGCTCCAGCTGTTTTCCTGGGGTTTATTTTTCTTGGGGTTTCAGATACAGCTCAGCTGCATGGGATGTGTGGTTTCAGTTCTACCTGTGAGGGAGTGACCAAATGAACAAGTTTCTACCAGACAGCAGCTGTTGTAAAACTGGCTTAGAATCTTCTCATCGAGCCTTACCCCTTTGTTTTTTGCTAAGCCTCTCTCTTTACCCACTCTCTTCTTTGCTACCTTCATCTCTGTCCATCTCCCTTTGTTTCTCTCTCTTTTGTCTCCCACCCTTTTTTCTCTTCTCTCTTCCTGCCTTTCTGTCTCCATCTCTCTCTCTCTCTTAATACTTTTGTCAGTGCTGCATTATTAAGAGCCCAGTCAGTGAGCATCACGACCCTGCTTCTGCCATTCCTTCCACAGCACTGAGTGCTGAGCTATCATTTCCTAGAGAGCAAGCAGGCTGAGTGCTGCTGCATTGCAGTAGAACCATTTAAAGAACCTGAGAATACTGTGAGTGCATGTCATTCCCCTAGCCATTCACATGGGGGTGCCATGCAGGGGCTATTTGGATTTCAGGGAGCTCTGTGCACTGAAGCAGTAGAATGGAGGACTCACTCTACACTGGTTGCAGAACTGAGGTGTGTGTAGCTGCCTGTGGTTTGGAGATTGCACAGGGTGGCAGGAGATAGGATTCTGTATTGTTCCTACTCCGCAAATGGAAAGGAACAGCAGCTCAGAGGAGGAGCCGTGGCCCTTTGTATTGGGTTGTGTCTTTAGCCTCCTAGAAGGCACATCCCAGATAGTCTGAGCAGGTGCGAGTGGGGGGCAAGACTAGTAGAATCACTTCAGCATCTCATTATTAGTCAGTGTTTGTTGGGAACCTACTATGCATGAGATGCTGCTCTGGACAATACTGAGAAGAGACAGAAGAATTAAAAATGGCCCCCGTGACTTTCCATTTAAGGAAAAAGGCAGAGTAGGTTTTAACTAAAGCTGTGAGTGTTCAGTACCCAGCATGGGCTGCATGAAACCAGAAGGAGTCAGAAGGAGGAAGAGTGTGTGGGGAGGGCTTCCTGGAGGAGATGAGCCTGGAGGCAGAGGTCAGAGGATGAGACCTACCAGGCCACCTACAGACCTAGAGTCCAGGAGGCTTCTTCCTTGAGGTTGGCACTGCAGGAAGAGCTTCAATCATTAGCCCTTGTAATTCAGGAACCTTGTGCAAATGAGGCAGTCAGTATTAGTTTAAATGACAGACAGAGGGATTTTAGTATGCAAGGGAGGAAAACTTTTTAATTCTGCCCTTCTAGGTTCTTTGGCCTAATAATTAAATTGACATGAGGCAACTTAACAGGAGAAGAACAAATTTAATCACATACAAATGGGAACCCCATGAAGATGTGAGAAGCTCCTCAATAGACAATTGAGGTTTATATGCCATCTTTTTTTTTAATTTAAATTCAATTAGCAAACATATAGTACATACTTAGTTTCAGATGTAGTGTTCAATAATTTATCAAATGTGTATAACACCCAGTGCTCATCACATCACATGCCCTCCTTAATATTATATGCCATCTTGAGCAAGGAGAAAGGGTAGGGCTTCAGTGGGGAGAAAGACAATCCACAGAAAGATGGGAAGAGCAAATGTTTGATAAATGAATGTTTGCTCTACTATGAGGAGAAGTCTTTTTGACATTAAAAAAAAAGTTATCTTTCATGATAGCTCTCTTCCAGGAGGTACAGGCCTCCTATCCAAATTGTATTAGGTAATGGAGAGGTAAAAAGCTCTTCTTGAGTCTGTTTGGTCTTAATTGTCTTCAGCTCAAAATAATCTGTATATCAATGTGGCATATTCTAGAGTGGCCTACCCTGAATACCTCGAGTTACCACCTCTGAAACTTCTTTGAAGTTTCATATATTAAAAGCTGTGCTGGCCAATTGCTCCATTATTTCACTGAATTATTTTCTTAGTCTTGAAAATAGATCAGTTTAATTTAACAGATGTGTATCATTTTAGGGGGTGGTGATAGAGCTGGGCTCTCAAAGTTAGATTTACATTGCTCAAGAAATCAGATATTTAATGAGGCATTTCTATTGAAACAAAAGAAAAACATGGTTAATGTTTGGAGCAAATTAAAAAATAGTTTCTGAGTTCTGAGGGTAACCAGTCCAGAAGATTTCTAGATGTCAGGCTCATAGCATCCTCAGATAGAATGAAGGCAGGCAGTGGCAATCTGGACAGATTTTCTTGGTTTGCAGTTTAAATGTCTCTGGTGATCTTTCTGAGTGGCCCACATAGCAACAGGCACAAAGATTATCTATACATAAACTGTTGTGGTGATTTCTCTGAAGTTTATATCAAGTTGTCCAAATTTAGTTTGTATGGGTTTGAGAAAAGGGCAGTGTTAGTTATTAATGCTTCTAAGTCAGAAGATTGGAAGAAAAAATGGAAACATTAGTTTGAAGAGTTGAAGAGTTGTGGCCAGATATTGAAGGAAAGTAGTTTAGTTTACTGGTAGAAAACAAAACCTCAAAGATAATTGGCAGAACTCGAATCTATTATCTACAAGTGTGTATTATAGTTTCTATTGAAACGTAATTTTTCTCTCCTATAATCACTCCTATTTCTATCAAAGACGACCATAATAAGACTAATTTGTTGCAAGTTACATCACTTCAATAAACTTGACCTGATTATTTATGTAAGTGCAGCAAGGGTAGCAATTAACCACATAGAATTTTAAAATCTGCTTTGCTGGAGTGTTCTTTAAGGAATGTGAGATTGGACTTCTAAACCCCTCTCTATGTTAAGAAGCCAACTCAGCAACTTGCCATTAGACTTTACCTGCAATACCTATAAATTTAATTCCTCTCTTCCTGAGACTACCAAAATATCCTGAGGTTCTTTTACCTACCAGGAAGTGACCCTCGTACTTGGTAAGGCTGCTGGGAACCCTGTAAGCAAGATACCAGGGCAATTTTTCCAAGGGGCTTTATTGGTTCCATAAAGTCAATGTTAGTTCCTTAAAGCTGTCTGGTCATGTCTGAGTTCATGCATATCTCTCCTAAACATAACATTCCAGGCAAAGCCTTGGTAATAGAACAAATGTTTCCAATTGTGTCCTGTTACAAGGAGAACAGATTCTTACTGAATTTATATAAATCACTATATTGCCATGAAAATATAAGAACGTTCACTGAGAGTTTCTGAATTCTCAAGTAGGAAGAAACATATAAATATTTCATCTTACTTTAAATCATAGGTAGATTAAGAGAAAAGAGAGAAAACATTTCTTTAAATCTGGAAAAATAAAGCATTAAAGAACCAGCAATCGTTCAAACAAATAGTGATAACAATTATAATCATCCTCCTTAGTTCATTCAGTCCCCTGTATTAATTCCTGTTGATCTTGAATCTTAAGAAACTTTATGAAGTCATTCATTTCCCTATACCTGATTCAGTGGTATGATCTGAAAATTATCAGAGACCTGCATTCTAGAGTACAGGTCATTCTTTTCTATGAATCTTTTTGTAGATGAAGCACTGTTGCAAAAGCATCAGAGTAAAAACAGTAACGGTGACAGAAGACTAGAAATGGCCACAATTAAAGATCTGATTAGGGTTTATCACAATGCAATTGACAAAGAGATCTGTTTTATTTCTGTGACACATAACAATTTACGATAACTGGAATTAAGACTGATAACATTAGAGTAGGTACAATTTAACGTGATTATTCAATGCAATTACATTTAGTTCAAGGAACATTTATTGAGCAATATCTCTGTGCAGACTTGAGGACAATCCAGGGATAAATTCAGCCCAGCCTCTGTGCACAAGAAGCACAGTCTTGGTGGAGAAACTATGTCCAGCAGACTGTGAAAGGGGCTGGAACCAAAGTGTGGGGCTGTTGAAAAGATGAGGGTGTGGGGACAGCAGATCTCTGCTCCTTCCTTTCTGGTTGTCTAGTCTTTAGTAGATCATTTAACCTTAGGGACCTTTGATTTCTTTGGATGTAAAATAGAATTAAGAATGCCTTTTCCTCTCTTGATAAGGGAGTTTGAGAATCAAAGGGGTTAGTAGGTCTGAAAGCATTTAGCCAACTGTAAATTGATGCACACATCTGCATCATAACCACGTCCTTGAGTAGTGATATTATTAGCAATGCCTTAGCCTTATCCATGGTTTATGATTAAAATTTAGTCACTGCCGACACCTAACTTCAAAGCAGGTTATCTCTTAGCAAGCATTTTTATAGCCTTCTTTGAATTACCTATAAGGTCTAAGCAGAACAAAACTGGATTTCTTTGAAGAGATTCTATTACATCTTTTCAGTAACTTAAGATGATCTTTTCATATAATTTAGTTTGAATTTATGTTGTGATATATGTTATAGATGCAAGGTAAAAGAAACACATTTTTGTATAAAAAATTTTGACAGGTATTAGAGAAGAGAGGAAGAGAGGAAGGGAAGAAGATGGTTAAAAAAAGACAAAAAGAAGGAACACTGGTACATGAAGGAAATTATAAGCAATAGCAGAGATCCCAGACCATGGTTCTGGTCCTACTCTGCTTCAAGTACTTGTTACTTGACCACATCTCTCACCTCTTCTGAATCTTTTTTGGGGGGAAGGGGCTGAGATAACAAATGGTAGGGGTTATGATTTTTGCCAACTCCAACACTCATGATTTTAAACTTAAAGGGAAAGATAACTTCAAGCCATAATAATGAGCATTTTAACATCCAACATGGAGAGCTTAGGCTGGAATAAGAGACTCTGAATTTCAATCCAAGTTCATTTAGTGTCTTGGGTAAGTTTCCTTTAGTCATCGGCATTCTGAACAGTCCTCTGTTCAGAGTGGATGTAATTATGACTTACTGGGTATGTCCCAGAAGAGCCATGAGTTAATGTCTTTGAGACAGCCTGAACTGCTCAGATGAAAGGTGGCTCGCATAAATACATGGTTAGATGAGTCTGTTCAGAAGCTGCTGGGTTTAGAGAAATGCTGCTTCAGAAATGTTATTTGAAAAAGGCCGGGTAGAGGACAGGATGCCAGCACCAAAGAAGATATGAAAGAGAGAAAGTAAATCTACTGGAAAAAGAACAGGAAAGGTAAGGAATCAACAATACTGAAAAAAAACAAAAACAAAAACAAAAACAAAAAAAAACAAACAACCCAAACCCCAAAACATGAATCATCTTGGTTTTTCATAAACAAAAGAATGTTGATATGTTGTAGTCAAATCAACATGTGATATTGTTGGCATTCTTTCTTAAAGATGTTTAAAAGTTTTAAATGATCAAAATATTTCTAGAGTTATCTAGCATTTTCACTGCTGAATAAGTTTTCCTGCCAGATATCTCTTTTGTATGATTCTGGCCATTTTATTTTGTAGAGACTATGCATCTACTTTAAAAAAATTTGCAGGGCAGCCCCGGTGGCTCAGCAGTTTAGTGCCGCCTTTAGCCCAGGGTGAGATCCTGGAGATCCAGGATCTAGTCCTGGGTCAGGCTCCCTGCATGGAGCCTGCTTCTCCCTCTGCCTGTGTCTCTGCCTCTCTCTCTCTCTCTCTCTGTCTCTCATGAATAGATAAATAAAAGCTTTAAAAAAATAAAAAAATAAAAAAATTTGCAGTCTACAAATCAAAGCAAAATGGCTCAAGTAAAGTTAGGTGGGTTTGAGATGTTTGTGGCATTTTACTTACTAATTAAAAGATTCCAAAGATTCAGAAGAGAGAATGTGGATCCTCTACCCTGTAACATTGTATAATTTTTTAATGATCAAAGCTCATAAGTGGTAAAGTGCATAAATTATTTAAGTTCAACCCTCTGGCCATGAAATAAAACTAGAAATAAGAACAAAAAGTTGGGACGCCTGAGTGGCTCAGTGGTTGAACATTTGCCTTAGGCTCACGGCATGATACTGGAATCCTGGGATCCAGTCCCATATCGGGGTCCCCGCAGGAGCCTGCTTCTCCCTCTGCCTGTGTCTCTGCTTCTCTCTGTGTGTCTCTCATGAATAAATAAATAATTTAAAAAAATAACAAAAAGTTAACAAAAATTTCAGTCCCTAAGAATGACAAACTATACCAAAACAAAACAAACTTTTTCAGTTAGTGCTGGGCCAGAGGGGAAAAAAAATCAAGACTGAAATTACATACTGCACAGAAATTAATAAGAAGACTACAACATATAAAAACAGAATAAGACTAGGGTTATACATAGAGAAAATCAGTTGCATTTATTATACTAATAAAAAATCAGACAGCTAGAAAGTAGTGACCAACTTTCTACTGATCCAAGATTGCAAAAGATTCATTATAAGAAAATTACAAATGATATACACTTGGATTCCAAAATTAAAAGTCTGTTAAGTGGTAGAGCCAAATCATAGGTCTTTGTCCCCAGATACCATGTTCTTACTGATACATTCTCTGTGTCTCTTTAGGAATGGCTGGATGTTCATCTAAACACTTTGATCCATTTGGACTAAGAATAGAAAAACATTTCTGTTTTCTATCCTTATGAGAAGAGTCAGTGTCCAGGCTAACTCCCTGATGCTATTGAGAAGAGACACGTATGGAAGGCTATCAGCCGTGATTGTCATAGTGTTAGAACGACCACTTACTCTCATGTCTGCCTTATAATATGCTTCTAGAACTCTTGAGAGAGAGTGGCTACATTGGCCTCAAATCAGATGGGTGTTTTCTCTTCTATTAATTTTTTCTCATGAATGTTATTCATCCAGGAAATGCAATATCAGAACATTGCTCCTGGCTAGGATGGTGTATGCCTGTTGGGGAGAGAGTCCTTACTCTTAACCAGGCCTTATTATTTAGGGAGTGGCAGGGCAAAGAGATAAAATGGAATTGTTCTCTGCTTTCAGTCCAGAAGGAGGAAGATATAAACAGAATATTGTACTGCAGGGCAGAATGACACAGTGCTAAATAGATGTTTATCAACAGGTGAAAACAATCAAGATTGACTGAGGAATAAAGACTCAGGGATTTGGCATCATAAATGGGTCTTTACAGATGAGAGAGATTGGATTTGGCAGTTAAGTGAGGTAAGTCAACAGCTTGTGCAAAGAATCTAGGTGTGACTTTCGAGACCAGGCTATGAAAAAAGCAAGCACATTTGAGTTTCAATCTGTTAAGGTCAGGTTCAAGAATGGAGATAGATACAGGTTCCCTTGGAAAATGAATTCTTTGATGGTGATAGTCAGCCTATATATCTATGTCAACATCACCCTGGCTGGTCATTTGGGACCTTTCTAGGCTCCTGTTTTTTTTACTTGGGGAGCTTTAAATCATTGCTCCTGAAAAGTCACATCAATTCCTAATCTCTCTTGTGTATCTGTTCCTTGGGACCAGACAGAAAAGCTTTCTCTAGGTGACCCCCAAAATTTGATCCCCCAGTACGAGCATAGATAATACAATGTTTACGATAATACAATTATCGTGTTACATGATAATACAATGATAAAATATGTGTGGACATGGCTGGGCTACAGGGGAGAAGGTTCTCTTGCCATCAGACATTCTTCTGCTGAAACTCAGACAGGGGAGCTCAGACATCCTGAATTGTGTTGATGCCTCCCGGGCTCTGCATAAGCCAATAGATGCTGACAAATGACTCAGGTGCTTTGCTGTGAAATGAGCATTATGATTACCTGAAGTATTATGGCCCTGTTTCATCAATGTTTGAAAGCCACATTTGTGTTGGCCAGCTTACTTTGGCTTTGTTGGTGGACAACCATTTATCATTCTGGATCATCTGGTATAGAAGTGCCTTTGGTGGGTGGGGGTTTCCCATTTTTGGGGCAGAATATGCAGGCAATTTATGTGAAGTATAGGCATTCACTTATCATGGAAACATATACTTATCTAGGCTATCTGATTTGAGAAAGACAGCTTGGACTCTTACTGTGGAGAACCCTGAATACTACAGTAGGAAAAGAAATTTGGACATTCATCATATTGTAGGCCCTAAAAAACTTGCAAATAGGTAAGTTACATTCTCAGGCCTAACATTTAAGAATATTCTTTCTGAATGAAGACATTTAGTGAGTCCCTATTATGTGCTATGTTGCACATACTACTGATCCCCGTAGTAAGTATGGGGGATACTCAGGAAAAGAACAAGTTCCTCCCCTCAGGTTGTTCTCAATCTAATTTGGAAGACAGACAAGTGAATCACAGGTTGCAGTTTGTGTGTTGGGTATGGTTGTAGGTATAAGTAAACCTCTGCACTGTATGAGCACAGAGTAGGGACTTCGGAGACAAAGGGGATGAGAGAAAGCTTTCTGGATGAGATGGCATCTAGGTCTTTGAGTGGAACTTAGGTAAATTCAAGAGGAGGAGTGAAGAAGAAGTCACAGGAACACTCTAGGCCTGAGGACCCTCTGGTGTCAGTGTTAGGTTAAGACAGATGTTGTGGGGACAAGGGTACTGCCTGGAAGTAGCAATTGAATGAGTTCAGGTGGGGAGGGTCAGCACTAGGGCAAAAGTAATAGGGTGGACAGGAAAGGCCAGATGAGGCCAGAAGAGGCGCAGTCAGCATTTTTCTCTCAACCATGGATACTCTGGTCTCTGATCTTACAAATTTATTTCTTTCCTTTTTTTGTTCAATTGTTATACCTCTGACTTTAGGCTAGCAGATAGATATTGTTCACTGAAATTGCCATATAGGCTTCTGTTCTAGAACTTTCCTTAACCATCAATTTGCAAAATTTTATAAGCTCATATCATTTCTAAAAACAGATTATCCCCCTAAACCTCTTATAGGCCTCTTTGGCTGCTTCTCAAGCTGGCATCTACATGGCCATACAGAGCTGTCTTCCACATCCTTTATTTTGGGGTAAGTAGAGCCCATTTCCACTGTTTGCTGACTTTTTTTTTTTCTCTCTGAGCTTCTTATGTTTTTAATGGTATTCACTCTTGCTCCTCAGTCTCAAGGGTCCTCATGCTCCATTCTCTGCCTGTTTTCAAAGTCTAAATCTCAAGTAAGAATCTAAAATGTGTACACCCATATACATATAGGGCCAGCACTTTTCCTTTCTTTTCTCACTCAGAAATTAGACAGTCTGTGGATGGGAGATGAATCGGCCTTTAATTTATGCTGTCAAGATAGTTTCCTGATCCACCTATGGATTTCTTGACCAGGTCAGTACTGCTGGTGAGAACATGCACCTCTGAGGCCCTGAGATAAACTGGACTAATAACCCATGGTATCATCTGATAACTGTGCCCTCCTCCTTCTGGAACCTTTTCTTGTCTCTAAAATAAGAGTGTTGTGCTAGGTCTGGCTCACACCTTTGTGACATTCTGTAATTTACAATGATTGCTTTCTAGCCTGTCTAGCATCTAGAACAGGAAGTCCTGGCAAGTAACTTGTATCATATACAGGATTTTCTTTGATCAGTGATATACATAAGTGAACAGATGTACAGATATAAAAAAGGTGTGATCAGCCACATTAGGTTTATTCTGTACATCAGTGGAGTGAGCACAAGATAGGTAGAGCCTCCCCCAAACCAACTTGTCTATGGATGATTGAAATGGCTTTAACAAGAAACAGAATTTTCACTTGATGGGTTGAAAATCAGCTAAGGAGAGGAGAGAGACTTCAGACTTCAGTATTTGCACATCATGCAACTCATACCTGCTTAGGATCCCCATTAATAGGGCAGGCCAGCTGGACACTTTTCTGGAGCACTAGTGTATAAACATCATCAGAATAAAATGAGTAAATGTATTTCCACTCCTCCTGACACTGAAAATACTACCCAGTGGAAATTTGTATCACTCTTTAACTAGAAGAAGTAATAGCTCCATTGATTATTCTGCAACATGGCACATGCATTCATCCTTGACATACAGAGTCAGCTGAAATTTTGAAAGTAAATAATGCAAACTTGCTTCAATTTTTTGGGAATGAACGATTTATTATGTTATCTAAATTCCGTATTTTTAATATGCCTCTTGTAAAGTGTCAAGTTTGGAAAATTACAAGGATATAACCACAGGCTAGTGAGGAACTATTTTAATCATTCTGTTTTTCAGAAGCTGACTCTTTAGGCATTCGAGGTAGATCAGTAATTAAATCTGTTAATGTGTATAGTCTCTATTAGTAGAAGATTGCTTCTTGCCTTACTCCCACTAAAAAAAAAAAAACAGTAAACAAATATTATAAGAATATTGGTTTGAAGGGAGTCCAAGGTTCCCAAATTTCTGTTTGTTTCTGATGCCTTGTGCCTGACGAGATATAGTTGACAACACCAGAGCCATCTTGACCTATGCTTCTGAGCAGCAGAACTGCCAGGGCCTGTAGTCTTCAGTCTCTCCGTTTCCCATTTGGCCTCCTGCACTTAGTTGCTGCCTCTCAGGGCAACATTTCGTCTTGACTAGAGTCTGATTTTCTGAGCATTCCAAGAGTCAGGGGGAATTCTTATCTGCCAACCTAATTTATCTTTAAAGACTTGCAATTAGTCTGTGTACTGTCCCTAAGCAGGTGCTTCCCATAGCCAACTTGGCATGGGCCACTGTGAGAGAACAGAGGTGAATACCAGCAAGTCTCATGCTCTTGGGGATACTTACATTTCTTCTCTAAAACAATAATGTGAAAGGTTTATTTGTATGTTTTTATCTGGCCACGAGGGTATTTCTGAGTTCATATTCATTTCAGATATTGAATGGAAAACTCTTTAGGCAAGTCCCTGTGCCAGGTACTTTAGGGATTCTTGAGAAAAATGAGGTGCTGCTTTGTTCTCAAATGAGAATTTTGTTCTTTGTTAAAGAAATTCCCAGCCTAGGGATTCCTGGGTGGTGCAGCGGTTTGGCGCCTGCCTTTGGCCCAGGGCGCGATCCTGGAGACCCCGGATCGAATCCCACATCGGGCTCCCTGCATGGAGCCTGCTTCTCCCTCTGCCTATGTCGCTGCCTCTCTCTCTCTGTGTGTGACTATCATGAATAAATAAATAAAATCTTTAAAAAAAAAAAAAGAAATTCCCAGCCTAATGGGCATGTAGGATTGGAGACGGAGTATATTTTGTAGAATATGGGAGGGCCTACCCACTTCTATGAGTCTGCATTCAAAGGGGCAGTGTAATCACCACACAACTCAAAGAATGATGGACATGCAGGGTGGGAGAGATCATGTTACTTTGCAGGAAAGATAGGCAACAGGGAGGCTTCATCGTTGATAACAAAGAGCCATTTGAGCCATTTCTACAAGTTGGCTGGGATTTTAACTGGCAGAGATAAGCAGGGAAGCCAGAGCAGATAGGGGAAGAGAAATGGAGTATGAGGGAGAAAGATGCAGAGCTTATTGGAGAATGTTGTATGGCCTTTTGGGCAAAACAGGGGGTCAAAGTAAGGAGATAGTTGGAAATAAAGCTAAAGTTGTTGGTCTTAGCTACATTGTGCTGTGCCTTGGATCTGAGGAACTGGAAATTAATTTGGTAGTTAATGAGACTCATCAAATGCCTTTATGCAGAGATGTGATGGGATTAGAACTTCACATTGAGACTAATCCTGGAAGAGTGTGTAACATATACTGATGGAGTAAAGAAAGAAGAAAGAGATTAGTTAAGAGGTTCTTATGATCGCTCATTTCATGTCAGAAGTAATGGATGAGACAGTAGGAGTGCAGTTGCAAAGGAGATGATGGATTTAGGGGCCATAATCAAAAATAGAGTGTTTGGGAGTTTTCAATGGACTGAGATGATGTGGGGAATAAAAATTAATTCTAAGCAATTCAAACCTGGATAATGCAGCCTTGAAGGTTGGAGGATCATTTATGGAGTTTCACATTCTGCCTGGAGACTTCCATCTCTATCCCCCTCTGTTCCTTAATTGGAAAGATTTTTCTCTTCTGCATTCTCATATTTTGCTTATTATTCCATTTCAGCATTTGTAACGCTTTCTATCCTTTACATCCTATTTTATTTAGTGCCAATTTTCATTGTATGTCTCCATAAGGGCATGCTCTTAGATTTCTAACAAAGTACCTTATATTTAATAGTCTGCTCTCAGCTTTTACTTTTGTCAGGAGATTATTTTAAGATGGTGGAAAAGTTGAAGAAAGAATTCAGTTTCAATAGTATGTTTACTGAGTTCAGTTACTAGATTCAGAGGTGAATGTAACATGGCCAGTCCCTCAAAGAGCCCCAGGAGTCATAGACTTACGTGTAAGTAACTGCCATATGTTGAGAAAAGATTTTAAAAGGGTCTAGTATGAGGTGCTATGGGGACACAATTCTGCCTCAAGAGAAGGGAGCCAAGTCAGGGAAGGCTTCTGGGCAAATTAGTAGTATCGGATGTAGACTAATATAAGAGATGCTTTATGGTGGAGGAGTACAAAATACAGGTGATGTTGTTCTTGGGCATAAGGATTCAGAGTAAAGGAAGAAACTGAAAATGAGAGATGGGGAGAGGCAAGGTCACAGGGTATCATAATATTCTGGAATTGACTGTGGAAAATGTTATTTTCCTGAATATATTTCTAAGTGCCTTGTTGCATTCAATCAGTTGTGCCAATGACCATCATCCTTACTCTTCTACTCAAAATAAGGGACTTAATAATGAGTTTGTGAAAACTCACTTTTGGATGGAAGATGTATTGGTTCCTGAGTTTGGGGAGACAGCTTCCTGGTCAACCTGTGATTTTCTTGAGTTAAGAATGCAGACTGAGGAAGGGTGAAAGGAGAAAAATATGGCTCTTCCTTCTAGACTTTAGAATAATGAGGTAATTATTTACTTTGGAAATAATCAAGGCATCATTCTAAGGATACGTGAGTCAAAAGGAAAGGTAGTCTCTCCTTTAGGATACTGCCCCTATGAAGCAAATAGGAATGATTCAGCAAAACAAAACTGAGAAATATAACAGATACGCTTTGATCACCTAAAAACTCTGGCTTATGACACAGGTATTTTGAAAACCCATTGTCTCTTTTGGATTAAAATGAGTATTCCGTGTTGAGAAGGAAAATAATTTTTGTCTAATTTCTGGTGAAGGAGAAAGGAAGATGTGCTGGGCCACAAAAAGCTAGCTTTTGGGTAACTATTTGCTGAAAAGACTCCGTCTCAGAAATGATTTTTCCATTTGGAATTTGGCACCTAAAACCCATCCAACATAGAAAATAGACTGATCTATACCTGAAGAATGTTTAATAATAATAAATTAAATTTTAGTTTATTCCAAAAGCAGTAATAAAATAGATTATTTTACAAATCTATTTTTATTGAGTTGGCAAGGAGATGAAGTTATTAATTTAGAGAACATTTTACATTTTATAGGCTCAATAATTTAAAAATTTACCTTGCCAACAGAATATTATATTTAAAAAATTCTTTAACAACTCTGTTTTCAAATATTTCAACCTCGTAGACCTTTTCATTAAACAGATTTAAATGTCCTTTGCTGAAGCTTGTGTCTCAGCTTCTCTATGAAGCCTTTCCTGACTCACTCATTTTTTAAATGATCTCTTCTCTTTGATACGTTTTCCCTTTCTTTTATTGTTAAATATAACATTCTTTAAGAAAAGTGCATGAAAAATGTATGTGCAGCTTAATAATAATTGTAGAGCCAATACTGGGATAACTAACCATCCAAGTCAAGAAACAGTGCATTACGAGTACCCCAGAAACCCAGCCTATGATCCTCCCCGATCACAACCCCCCCGCAAAGTATCTATTATTTTGCCTTATGTGATGACTCTCTACTTGCTTTGCATTGTCCTTATTGTCTATGTTTGCATCTGTGAACAATATAGTTTCATTTTTCTTATTTTGGGACATTATACTCTTGAAATCATACTGAATATGTTTTTGGTGTTACATTTTTTTTTTGCTCCACATTATGTTTTTCAGAGTCATTCATATATTGCAGACAGCTTATTGCAGTAGTTTATTTTCATTGCTATATGGTAATCCAGTGTATGATTTCACCATAATTTAAACATTCTTCTATCAATAGAAGAATGTGAGTTGCCTGCGGTTTGTGTTATAAAAAATGCTGCTGACTATCCTTGTTCCTGTGTTCATGTACACTTGTACATGCTTCTCTTTAAAGCAGTGCTTCTCAAAGTGTGGCCTTCCTTCGCATCCACGGCATCAGGGTCACCTGGGAATTCGTTAGAAATGCAAATCCTCAGGTCACATGCCAGACCTACTTAACCAGAAACTCTGGATGTGGGGCTTGGCAGACTGGTGTTTCACAAACTTTCCAGATGATTCTGACACACATTAAAAATGGAGAGCCATTTGGAATACCTACTTAGTATCTATGATTTTCTTCAACTCCACTAAAGTCAACTGTTCTATCAAGTGCATATAGCAATTTACACTTTGACCAGCATCATATTTTGTTAAGTTCATGATTTGGTTGCATGAATACCTAGGATTTGTATGAATACCTAGGATTTGTTTATGAAATGCAAATTTTTGGATTTTGAACAGGCTTATAAACATTCAGATGCATTATTATTTATTCATGGGTACTAATGCAGTCTTATTTTTCTTAACTACAAATAAACAGATATTAGACAGTTGTTGTTTTTTTACCTTGGACAAGGATTAGTTTTTTAAATCATTTTTAGTTCCTATATTATTTGTAATTAATTGATTAATTTGTGAAAAGGTGATTCAGGCAAAGGGTGCCCATGTCAAAGTTTGAAAAATGCATAAACACGATGAAAGTAAGTCTCTCTTCAGTTCTGTGTTTCAGTCACATATTTTCCCTCCTAAGTCAACCACTGCAATCAGCTTCCAAGTAAGGATTTAAAAATAACTTCTCTGTGTGCTTATTCTATGTGCCATTTAGGATTAGGGGCTCCGTGTTCTGTTTTCCCATAGCTCTGTGGCTTACTTCCATCATGGCATTTATAACACTGAATGATTGTTTACTTTTTAAAAAGCTTTTTTATTTACTTATTCATTAGAGACACACACAGAGAGAGAGAGAGGCAGAGATATAGGCAGAGGGAGAAGCAGTCTCCATACAGGGAGCCAAAAGTGGGACTCCATCCTGGGACTCCAGGATTATGCCCTGGGCCCAAGGCAGATGCTTAACTGCTGAGCCACCCAGGCATCCCAATTGTTTATGTTTCTGTCTCCCACTCTAAACTGGGATTTCTTTGAGTGTGGAGATTGGGTTTTATTATGTCCAGATTCTTAGTACAGGCAGTGCTTGTAGAGCAAAGGCAATTCATAAAAAATATGAACACTAAATGAATTAAACCAGTATTTTTTTTTCCCTTTTAGCTATGTTGATTTCTCAAGTTTGAATGTCTGACTTTCTTGGCTGATTTTTCTTTCCTAGAATGTCTCCCTTTGGTTGAGGTTTATGGAATGGCATCTCATGATAAACGTGGCTCTGCATAGGTAGATAAATAGCTAATGAGCTTTGTTGGCCTTTAGGGCCCAGAGGCAGGAAGATGGGCATCTCTTCTATCCCTGCCCTCCTCCAAGAGGCTGCAAAGGACAGTTCTGCTTTCCTACTTTGAAAAGGCTTATAAATACTTTAATTTACAGAATCCATCCATTATCATTGATTACAGAACAACAGGACACCCAGGGGAAATGATTTGATTAGGGGAAATGATTACTTAGGATTTTGTACTTCTAGAGAAGCCAATGTTTGCTGAGTAGGAGTTTTAATCTTTTTATCCATTGAGGTTTCTTTTCTAGTAAACCTACTGAGTTGCATGTTTCTGAGCTTTCTAGAGTTTTGTCTGTTTTTGTTGGTCTTACTGTAACTGGAATTCCACTCTTCGAATTGAACAAGGAAGCATTTTAAAGTCTTTGAGTTTAGGAAAAATGTGCTAGTTCTGTTATCTCTGGCTACACCTGAGTGCTTAAAAATTGTCTTTTAAAGTCTATTTTTGTCAAAATAACAGCTCAGAGTTATAACTAGCAAGTTTTTTTAATCTTTCTATCTCTAGTGTGTAGAAACCTTAGCTTTTTTTTTCTCTTGTACTTTCTGTTTTTATTATTGTGGACTTGAGGGTTCTTGAGCTGCAAGGTCTGAGAAAAACTTCCTTGAAGCTTGTATTACATTGATACAACCAGTAAATAGGTTGGGTTTTTTGATTCCTGTTGTGTGTTTGTAAGAGAGATGTTGTTTGAAATTATCCTATTTTTTGTGTGTTGCATCATAAACAATATGAATGAAAACCTTTCCTTTGCAAAGGAGTGGTTCATGGTATGGTGGATGCTGATAAAGTCCTATTCTTAAAGTAAAGTCTTGTTTAAATTGATAATATGATTTTTTTCACTTAAGTTCGTGAATTCATTAAGGAAAAAAAGTTACTTAGAATTGTGCAAAGCACAGTGATTACCAAGAGTCGGGAAAAATTAGTCCCATTTTTGACTTTTATGGAAATGAGCTGTCATTCCAATAGAATGATATAGAGCTTCCTAGGGTGTTTTGGAAAATTCTCCAAAATATATTGTCACTGATACAAGTAGGGTATAAAATATTACTTGTAATATAATTCCCTTTATATATATTTTAAAAGGTATTACATACATTAATATCAGGTGGCTAATCATCCACAAGGACTAGGCAAGAGTGCTCACATCTGGATAGTAGGAGTGGGATTTGGGGCAAAGTTGGGCAAGAAGACTTGCTTTTTTCATTTTATATTTTTTCCCTAATGTTTGAATGTTTTTCCATGAGTTAGAATCACTTATATGAAAAATAAAAGGAACATTTAATAAATGTCCAAAACTCCAGCTGTGTGACACCTTTTATATAGCACTTGATGGTTTGAACTTGAGTTTCTTTATCTGAAACAATCAGTGATAATTACTTCAGTAATTATGGCCTGGAATTTTCCGAGTTCTTGTGTGTTGCATCATAAACATGAATGGAAATCTTTCCTTTGAAAAGGCATTGGCTTGTGGCATATTTGGATACTTGTAAAATATTGTTTTTCAAGTTAAGTCTTTTTAAAATTGACACTATGATCTTTCTTCACTTCAGTTTTATGAAGTGACTAAGAGAGAGAGTTATATCTTGATCATGAAGGTGTTGTGAGGATCAAACGGAGAAATTATTTTAGTAAACATTTTAGAAAAGATACTTGGCTTTAATTTTATGAAGAGTCCAAAAAGACCTGCTCCCTTAAAGAATACAGTCTGGCAAGAAAGCGAAGATACTCAGACACATGGACTTCATTTCATCTCTTCCTCTGGTGCTAAGCATATACAAATACTACTTCTTGTCCATAAATTCTGATCACCTATTTTCCTCATGTGTTCAATGGACATCATAATGGCTGTCTACTTACCTGGACTGTTTTTTCAAGGAAAAAAAATGACCAAAGAAATATGAATGCTCTTGACATTAAGACTGCCATACAGAAGGAGAGATAGTGGTTTTTGAGGAAGAAACAAACTATTATGTGTAAGTAGTTAGATTGTGAACCCCCAAGAGCTAGAACCATGTCTGATTAATTAATCTTTATAATCTCAGTACTTTGTATGATGTCTGAAAAATAGTGAGTACTTACTAAATGTCTTCTGAATAAAACACCAAATCTTTTGATGAATGTTCTTATCTATCTAAAGTATTAGGGAAACACACTAAAAATCATTCCTAAACAACATATAAGTAGCATTTCTTATCCTGCAAGTCTTTGGTGAAAAAGGGGGATGGAAGTGATATGGATGTAATATTTGTTTTTCTGCCCCTACTACCACCAAATTCACATGTTTAGGTCCTGATCCCCAGTGTGATGGTATTTGGACGTAGGGTCTTTGGAAGTAAGCAGAAGTAGATGAAATCCTGAGGTGTGGGCCTCATGATGGGGTTAGTGTCCTTATAAGAAGAGATACCAGACAGCTTGTTTTCTCTCTCTTCTTACCAAGTGAAGACAATAAGAATGTAGCTGACTGCAAGTCAGGAAAACAACCCTCATCAGGAATGAAATGGGCCGGCATCTTGATTTTGAGCTTTCTAAAATCTTCTAGAACTGTGAGAAATAAATTTTTGTTGTTTAAGTAACCCAGTCTATGGTATTTTGTTATGGCAGCACAAGCTGACTAATACAGATGGATAGGCAGGGGACACCTGGGTAGCTCAGTCAGTTAGGTGTCTGACTCTTGATTTTGGCTCAGCTCATGATCTCAGGGTTGTGAGACTGAACCCTGTGTCAGGCTCCACACTGATGTGGAAGCTGCTTAAGATTCTCTCTCTCTCTCTCTCTCTCTCTCTCTCTCTCTCTCTCTCTCTCTCCCTCTCCCTCTCCCTCTCCCCCTCCATCTCTCTTTCTCTTATTTCCTCTCTCAAAAAAACACAGATGGATAGGGAGAACATTAATTTAATACCTAAATACCAGCAAAGTATTTTGCATAGATTTTTTCATTTTATCATATCGAATGTGATATACATTACAGCTGACCCTGAACTACATGGGTTTAAACTGTGTGGATCCACTTATATGTGGATTTTTTTTCCCAATAAATATAGTACAGTACTTTCAATAAATATAGTACAATACTGTAAGTGTTTTATCTCTTCCTTATGATTTTGTTAATATTTTCTTTTCTCTAGATTACTTCATTGTAAGAATATAGTATATAATACATATAACCACAAAATACATGTTGATTGACTTTATGTTACTGGTAAGGCTTGTGGTCAACAATAGGCTCTTAGTAGTTGAGCTTTTAGGGAGGCAAAAGCTATATGGATTTTTTTACTGCTTGGGGGTCAACACCTCAACCCCTCTGTTGTTCAAGGGTCAACTATATGTATTCTACTTTACTTAAAAGGACACTGAAAAATAAATAAATAAAAAGGACACTGAGGGGAAGACAGAGATTAATTGGCTAGTCAAGTGGTAGAATTAAGGTTTTAATAAAGATGTGTCTAATTTAAAAATACAATTCATTCTAGGGATGCCTGGGTGGCTTAGTTGGTAAAGGATCTGCCTTTGGCTCAGGTCATGATCCTGGTGTCCTTGGATGGAGCCCTGAGCCCCGAGTCAGGCTCCCTGCTTAGTGAGGAGTCTGCTTCTCCCTCTCCCTCTTCCCCTCCCCTGAGGTTGTGCTCTCGCTCTCTCTACCTCTTTCTCTCTCTCTCAAATAAATAAATTAAAAAAAATAAAAATACAGTTCATTCCAATACTCCACACTATTGCTACAGTTGAAATTATATTTCCCCCTAAGGTCTGGATGCTTCTACTTTTCTTGTCCTTTTGACCTTCATGTTTAGATGAGATCTGCAAAGCATTAAAAAAATGTGTTCACTACATTTGCATTTTTTAAACCAAAGGCATTGTCCTTAGAATCTTGGACTATGGTTTTAAATCCACATCAAATTTGTCTTGGAGGGTAAAATGAGATGAAGGGATCTCACCTTATTTTTTTTTTCTCACCTTATTTTTTTTTGACTGGTTAGCTGAGTCTCACAATACTTACTGAATAACTCTTTTTTTTCACCTCTAATTTTAAATAACATCTTTATCATAGGATTTATTGTTATATATATATATTTTATTTATTTATTCATGAGAGATGCACACACACAGAGAGAGAGAGAGAGAGAGTCAGAGACACAGGCAATGGGAGAAGCAGGCTCCTCACAGGGAGCCCGATGGGGGACTTGATCCCAGGACTCCAGGATCATGCCCTAAGCCAAAGGCAGACACCTGACCACTGAGCCACCCAAGCTTCCCTGTTATATATATTTTTGAGGGACGATAGTTTGATTTTCTGATCTCTCATATATTCAAATGCCAATGCCTTCTCTTTATATTTATGGCTTTATAGTGAATTTTAATACTTAATATATAATTATCTTCTAATTATTATGATTTTAGAGAAGACTTTTATTCTTATTGCAGTTATTCTTATTCTTATTCTTATTGCAGTTACTCTTTAAATTGTTTTTAAATGTACAAAAATAAATACATACATTTTAATGAAATTACATTTATAAATTAATTTGTATATAATTGCCATCATGTTTAGAAAAATAGCATTTATTTTATATTTCTTTTATTACCCTGCAGGAAGTCTGGGGTTTCCTTTGCATAGGTTGTGTACATTTCTTATTGAGTTAACCTAAAGTATTTATTAGTTTCTGTTTTTGTTATATCTTCTCTTTAATTATTGTAAATAGATAAGAAAATACTGATTTCTGAACATATTTCATAACTAACCATATTACTAACTTCATTAAAATTTTATAGACTTTTAGTTGATTTTCTTTGGTTTTTCAGATAAGTCATCATCAATAATAGCTATATCATGTTATTTTTTAATACTTATGCCTCATTCATTGGCACAAGTTATTTTTGGAACAAG
This sequence comes from Canis lupus dingo, assembly GCF_003254725.2. Lineage (NCBI taxonomy): Eukaryota > Metazoa > Chordata > Mammalia > Carnivora > Canidae > Canis > Canis lupus. The sequence continues at coordinate 12,888,668 of NC_064259.1, read as the reverse complement.
TTATTAATGGTCATCTTTATCTCATTGGGAAAGTGGATTTTTGTAATTATGTATGATACTGTTTATTGATTTAAGGTGATACTATTTAAGAACTTTTACTGATTACAAAAGTAATTCATAATTATAACATTTAGCTGTATATAAATAACGCAGAATGTTTGAAACACCCTCATAATCTCTATCCCCAAAGATAATGTCTGTTGATAATTAGTATTTAATTTTACAGGTTCTTTGTACAGTTTAATGAGTTTTTATGATATTTTTCCAGTTGCACATCCATCACTACAATTCAGTGTTAGAACGTTTCCTGCACCCCTACCACTTCCCTTACACCTGTTTGTGGTCAGTGTTCACTCCCACCCCACTCAGACAACACCAGTCAGCTTTCTATCCCAGTAGTTTTGCCTTTTTCTTGTCTTTTTAAATGACTGCCTAGTATTCCATTATGTAGACATACCAAAAATTTGTTTGTTTGTTTTACTTTTAGAGAGAAAGAGAGAGACAGTGAGCAGGGAGGAGGGGCTAAGGGAGAGGGAGAAAAAGAATTGTAAGCAGACTCCACATGCATCCTGATCCTGAGATCAGGACCTGAGCTGAAATCAGGAGTCAGACACTTAACTGACTGAGCCACCCAGGTACCCTTCCATAATTTATTTGGTCAATCTTCTATTGTAAATAATGCTACAATGAATATCATGACACTGATAACTTTGCACACTTTTGTAAGTATTTTATAGGTGAAATATCTTTTAGTGTATCTTAATACATATGGATAGTTGTCTTACAGAAACGATGCCATTTGTATTCACACTGTCAGCTCATGAGAGTTTTCTCATACCCTCAACACCACTGAGAATTGTTTTTATCTTTATCATTCTAGTTGGGGAAATGTGATAAAGTAATGCTTTAGTCCACAGTCTCAGGAGTTAGATGACTACACTTAAATCTTTTTCTACTACTTACTAGCTTTGTGACTTGGGCAAATAAATATTTTATAGTTTTATTATATAAAATATATTGCATTGTTATTGTTTCTTCAGAAATATTTTTTGTACTATCTGTTGAGATTTTAAATTAGAACTTCCATAATCTTTTCCTGTGGTTGTTTTGGAATGTAGATAAAGATGTAGATGTACACATATATTTAGCTATATGGATGTAAAGATAATACTACATATTATTGTATCCTGATATCATGTTACTTACTAAACTCTGGATTAGGTGGTAAAGCTCTTTAACATTTTCTTTCATGCTTTTGAGTTTCTATCACCCCCTTTATGTCATTCACCTCCCAAGGTTAGGGATGTGCTTTCTGTATCTGTAAAGGTTCAAAGCTCACTACATTTCTGGAACACAGCAAGCACTTAAAATATGCTTGATGATTTACTTATTCAATGAATGAATGATTGAATGAATGAATGAATGAATACGCAAATGGAATATCTGTAGGCATAAGTCTTTTGCTCCCTTTCAGAGAAGATTTTACAGACAACTGTCAATTTGGTTTCACATTCACAGCAAAACTTCAGAAAAATATAAACAATCAGTTTCTCAGTCATTCCTCTTGTCATCTTACTATTGAAGGGAAACATTTTTTTAAATATCTTCAACTTCATTTTGTGGGCATTTGAAAGGCTATTTATTTATTCATTCTATTTATTTTCAGGAAGAGTGGAATATTGTACAGTAGTATGCAATTTCCTTTCTCACTGTGTGTGACCAACAGCATAACTTCCTCACCACAATCTGGTCTGAAAGTTAGGACACCGTTGTTGCTAGAGACCTGACTTTGCTAATGAGTCTCTGGTCAATATTTTTAGCCAAGACTTAGATGAAGCTGTGTAAGAGAGAGAGAGAGGGGTTCATCAACTTTGCAGATGACACAAATCTCTCACATTGGAATCAAAGAGGAACACAAGAGGCCAGAGCACTGAGTTGAAATCAGCAAGTCTGACCTTTAGAAAAGTATAGTATAAAGCACTGCTTTTAGGATTAAATAATCAACTACACAAATTAGAGAGACACAGCTTGGTAACACTTCCAGCAAAAAGAACTTGCTTTTAATTGACCAGAAGATCAATTAAGCCCTAAGTAGCCTATGACTATAAATACATGAACCCAAACTTAGCTTTACTAACTGGTACATGGTGGGAGTGCTACTCTTTTCTGCTGGGGTGAGAACATACCTGAAATATTAGGTTCAGTTCTTGATAAAAATATTAAGACACTTAAGCAGTTGTGTCTGTAGAGAAAAAAAATCCCATGATTTTGCAAAAACTCAATAGCATGTTTTCTCATTTTATAAACTGTACTTAAAGAACGGAGCATATCCCAGAGCATATCCCAGAGAATATTCATATCTGAATTTTCAGAAGTTTACTGTAACTATGACCTGAGAGAATGCTAGGTGGAAGTTGGACATTTTTCATTCAATTCCATTTGTCTCCAGAAGACATACTAATAGAAATAAAGAGATAGGGAGCAACTCTTGGCTTAGCAGAATATCAATAGAGGCAAGAAGCTATAAAATTTTATGAGGTTAGTGTCATCATGGCCATTTTATACAGAAGGAGTCAGTACTTACTCCAAGATTCAGAGGAGAAATATTTATGGCCACTAGGATTTCAGATCCCTAACCATTCTAACTCTAATTTCCATTAGAAATATTTATGGCCACTAGGATTTCAGATCCCTAACCATTCTAACTCTAATTTCCATTTACTTGTTGCTAGTTACTCTCCAGACATGAAGCTGGATGTCTTTTTAGTCATCGGACATGGCTAAGTAGTGTCTCAACTGAATATTATGGGACCAGATATTTTGGTCAGAACACACTTGAAGGCAGTGTTTCCTAAGCCAATGTTACAAGGATCCTGTTCTGCAGTACCTAATGAACTACTCTATGAAAACATGATACTTGCATCAAATAAGCTTGGGAAATGCTGAGTTAAACCAACCTTCATTGGTTTTTGTTTGTTTATTTGTGTGTTTATGTGTTTAGTACAGGACTTCTAATGCCCTTAATATCTTTATGTACATTGTGATATCCTAAACTTTTTTGACAGAAAGAATCTTGCTTTCTTATAATATGCACTAATATTTCTTGGAAACCCTCTTTGTGGAAGATAGTTTTAAAAATAGTGCTCTAATGTCTGTTTCATTTCTAAGACAGTATGATAACAGAGAAAACAATTCTATTTGGTTAATAGTCACCACTCTTCTTAAATATTGCTAAAAGTATGAAACCAAACCAATTTTGCCAAAACAGACTATGTTAAGACATGAAGGACTTACTCCTCTTGCATCACTCTAGTGGTAAAGGCTTTGGACAGGTAACATGTCTCATTGCACTTTATAAAGGGCTTGGTATAGGTTCTTTTTTTTGCCTGAAAGATCAAAAAACAGCATTAAGAGGGTTCAGACAGGTGAGCTTACAGAAACAACTTGTCCTAAGATTTGATAAATACGTGCCTGATTGGCTCAGTTGGTTAAGTATCTGCCTTTGGCTCAGCTCATGATCCCAGGGTCCTGGAATGGAGCTCTGCATTGGCTCCCTGCTCAGCAGGGAGTCTGCTTCTCCCTCTTCCTATGCCCCTCCCCCTGCTCGTGCTCTCTCTCTCTCTCAAATAAATTAAAATCTTAAACAAATAAATATATCAAGTCTATTAATGTTTACTGTTTATGCTTATATAAATATTAAAAATGTTTACTTTCCCCCTTTTATTATGTTCATCCTGCCATACTCCAAGCCTTAGCTCTTATTCTTCATTCCTTGGCAAATATTCCCAATCCATTAGCCCTTTGTCCTCTGAGCTCAAACAGCATCTCCAGACTACAGCAGAAGCTCTCAGTGAGAAGAGATCATAGGCCATAGACTTTCCTGCCCTGTGTCTTAGCTTACTCGGACACTCGCTTCACACTCAGAGTAGGCTGGAGCTGGGCAGGCTAGGGAGCCATTATCAGAATTTGGGAGGTTGACTTTTAGGTTCCACTCCAGTCCTTGCTTGAGCAGACTCAAGCCAGAGGCCAGATTTTCACGACAGTCCTTCTCTAGAATCTCCTCCCAAGTTTCTTAGCATTCTGTAGGTAAGTTGGTTGGGAGTCTGCTAAAATGGATATTCTTACTTCAATTAGATTAGATTTAAATTAAATTGTTTCATACCAGTAAAACTTACCCTTCTAGGAAACAGAAGTGGTAGTGGAACAATAGGAATTCTCTATTAGTGGCTAAGATTGTACATGCTGGCCTCTGTCCCAAGAGCAGTCTTCTCACCATGCCTGCCAGCAGAACACTGAGCCATGGGTTTCTCAGCAACCCTCCTCCCTTATTTCCACTTGTTAAGGAGAAAACATGGGTAACAGCTCTCTGCTAATGATAGAGATGTGGCTTTAGAGCTTATCTTCTACTTGTAGAGACTGCTCTAATAGTTACCACTTATTAATGTTTATTGTGTGCCTGTGTGCCTGAAACCATTCCTTAATTATCTTATTTAATCATCATAATAAAAACAATATCCAACATTTATTGGCAACTCATGTATAAGACATTTTTCTAAGTTTCATACAAATTTTTTTTTTCACATTAACTTTTTAACATTGGGGCTAGGTAACTGGTATTTTTTTCTCTTTAACAAATTAAGAAATCAAATTCAAGAAAGTTAAAGGTTACTGTCAATTATGAGATAGAAGCATGAGTAATGTAGTCCCCCTCAGATCAATCTGAAATTTGTAACCTTTATATCTGGGCTAAATTCCCATGAAGTCTGCTGTGAATTATAGAAGACACTTACTTTGGGGACTCTACCATTATTGGTTCTAAGACTAAGCCCTAAATCAGTTATTTGTTAAAGTCAAGCAGATCTCCATCAGATTTTGTGCAAACAGCACGTAAAGCATTGCAGAAGACTAAGTGGTCAAATTGAAGCAGAGATTGCAGTTGGTCCCACACAAGCCTCCTGGATAGATGGCAGGGCTCCCTGTTGCAGGACCTGCTTGGAGTGCAGTAGATGGAGGTTTGCAGGTGGGGGCAGCAGAAGCAGCAGTCCAGGTCAGCAGCTTAGGAGGGGGCCTGAGACTGAGGGCCTGAGCTCCACTTTGAATCATGGGTCTCCTTGGTCTCTTTTCACTCAGGTTCCTAAAGCCTCGGGGGTGGGGGGTAGGGGTGGGGGGGTGGTAGCACTGTGGTAGCAACACTGTAAACTTTTACCAAGGCACTTAATGGATTTGCAGTTTATCTAGGAGAAAGATAGTTTCTGAAATGTGTGCTAAGGGGCACAGAACAAATTTTAAAGCTTGATAGCATGCCTTTTTGCTCTTGGATTCAGTAAGAGAAAAAATAAATTCTTAATGTTGTTTCCTCCCTCTCCTTCACCATCCTGCAAGCTTCTCTGCTACCCACCTGTGCTTTTCCCACCAAAATAAGTACCCTCTTGAAATCAGAGAATTAACTACTTATTAATTTCAAATGATTATAATATAAAGGAAATACACAAATCAGAGAAAAGGTTAAGAATTACAGTAAACTAGGTACAATTAATGTTTTTGTTTTGTTTTGCTTTGACTTTTACTAAATTACAACCATTTATTCTTTCAAGGACACACATACATTTGGCACTTTCGGCTGTGTTCCTTTGGCCCTGAGAGCAGCTTTCTCATCGACAGCTCCTAACTCATAGATAGAGGTTTAAAATTGCCTCCTCTGCTCTTCTAAATAACACTCAAGTGGCCTTTTTTTTTTTTTTTTTCTTTTTAAATGTCCAGTCTTCCTTTCTAAAGTATGAAGCTCAACTTCAGCTTGGAGAGGGAGAGATTTCAGTTGCCTATATTTACCATCTCTATCCCCAATAATGATCTTTCTCTACTTGGGTGATTTGAATTCCTCCAATTCCTCTCTTGCCACATTTGGCGAGAGGCAAGTGGTTCTCAACCCTGGCTGCACATTAGAATCTCCAGGGGGCGCTTAAAGAATACTGATCTGTAGTTCTGTCCTAAAAGGTTTGGATTTAATTATATGGGGTGGGGTTAAGGGATCAATATTGTTAAAATGCATCCCAGGAGATTTTAATGTGGGCTCCATGGACTTTTGGGTCTCTTTCCACTGTGTAGACTATAGATCTAAAGATCCTATATTCATAGTCCATACATGGTAGTTAGAAGACGTAGAGATTTTTTTTTGTTGTTCCCATTCAGAGGGTTCCTGCCATTTTATCAGGCTTACTACTCTGCTAAAGAATCACTTCTAATTTTTAAGGGGATAGACCCTTTCTCATTAGAACCTTACAACTACATTGAAATGTGGAGGTGCAGGAAAGTGTCATAACTCCAAAGATATAGAAAATGTTTTCCTAGATATCTGTCATACTACCAGGGGATTTCCATTCTGAAGCTTGTTCATTTATAACCTATTTTGCCAAGTGCACAACACTTACAAAGGACGTGAGATAGATTTATCTGAGTTAAAGAAACAACAATATGATTAATCATGCCGTTCTTTGCTCCCCAACAACATAGTGATAGATCTGCTGGAGGGGCAATAGAAGTTTGACTGGCCCCAAATATTCCTCTGCTCAGAGGGATCCTTTATGCATCTGATGGAGAATTAGGTTCACGGGAAGAGGGACATGGACATGTATTTGGGGCTTAGTGAAATATTAGATAATGCTTTTTTCCTATGCACTTAAACCCTACTTATCAGAAAATACCAAATAGCAACTTTACTTTGATTTTTCTGTTTTATTAAAACAGTGACAATTAAAGAGAGAACATTACCCTAATTAAGTAATTGAATAAAATGGCGAACAGATGCACTCTGGCTGCTGTGGACAACCATCCTCATTTACAATGGTGAGCACAGCAAAGCCATCTGGACCTTTTTTGTGTTCTTTCATCCAAATTGGTTTTTGTTTTTGAGATGTCATTCCAAGAATTTCCATACCATTAAGGCTACCATTTCAACAGGACAAGGATGGAACAGAGAATAGTGTTCACAGTCTGATCGATGAAATCTTAGATTAGATTTCTTAGATATCTCCTATTTGTCTGGAAGGACCAAAAGACCTTGCTTTGCCCTTTTCTCTATTACTGGGTCATTACCTGACTAAATGCTGGCTTGGTATTAGGGTATATCTTATATGTATCATTCAACACAATTCATTGTCAAAATGTAAATTTCCCATATGCCTGATTGCCCCAAAGCAGAAATGGGACAGATTAATGAGCTAGCCAGCAAGAATTCTCTTACTTTGAGGACTGCTCTGAGTTAAGCGTGATGCCATCTGTTACAGTTAACAGGATCAACCTCCTTTTTCTGAAAGGGGACGTGTAGTATCTAATTATTTGGCCTTAGTTCATATGAACTATGGGAGGTAGAATGCATTTACTGCCTAATCATGGTCTGATGGGTCGTGGCCTTTTTTTCTTTTTTCTAAGTATGGAGTAAATCAAATAATTTTTGAATTTTCTGCCCCAAGGCACACCATGGACATCAGATGTTTCCTTTTCCTTGGACTAAGTTTTTTTTTCCCCCCTTGAGAGAATATATTTCTCTTTTCCCTTGAATTTCTTTTGCACAATTGCCTATGTTGCGCAAGTGAGAAGCCATTTATGTACTCTACTTATTTGAAGAAGAGCTACAGCCTGTTCTAATTCTGTAGTGTGTCAGAAAATCTGACACCAAGAACAGAACATCTCATACTAGACCAACCAGAGCTACACTAAATTGTTTTAGGCCTCAGAATTTGGACTTAAGGGTGTGTACATCAATATTTACTACAGATCTATATCTGAGTGCTGGAATTTTCTGGAACCCAAATGAACTGTGTGCATATGTATGGGTGTGCATGGAATGGTGGCTGGACAGATGTTCCATATATTGTTCCTCCACACTTCCCAGAAGGAAGAATTATCTAAAATACTCAGAAGGAGAGATAGCTTAGAAAACAATTTTTAATCCAAAAGGGGAAGGCAATTTTACAAACTCTTTGTTAGATGCATTGAATGATATGTAAGGTGGTGACCCATTCTCAATCCAAAGAATGGGCAGCTGCAAGGTGAGACCCAATTGAAATGAAAGTAGAGATAAAAAGAAAACTTGCTTAAATAAAAGAATTTAAGGGGTGCCTGGGTGGCTCAGTTAGTTATGCATCTGCCTTTGGCTCAGGTTATGATCTCAGGGTCCTGGGACTGAGCCCCAGGGTCCCTGCTGAGCAGGGAGTCTGCTTTTCCCTCTCCCTCTGCTCCTCCCCCTTGTTGCTTCTTCTTCTCTCTCTCAAAAACATAAATAAAATCTTAAGAAAAATTTAAGGAAATCAAATATAATGTTGGAATACAAATCAGCAAAGGAAGGAAAAAGAGAAGTGAAACATTAAAAAAAAGAAGTCAAAGATAAATTTGAAATATTCTCTTCAAACTCAGAGAAAAGGACAGATAAAGCATGAATAAAAAAGATAATAGATATGTGGGTCAAAAAAGCAAGTATTCAACCTTGGAAAAAGAATAATTTTAAAGGGAAAAAATAAACAGGACAGTAGAGATAGTAATAAAAGTGTATTAGGCATCTCATTTTATGGAGTTGAAAAGAACACTTGTTTGCAAATTTAAAAGGCTTCACCATGTTTAAATAATGATTAATTTCTAACTCTGTGACCTTGAGCACATTTCTTAACTTTTCTGTGCCCCAGTTTCCTGATTAAAATAGGGATAATGCTAGTTTCTGCCTTGAAGTATTGCTGCAGGTTTTAAAGAAATGTTTGTGAGCATTTTGATTGGTGACTAAAGCCTAGAAAGCAGTATGAATGTTTTAAATGAAGTAAGTAATAATGCATAAATGTATATTTATAAATGCATACATATATTTATAAATATATATTTATATTTAAATGAAGTAAATAATAATGTATGAATGTATATTTATAGATACTTTGTTTAATCAGTAGCTCAACATCAAGTGACTCTCCACGCCTGAGTTGTTCTAACTTGCACCTTTCCACTGGTAACTGGACTCCCATTCCTTTCTAGGTCCATCTTGCCTTACTCTCTCTGGTCTTGCTCTCCAGTTGATAGTTCTTGTTCTTCTGGGCTTGCTTTACCTCATTGCTCACCCATAACTCCTTCCAAGGCCATGCAGTAATGGATCCTGCTCCCTCTACCAGGATGTAGCCATCTGCTGCCAGGACTTTTGAAAGTTCTCTGTCAATTAGACTTTTCACGGCACCTTTTATAAGTCTCCAGCACATTTCAGAGTAGCCTGTCACATTGCCCAGCTCACCCCTGTAGCCCGGTCTAGATCCTGGTTTGATCCCGCATTCCTGTGAGAGCCCACCTTATACTTATACTGTCAAGGCTCTTGCAGGTAACTTCCTTAGACCCATTATCCATGAGAAGGGTCTTCGGACCAAGTAGGAAGGCTCTTATACAGTCTTGCCAAAGGGAGTCACATAATGAGCTTTCCATGTGATGACCTCACTTTTGTGTGACACTTGTGCCCAAGTACTAATTGGGAAATGCTTCACATCTCTAAGAGCACTCTGGATTCAAGGCAGAACTTCAGAGAAAGGTCTTCATGGTTCATACATTTTTTTAACCCAAACTGATTTCTTTGTGCATAAGGTGATTAATATAGGTTAGAAGCCCAAATCAAAGACTAAATGTTGTACAAAAATGGATTTATGCAGTAATGCTTTGCTTTCAGCTTTTATTAGCTGGCTACAAAATCTAAGAGATTCATTAGCAACATGGGGATTGTAAAACATACTATTAATGGTTAACATTTAATTATGCCTAACCTTAAAGCAGGTGATTCTGCTGCTTTTTTTTTTTAAATCTAGGACTTCAAGGATAGCTTTGGGTAGAAAAAAGTTTGAAGAATTATGAGAAATACCACCAGGTAAATCATGCTTACCCTTTGCACAGTTCAGCGATGATGTAACTGGAAAGCTTTAGCAGAGTTAGTTGATACAAATGTATTTTAGACTTACAGAGTTTAGGGTATGTGGGTCTTTAACCCAATATATATTTTGGGTAGTAGTCATGTATAATCATAAGCTCCATGACATTTGAAGTCTAATAAAATAAAGCACAGAATAATGCGACACCAATGTGGCTCCTGATGTTGAAGGAATATATGCTCTGAAATCAGATCTGGGCTTAAAGTTCAGGTTTGCCACTTACCTGCTGTATGACTTTGGCAAGTTGCTTAACTGCTTTGTCAGAGGTTCTTCAATTATAAAATGAGCATATTTCTCAGGCCTTAGGGAGAACTCACTGTAAACCTGTACCTATAAGCCAAATGTGTGCATGGACTTGGTAGATACTTAAGAAATGTCTGCCCCTTTCTTCCCTGGGGATGGGGAATGGAGAATCTATAGGCCATGATTGTGGCTCCTCATGGAAATCCCATCTCCTGAGCCCAATAGAGCTCTCCCACTGCCCACCAATGGCATTTAAATGAGAAATTAATGGGAATCAAGGCATGTGTTCTTTGAACATCAGAATACCCAGGTCCCAAAGTTGCCTTGAAAAATTCTGAGACCAGCTTCCACCTCAGAAGGACTGTGCCTTACCCCAGAAAAGTTTCCCAAGTCACCACAGCACCAGGGAATCTTTTCTTCCCTCAGAAATTGTAGTTCTTGTGGGCACTTTATGTATCCTCTGGAAAGCTCTTACATTTCTTGTAAAGTATGTGTGGATGATTCAACCATTTAACTCATCTGGAAGCCTCTACATGTCTGGGATCACATCCTGTATTCTCTCTACAGCACCTAATGGAAAAGAACTGAGAAGACAGGAGAGGGCAAGAGGCAGTTTCTGAGCTATCTGAGACACTTGAGAGAGGTCTACTCCTCTTTGGAGTATTTCCCAGGACTAGTACCAGTTGTTCCAGTTGGCATGATACATCTCAGATGAATGGTCACAAACTGAACCTCTGCATTACCCTACCCCCAACCAAGTTTTCTTTTTTTTTTTTTTTTAACATCAAAGGACTTTCCCATTTTGGAAAAACTTTCCATTCTAAGAAAAACTGACTTTTTATTTGTACATATTTTTGTGTAGCAACCATTCTAATAAAACCTACGAGTTACTCCTATGGCAATGAATTAGCTCTGTGCTCCGCTGGTTCCTTATGAGTGGAGCTTTAACAATTCTTTTCCTTTTTAACAAATGAGCAAAATAATGTAAGAGGCATTGTGACAGAAGGTGTGTAGAAGCACTCAGAATGTTGTTTGCACATAGTAGGCACAAAATACCTTCCTGGAGAAAGGGTTCACCAGGCATGTTGGGACTAAGAGGTATGTATGGAGGGTTGATATGTGAGGACATTCAGGGGAGAGGACATTATGAAGAAGTGTGAATGCCATGGTCTATGTACGACACTTTATGCAGTTCCTCATGGCTAGAGCAGAGTGTGCACAAAGGCAGAGGCAGCATGGAAGATGACACTGGTAGATAATGGCCAAGTCACAGGTGATATTGAATGCCATGCTAGAGAGTTTGGCCTAGAGAACCACAGAAAATATTACTTAGGGCACTGATGTAGCCATTCATGGCCTCCCCAAAGATCATCACAGCACAGGCTTTCTATCCTCACTCCTGCCTTTCTGTGAAAGGATTAAAGTCTAGACTTAATTATCTAAACCATTCCTACCTTTTCATACCTTGTGCATTCGAATTAATCTCTGCAAATCTATGCAAAACTTACTGTAAGTCATAATATACAATTAGCTTATATTTTTTAAACAAAACTATGGGATATTAAGGAAATTCATGAGAGAAGGCAGTTGGGCTATCCACCCCCTCTTCACCCCAGAATCAAGTAGAGTAGGCATTCATTCTACTTTGTTGTTGGGTGCTTCACTGGAAGAGTTAGATAACTGCTAAAGGCCATAGGGAGCCACTCAAGGTGTTTTTTTTTTTTTTTTTTTGCCACTTAAGGTTCTTGAGGAGGGAGAGTGGTATGATCAGCAACACAGGAAATGGGTTAGCTCTGGAGAAGCAGCCATCTTCTCAGGAATAAAAGTATTAAGAGAGAACAATTCTGGACAATAGTTAATGTCATGGCAAGATAGATGTTATAGAAATAAATGCTGTCAGACTCCAAAGATAGAGAAGTGTTTGTGGTCTGGGAGGGCTGAAGGGACTTACTTGTAGGAGCTAGGCCATGTGTTAGACTTGAAAAGACAGAAGGATTTGGAAAAGAGGAAAGAGAAGAGAACAAATGGAGCAACTGCAAGGAACCTGGTGCATGTGTGTATGTATGTGTGTATTTTGAGGGAAGTTCGGTAGAAAGACTGGAGTCTACTTGACTTCAGAAGTTGACTCAGAAAGAACATTCTTTCTCATTACGTTTAAATGTGTTTATGGGGTGGATCGAGAGAAAGAGAAAGGGGATTTGGAGATATTAAGTTTCAGAGAGGAGAGAGAGGAGGAAAGGAAGACAGAGACAGAGAGACAGAGGCAGAGAAAGAATCGCAGAGAGAAAATGAGAAAAAGAGAAGGGGCAGACCAAAGCTATAGGAAACTGCATTTTCCATTTCTAACTCTTTAAGTCTGGTTTCAGGCAGCTTGGAATCATCAGTAGTGAGAGCTTTCCTTTAAAAAGGGATGAGAAATGAATTTCACAATGAGAGGTGGGAGCATTTGGAATAAACAAGAACATCCAGGAAAACCACATGAAATGGAAGATTTTCAGCCAGACCCAATCAACTAGTTCAGTGGAGGATGAAGTGTGCTTTGAGGGGAAGATAAAAATGAAGTATTAAACTTCTCATCAATGTTTGAAGTATTTTCATTTGGGCTTTGTTTTCAAAGCCCACAGAGAATTCAACATTCTCGATTTATCCTCCCACTTGGGCTTCTCGTGTGTGCATTATATTTTGACAAAGTACTAGAAACTCCAGTGACAAGTGTAATGGAAAGAAAGGGGCAGTGATACCTTTCTGCATCGGACTATAGAACTGATATTCAAGGAGGCCAGAGGTGGAATGTCTTCCCACATCGGGCACAGCATCAGTCACTTCATGAAGGCTGGTTGACTTCTGCTAAGTCCTACAAATCTGAACACAGTCAACATCTATCCAAGAAGGAGTTTTCAGACTCACCTCCCCATCGGCCACAACAGATGGGTCAAAAGGCAGCTCCTCCTGTGACATTCTACACAGCCCTCCTAACCCTAATGAAGTTTCCTGTTTGTGTGAAAGTTTTTCTCCACTAGACTTCATGTTCTTCGAGTCAAGGTTAGTTTTTACTCCTCCTTGGAGTCCTAGCACAGGGGACACTCAATAAATACATGTGGAAAGAAATTTTGTCAGAGGGAGCTCATGGAGTGAAAACTGGGTTATTGAGGTGCCTGGGTGGCTCAGTTGGTTAAGCATCTGCCTTGGACTCAGGTCATAATCCCAGAAGCCTGGGATTGGGATCGAGTCCCTCACTGGGCACCCTACTTAGTAGAGAATCTGTTTCTCCCTCTCCCTTTGATCCCCTCCCCAATACCCTGCTGATGTTCTCACTTGCACTCTCTCTTTCTCAAATGAAAAACTGGATTATTATAATGGATTATTACAATAGGACTAGGAATTTATATCCCTTTTTAACTGGTCCCTTCAAAGTGATCCTGTTTCTACCCACAGGCTGCAACCTAGCTCCGTTACAACCTCTAATTTCAGAATCAACCTTGAGGGAAAACTTGGAATAATATGTGCTGCTAGCTTGTGAGGACTACTACTACCTCACCCCATCAGAACCAGCATACTTATTCTATCTTTGTGACCTGGGCAGCCCATTCATCTATCTCTGGTTCAGCTTCCTAATCTATTCAATGAGCAGTATAATACCATTCTATAAAAAGGTATTTTATGGGGAATGGATGCAACCATACCTGGAAATATAAAGTGCTCCTTACACATTTCCTTAAATCACGCTCCTTCAAATTATTCATGTTGCTGATTGTTTGAATCTCCTAGTTTCCTTTTATTGGAATAGACAGTTTCTCAATTAGTAAGAGTATGACAATCAGAGAAGGACAATCATCATATGGTTTCACTCATATGGGGAATACAGGAAATAGTGAAAAGGATCTTAAGGGAAAGGAGGAAAAATGAGTGGGGAAAAATCAGAGAGGGTGACAAAACAGGAGAGACTCCTAACTCTGGGAAACAAACAAGGGATAGTGGAAGGGGAGGCAGACGGGGGATGGGGTGACCAGGTGATGGGCACTGAGGGGGGCACTTGATGGGATGAACACTGGGTGTTATACTATATGTTGGCAAATTGAGCTTCAATTAAAAAAAAAAAAAAAAAGGAAGAGTATGAATACCATTGCCCTGGTCAGGCTGTTGAACTTTTCATGTCAGTTTCTTATGTCACTAAAACCTTTTCTGTGTTTTAATTTCCACCTAAAGTTAACTCCTGGATTGGCTGAGAGCAAGTGTTCCCCTCATGTATCACTGCATAGCAAACTACTTGAAACTTAGTTATTTTATGCAAACATCTTCTTTGGCTCATGGCCCTAGGTTAGGAATTCAGGAATGCTTCATCTGGTAGTTTGTATATGGCATTAGCTGGGATGGCTGGGGCCTAGATGATCCACTTCCAGGATGGCTTCTTCATTCCTACCTCTGGTACCTCAGTGTTCCCTGGCATCTTTCTCTCCAGCTAGCATGTTTAGGCTGCTTCTAACTGGCTCTTGAAGCATGATGGTCTCAGGGTAGCCAGACTGCCTACAAGAAGGCTGACTTCAGTTAGTGTGAGCATTTCAGGAGATTTTTCCCAGAGACCAAGGTGGAAGCTTCAAAGCCTTAAGAAGTTCCACAGTATCACTTCTGGTACATTCTGTTGCTTGTTCAGGTCCAGGTAAAATTCACTGTGAGAAGTAAATACAAAAGAAAGTGAATACAGGGAGGTATGATTCACTGAGGAGTCATTTTAAAGAGCAGTTCTCATCGGCATTTGTTTGAACAAGAAATCCTGCCCTCCCCTCCTCTCTTCTCCACTTCCTCCCCCCACTCCTTTCCATTTCTTGACTTACTGAAAATTGCCAGGTTGCTTTCTCAGAGCTCATCAACCTAGACAAACGCTATGCAAAGAGAGCATGTTCGGCATGATAGGTATGGAAAAATGTGAATGGCCAACTCTTTCCTTTTCCCAGTACATGTTGGAGATTTCATCTCAGTTTTCAGTGGGGTGAATGTTCATGAGCACACTCCCCCCTTGCAAAGTGAGCTCACATGAAGCCAGGAAATCCTCAATGGAAAGAACAATTAATGGATTAGGTGCATAGTGTTTTCCTTAGACCTCTTAAGACACTGGCAACAAATTAAAATGGCAATTCATTTACATAAATCAAAGAAAACCAGGGGACAGATAGTGAGATTAACAACATAGAGTATGAGAACAGGAGGAGTTACACATAAAGAGGTCATGAGAAATGACCATACACTGCAATTGGCTCGAGGCAGAGAAAAGTAATTCTACGCTTTATGGCAGCACTTCAATTATTCACTATTGGTGCCAAGAAATATTTGTCAGCTCTCAACTTGTAAATGGAGATAAATCTTACATGTTCAATTCTGTCAGGTTATCACTTGGTCTACACTAATTAAATTTGTAATAGACCAATCCAGGTCCCGACTCCACAAATCTGACTACTCCAGCTCTACTTTATCTATAGTCTAACATTGTCTTGACCTCATAGCTCGTATCCCAAGTAGTTTTATATGATTCACTTTGATTAACTCACTAGATTATGTTTTAAGGCCTCAGATAAGCATTTCTCTTTCACTATGCTTTCCCCACTCCCTACCCCTATTTAATGCATGAGCGTACGTGTACACACACACACACACGCACACACACACACACACACACACAAATCTTCTTCTTCTCAGTTCGGGCCTAAAATCCATTGGAAGCAATTAACCAACACTGAATAAAAGAATCGAGTTCCCATATGTTCAAATCTTTACTACAGAAGCAATCCATAGCTGTTACTGCTTCGTTTACAGTACAAAGTTACGATCTAACTTCAGGTGTTATCACCAGGGATAGCTTGCCCTGTTCTCTACCAACTGTGTTGGTGGTAGTAGTTTTTCATTTATTAACATTTCCCAAAATGATTCCTTTGAATATAACTTTGAGATGTTATACATGCTGTATTGGGAGGCCTACAATTCATATTAGCATATTGCTGTGAGAAGACCTACAGGGGCACCTGGGTGGCTTTGAAGGCATCTGACTTCCATTTTGGTCTGGTTCTCAGGGTCTTGGCATGGAGTCTTGCTTAGGGCTCATCACTCAGTGGGGAGTCTGCTTACCCCTTTCCCTCTGCCCCTCCTCCTGCTCATGCTCTCAAATAAATAAATACAATCTTTTTTTTTAAAGACGACCTGCAAAAAGCCATTTGTTTAACTAAATATTTTCTAAATTATTTTTGAGCATAGAGCACTCTTTCAAGAAAAGATAATAGCACCTACTTATTTTCCAAGGGAATGGTGTTTTCTGGAATACATTTTGGCAAGAAATATCCTTCACATTCCAGCTTTTACTCTTTGTGTTCCTTGGTCTTATGCTTCCACCACTGTCTTGGCTGCCTCCCCATGTCTCAGACTGAAGGCTTAACTTCTGCCTTTAAGGAGGCAGAAACTTTGAGAACACACAGGAAGATGACTCTTTTTTTTTTTTAAGATTTTATTTATTTATTTGAGAGAGAGAGAGAGACAGAGATAGTGACTGAGTGAGCACACATTGGGAGAGGGAGAAGCAGGCTCCCTGCTGAGCAGGGGGTCTTGACCAGGGCTCCATCCCAGGACCCTGGAATCATGACCTGAGCCAAAGGCAGATGCTTAATCGACTGAGCCACCCAGGCACCCCCAAGGGAAGATGACTCTTTGGGCTAAGTAACTTAGCATTTCTGGGGACTAAAAAGGGCCTTGAAAATACCATACCCAACCTTTCATTTTAGAACTGAGGAAATAAGTACAGATGAATAGAAGTCCGCTGCACCCATAAATGTCAAAACTGGGACTAACATCCAAGTCTCTGAGTTCCAAGGCAAGAATATTTCTCCCTTCTATTTTTTCCTCCATTTATATAGAACTTTCCTAGAGAGTCAGCATTTGGGCCCTGCTGGCTTCATTGAAAATAAACAGGCCCAAAAGCTGGTACGAAGGATCATGATTTCCACAGAATATAATTAGTGATTTTGAGGATTTCAATGCATGCCCTGGAAATGGAGCAGATTAGTAATAGGAGCCCATACTTTTGGCAGAGGATGAATGCTGCCTCTAAAACTCAGAAGAATTCAGTGTATTAACTGCTCTGCCTCTCACCTTGAAATAAAGGCTTCTGACTCCCATCGGCCAGGCAAAGCAGGGAGGAAACAACTTGATTTTCAAGGAAAGACCTTTGAAAAGCTTCTCAGGAGATAAGATATGTGGGAGCACTACCAGTGGTAAATGATGACATGGCCAGCAATGCCATGTTTGATCATGGCCCCCAAAGACCTAGATCAAATTCCCAAGGGATGTGTGAACTCCAGAGGGATAAGGCATGCTTTGGAAAACAGTTTAACCTTATGAGGCTAGGCTGGCTACTTCCTTTGGGGTGGCCTGGTGCAGGTGGGTTTGTTCTAATAGATTTATTTGTTTGTTGGAAGCTCTGTGGTAAAGATGATGTTAGAGAAAGGTGAGGGAGGTAACTAGAGCCAGCTAGTGAGTATTGGCTAAAACTCAGACCTTCCTAAAGCTCCAAGATCTAGTTAGAACATCAAACCCAGGGAGAATCTTATGGTGAAGATTTCAAGTTGGC
The DNA here is from genome assembly GCF_003254725.2 of Canis lupus dingo. Classification (NCBI taxonomy): domain Eukaryota; kingdom Metazoa; phylum Chordata; class Mammalia; order Carnivora; family Canidae; genus Canis; species Canis lupus. Next base: position 12,870,872 of record NC_064259.1, on the reverse strand, counting down.
AAGAAAGACAGTGGGAAGGGAAGACTCTGGTGTGGTCTCCCAGGCTCCTGTTGCAGTTAGCTGCATGAGGCCTTGGGACTTCAAGGTCCTTCCGTGACTATTGAGAGACAGTTGTGTGCTGATTGCCTGTGAATCACAAATTGTTTCTGTCCTGAAAAGATGAGGACAATGAGTAAACTATGCTCAACTTTCCAGTGTCCTACTGGTTCACTTTAGTGGGGACAAGGGAATGGGACTGAATCCACACACTTTCCATACCTGCCCACGTTGCCTAAGCCATAAGAGGCCAGTCACTAAGAAGCTTTATGCCTTTGAGCATATCGAATTCTCTGGAGGATTATCCTTTGTCAATATGGTAGTCATGTAACAATACTGGAAGCCAAATGCTCTGGCCTTCACCCTCCTCTGCCCTATGCAACAGACCTCCACCTGCACACACACCTGCACACTCATGCAAATACATCTGGGCAAGGAGGGAGCAGCCCAGAGTCCCTCAGCCTTGGGTTTCTCCTCCCTATCCCCTTTAGACCCTTGGGGATGTGGGTCCTGGACTCAGAGTGAAAGAATCCAGCCATTGTGGAAGGAGGCAGAGGTGCTGCTGTAGAACATACATCAGCGAGACCTTCTCTGGGTGGAAAGCAGAATTTACAGAGGACAGAAGGGTTTGTGGGGCTGGCCCTTTAGGAGGCTCTGCTCTCATTCAGACCAAAGGCTGTAGGATCATGGATACTCTGGCACAGCTGTCCTCAGGGGTTGTGTTGTGTGGAATTGAGGGGATCCATGTAGGCCCATGTTCTGTAAACCCTGACAGTTGGTTTTTCTTCATTTTTTGTAATGCAAGTTCCTGACTTAATGCTCTGATTGCTGAGGCATCCATTTCAAAGAGACATTGCTTCAAAGTCAGCTCTCTGAAATAAACATTGCCAGCTGCAGGACTCACTGAAGAGCCAGGCCACTGCTCCCCACCCAGGCTCCTTTGCTTCGGAGATCTTGCGGATTTTGGTAACTGACCATTTGGTCTCCTTACCCCTACTCTTCTCACACTTTAAATTCCCACCCCTGTGTTTCAAATTCACCAATTAAGAGTGAGCCTGCAAACCTGAGGCCCCACCCTGGACCCCAGTAAAAGCAGAAAGCACCCGCCTGCGTGCTCTTTCTGTCTCTCTTTCTCTCTCTCAGTGACCTCATTGTGTGTCCCCAGGTGTGCTGTGCTATTTCCAGATCCTGTAAGTAATAAGCCTCCATCTTCAAAGTTTCCTGATGGTTATTTCTGAAGGGCATCTTGCAACAATAATAAGAACCACAGGGATTGGTCCAGTTATAATATCGTCTTGGAAATGTTTGTGGGAAGCTTGGGGGGGCAGGTAAGTGCCCCTAGGCATTTCTAGCCATTATTATTACTACTTATAGACTGAAGTCTGTGCCAAAACAGCCAGAGGATGGAGAGTGGGTCTTCTGAAGGTGTAATTCATTGACTGAGACTTCCCAGGATTGTTCTATGCCAGGGAACAATTAACAGGCCCTGGCCCCTCTTGACTTGCTCGAAACTGCAGGGATCCTAAAGAACCCAGAAAAAGAATTTGAAATATGTGCCAAAAAGTGTTACAAGTGCCAAGGCAGCCCTAGCAAGTAGAAAGGCAGAGCACCAGCCTGAGGATGGGAAGGAAAACTATATGTTGGTGGGGCTGAGAGGAAAGAACCGAACCATGACTAAAAGTCAAGTATTGTGGGTTTAGCTTCTTTATTTTTTATTTAAATTCAATTAATTAGCATATAGTGTGTTATTAGTTTCAGAGGTAGAGTTCAGTTATTCATCAGTCTTTTATAACACCCAGTGCTCGTCACATCACGTGCCCTCATTAATACTCATCACCCGGTTACCCCCTCTCCCCATCCCTCTTCTCTCTGCAACCTTCCGTTTGTTTCCTAGAGTTTAGAGTTTCTTATGGTTTGTCCCCCTTCCTGATTTCTTCCCATTCAGTTTTTCTTCCCTTCCCCCATGATCCTCTGTCTTTTTTCTTAACTTCCACATAGGAGTGAAATCAGATGTTATTTGTCTATCTCTGACTGGCTTATTTCACTTAGCATAATACCCTCTAGTTCCATCCATGTCATTGCAAATGGTAGCTTCTGGTATAGGCAGAAAGGTTCCTTGTAGCTGGAAATGTGGGCTTGCCTTTTCCACTCAAGATGAGTGTCCTGTGCCTCATTTGGTCTCTCCTGTTCCTGTCTTTACAAGGCTGATACACAAACCTAGCTTCCTATAGGTCTAGACTGAAGCCACACAACTGTTCACTGGAAGTCAAGGTCCCATCTTGGAAGTTTCCTTCCATCCATGTAGTCTCCCATTCATTCACTGAAGGCACAAGGACTCCATACCACACTGTGCAAAGGCACAATATGGACACATCTGAGATGTCATTTCTAATACTGCTTCCACCACATACCCTTGTTATAATGAGAACAGTAACTAACTAATATGTCATGGGGGCTTCTCTGGAATCTCAGAGCTAGAAGATCTATCAGGAAGATGGTCTTTCTGTATCATGCAGGAAACACATTGAAAGGAGGTTGAAAGAGGAGAGAAGGTTGGAAGAAGACACGAAGAACATATGGATAAGTCAATTGGAGAAGGACAAACATTATATGGTCTCATTCACTTGGGGAATATAAAAAATAGTGAAAGGGAATAAAGGGGAAAGGAGAAAAATAAGTGGGAAATATCAGAAAGGGAGACAGAACATGAAAGACTCCTAACTCTGGGAAACAAACTAGGGGTGGTGGAAGGGAGGTGGGCAGGGGGTGGGGGTGACTGGGTGGCGGGCACTGAGGTGGGCACTTGACGGGATGAGCACTGGATGTTATTCTGTATGTTGACAAATTGAACACCAATAAAAAATAAATTTATTTTAAAAAAAAGAACGTATTGGGACACGAGCTGCTATTCATGTCATCGTTCCTGTTATTACTTTGGGCCCCACAGTGTTCCAGGCACCTTGCTGACCACATGGTAAAAATCCCATGAGAGACTGAGACCGCAAGACAGAAAGTAACTTGCCTAAGGCCACACAGTGAGTAGATAGGTGACAGAGCTAGGATTCAGACCAACATCTGTCCGGCTGTCAAATCTGTTGTTTCAACCACACTACACAACCTCTGAAGGCAATTATGATTTCCCTCTTGGGTTTTCTCTTCTTCTGTGAAACTGATATCCTGGTGGAAAATGTTTTTCCCCTCCTATTTATCGAGTCCTTTTTAAAAAAAACTTTTTAAAAAAAGATTTTATTTATTTATTCGTGAGAGACACAGAGAGAGGCAGAGACATAGGCAGAGGGAGAAGTAGGCTCCCTATGGGGAGCCTGATGTGGGACTCGATTCCAGGACCCCGGGATCACAACCTGAGCCCAAAGCAGACACTCAACCATTGAGCCATGGAGGTGTCCCTGGACCTTTTGACTTAAGGGAGACTCTTTGCCCTGGACCCTGGAAATTTCTGTGCCCTTCCTGGTGGGCCACAGCAACCCTGAAACTGTCCTTTCCATCACCTACAAGGGGCGGCCATGCAGGCTACAGGAGTGGCAGGCATGGGTAGATATCACTCATTCCTGCGAACAGAGGGAAATATTTACAATTCTATTCATAAAATATTTACCAGGCTCTTATGTAATTTGTTGATAACAAACAGATTTTAGTTAACTTGGAGGTGATGAGCAATCCTGTTAAACAGATGGGACCAATAACAAAATCCTGATTAGACAAATGTTTTTGTAGAACAGTGCTGTACCACGTTAGATTTGCCGCTGGAAGGATAATTCCAAACAGAGAAGTGCTCCCAAGGTGAAAATAGCTTTGGATTCTTTAATGCGTTTGTGTGTGTGTGTTTTCCCTCTTTTTTTTTTTTTTTTTTTTTTTCTGCAGAAAATTTCTCTTGTATTCCCAGTCAAGGGGCTGTTTTGTGGGATGCGTATTCACCGTAAGCCCCACTGTCCAATTACGGAAGACAATTTTAGGGCTAAGGACTCTGACCTTGTTCTATTTGCTTTTCCCCATACATCCAGCTCCCGTGCACACAGCATTTCATTATTGAATCCTCTGCAGCAGAGTTTCCCTTTGCTCTCAAGCCAGATTGGCTGATTTCCAATTTCGATTGTCTGAAAACTTGATATTGCCTTCCCCCCTGCTCCTCCCTTCTGCATGGAGCAAGCAAGCTGGTGATTTTTTTTTTTTTAATTAAAAAAAAAATTCTCTTAGGTAATGATTCCCAGGCAGCAGCATCTGCCTGTCTGCACCTGCAAGGCTCCCCAGCCTCCCGCAGATCCGGTTACATAACAGGTGCCTGCAGGGCTGCAGCTCTCTCCTGCGGGGAGCCTGTGGGGCTCCCTGTCACTTCCCGCAGAATTTACTTCCTCAGGGTTCCCCACTTTCTCCTCTACCCCATTGCTTGCCAAGTGCAGGGTGCCCAGCAAAAGCAGACTTCTATTTGTTTTTGTTTTTTGTTTTTTTTGCAGACTTCTATTTGATTCCAGGTTCTTCCTGGTACCAGCAGTGTGACCTTGAGGATATAACTGACACTCGTGGCAGCTTCCTCGTGTGTAAAGGCAGGGCTGCCGTGAATGGGCACAGAAGGGCGGGGAAGTTATGTCTAGCACAACGTCTGACACCTGACACGTGCTCAACAAATGGAGCTATTATTTATATCAAGAGGATGGACCACACTACATAAGGATTTGGATGTTTTATTTTAGCTTTGCTGCTTAAGGCAGGCTTTGTCCTTAGACTTAGCCTCCAGTAGAGAAGGGAGTGGCAGTCAGGCCACACAAGTCTCAGATTTTCTTTTTTGAGATTTTTAAAACTTATTATTTATGAGAGGCACACACAGAGAGGGGCAGGCTCTCTGCAGGGAGTCCCATGCAGGACTCTATCCCAGGACCCAGGGATCACAACCTGAACCAAAGGCAGATGCTCAACCACTGAGCCACCCAGGTGTCCCTTGTCCAGAACTTTTCTTTCTTTCTTTTTAAAGATTTTATTTATTTATTCATGAGAGACACACAGAGAGAGGCAGAGACCCAGGCAGAGAGAGTAGCAGGCTCCCTGCAGGGGGCCCGATGTGGGACTCCACCCCACTGGCATCATGACCTGAGCCAAAGACAGATGCTCAAACACTGAGCCACCCAGGCATCCCAAGTCTCAGATTTTCATCTGCTACATGAAAGCATCATACAAAATGATTCTTGTGATCCTTTATAGCTCTTATGTGCTTTATTGAAGATGCTTGAAGAAAGGCTGTGACAGGCATCACAAACTCTGTAATAATGATTTTAGGAGATCGATCGCCTGCCCCTTATTCCATTTGGGGTTGTCCAAACCCTCTTCAGGACACAGTCCTGCCCTCATTCACCTGATAAAACCTCTCAAAATATCCTGCCTGTCCACCCCCAAGCTAATGGCAGAGTTTGTGTTCATGTAGGTTGACTCTGAGGTCCACTCTCTTTCTGCTAGAATTTACTGCCTTTCTGGAAGGTGGTCTTTGACCGTGATTCACTCGTCAAAATTTGGGATCCAAGCATTTTGAGGATTGGTCACTAACTTATAAATATTCTAATGGTATTTATTATTTATTTTTAAAAGGTTTATTTATTTGAGAGAGAAAGAGAGAGTGTGCACGAGGGGAGGGGCAGAGGAAGAGGGAGAGAGACAACTCAAGCAGCCTCCCTGCTGAGTGTGAAGCCTATGTGTGACTCAATCCAATCCCATGATCCTGAGATCATGACCTGAGCCAAAATCAAGAGTCAGTGGCTTAACCGACTGCACCACCCAGGTGCCCTTCTACTGATATTTAAAATATATTCTGTGTCAGGATTGTAACATGAGAAATCTCTTGGAGAAAGCTGTCATGGGGAGAGGCACATTGCCTAATCAAAACCACTAGTTTCAAGCACTTCCTGAGGTGCTACTGGGGACTTCATAGTTCAGATTTCTGGGTCACAGTAGGTGTTTGAATATAGTGTTGACTCCAGAATTGTCCTGCACTGAGCAAAGGAGAAATATCTTATGCAGGGATGCCATTAATTCAGTACCCCATTGATTTGAAATCTGCAGTTATTTGTGCTCAATGTGTAGGGAACAGATTTGCTTACCAAATTAATAACATGTAAAATTGCCAGGGTCTCTTTATCTATTCAAGGAAACTGGCTTTTCAAACTTGGTAATTCTTTGTTGTGGTTTTCTGAAGCAAATCTTCTAAGTAGCTTTGTACAATTCTCTTGAATCCTTTGAAATTTACCATAATTCAGACATTTTTATGTTTGCCTCTCTTTCGCCTTTAGTTAGCTTATTTTATTGGGGCTTAAAAATACATTTTAATGTATTTTAAAATCTGTAGGACTGCAGAAGGGGGTGTGTCTCATCGCAGCTTCTGCCCTTCTTTGATCTTGCCAGTTCTCTACTCCAAGAAGGGATTGATAACCTGATTGCTCAATTCCCAAGACACTGATTGGGACACATTTCCTTTTTGTTACTAGGAAAAATCAATGTGACTAAAAGGCAGGAGTGCAAGTAGCACTTTCTCTCCTTTCTGAACTACACGACAGGGTAGCAGTTGAAGTCAAAGGCCCTCTCTTGAGTACTGTCATTCTTCTTTTTGCAAACACCTCTTAGCACATTGTCTTCATTCTGGCATGCGCCAGGGAATGGGAGGATCTGGGGACATAAATTTATAATTAAGAGATGTATGAGACCTCATGTTGTCTTACAGGCTAAACCTTAGGCCTTGACCTAGCTTTTCTAGACTGTTTTAGGGTCATATTAGACACTGATCTAGGAAATATTTATTGATAGCTTTGCCATTTGTCTGTATATATTATATCTTATAGAGCATAAAGGTAGGGAGTGAATGAGTGCAGGTTGTTACTGGCACATGCCATCAAATGCCCCCACTATGATTGTTAGCAATCTGTGTAGAGGTATCTGACATTCCAGGTCTTCTCAAGCTTCAAAATACAAATTTTGAGAATTGTAGCCAATTTAGGCAAATTCTACTTACCAGTAGAAATGGTCTTCCTGCTGCATCCTGCACAAGTGCCTGTTGGGCTTTTGTTTGGACTGTCCCAGTGGCAGGAAGACCACCAATGATAAAACGGCCTGCACACTTGCTGGATGACTCCGGGATGTGGGACATATGCTGGCATTGTCCTTTCTCTAATTTTAATAATTGGCTCTTTATAATAATTTGAAATAACTTTGGAAACAACCAAAATTCAGGCTGATCCCTGGGAAATGCATAAAAATACCTAGTGGTTTCTGCATTTGACTAAACTTTAGGCTCTCCAGATCTACCACAGAGCTTCAGAATAGCTCCCAGCATACTGTTAATGTGACAGAAGCTTTGGGAAGTATATGTTGGCACTCAGGGGGATCTGAGCCAGCTTGTCATTCAGAGGTTGATAAGCACATAGGTATTGCATGCCCGTCTGTGTCAGGCATCCATCAGCTTTCTGGGAGCCAGAGATATTGCAGTGAGTGAGACAGATAAAATCCCTGCCTGTAAGAAGCTTATATCCCCTTGGTGGAGAAAGAGGCAATAAACATGTACACTAAGGTATAAATGACTAAGGTGATTTCAAATGCTCATAAGTGCTCTGGAGAAAATAAAATAGTTACTGCAATAAGCAGTGGTAGAGGTGGTGAGCTCTGGTGGTTAGGCCAGGCCTCCAAGTACCACATGCTTTCATGCAGGTACAGGGCCTCAGAGGTGAAAGTGAATTCTGTGTGTGTGAGGAACAGAAACCAAGCCAGGATGGCTGGAGTGCAGTGAAAGATGAGGAGAGCAGAGGGAGATGAGGTGAAAGTAGGCTGGGACCAGAATGTGGGGCCCTTCTAGGCACGACTGGCTGCATTTTTTGTGGGGCCTGATGCAAAATGAAAATGCAGGGTCCCTTCATGGAAAATTTTTAAGGATTTCCAAATGATGACATCAGAGAAGTAGAACAGGCACGGTCCCTTCTAAATGTGACTGCACAGACTACATACTCATGAAGCAGGCCCAGCCTGTAGGCCGAGGTGAGGAGGCTGGATCTGTGTTAATTGCTAGTGGAAGCAATTAGAATAGAAGCAGGAGGAGGAGGATCTAGAAATCATGTAACTCAATTACTTAATTTGAGAGAAAGTTCTATGATGCAGCACAGAGAAGACAGTGACTACATATCTTAGGTGTTAGGAGACTGAATGCTTCCAGCCTCTTGCTTGTCCTGTGGTTTTGAACATGAAGAAGCCTGATATGTTCCTCCCACTCCTGCTCTCTTCAGCTCTGGCGCCTCTAGAAAGCTGGATTCTGGAGCAGGGCCTTGGAATGTGCATTCCTAAAGATCTCTGTGTGCGTCTAATGTGGGGTCAGATTTAGAAATGATAGCACCGAGGCATCTATGGCAATACCTATTCATATGTAAAACATTCTCTGCTTATCTGTTGACTCAAGGTGGTCTTTAACAGATACCCTGGAATTTTCAAGGTAATGCTTTGCCAGTTCCAGAAAGAGAAGGCTTTATTGCTAACATTGAATTAGCATGTTAGTAATGCCCTGGTAGGAATGGTGCTTCCCGGGCATGTGTGCTGTGTAGACAATGCCAAGAAGAGTCAAGTCAGGGGTGGCCCAGGCTCAGCGCCACTGTGCTCCCATATCCTAAAAAGGTAGACTCCTTTACTATGTTAATTAATTTACTCTTTGTAGGGAAAAATATTTATCATTGTACTTTGCCATTTTTTTTTTCTGAATTCAGTTTCTATTTTAAGATTAGGCAAAATGATAACTTCCTTTGCGCTCTCTCAGATTGGAATTTGACATCTCCCCTTAGCTATGTTCTGACACATGGTTGATGATGCTGGGGACACGATAGCAGCAGATTCAGCATTTTCTAATCATCTAAGCTTCAATTTTAGGAAACGCCGACAATCAAAAATTGTAAAATTAGTGAACATGTGTGCAAAATCTCTAAATAGTCATAAAATGTTCAAGGACCATTTTCGGATGTAGCATGACCTTTGAAACATCTTATCGCCGCATTTAAAAAGCTTCATACTGCATGGTTTACTTGAATTAGTGTGTGGGAGGAGGATCAAAGAAAGTCATTTTGTATTTGGAAAAGAAAGAAAAGCGAGCTAATTCTACAGTGCGGAAATGGCTCCCTTTGAAAGGTGTCCTTCACTTGCCTTTGTTTGAGGTTAATTATATACTTTTAAAAGTACTTCCCACAGGAATGATTTTTGACTCATGAGTTATTTTTGTATGTATATGTTACCCCTCCAAATATTTTCCATATTGCTAAGAAAATAGTAGTCAAAGAGGCATTTCTTTGCTGGTATCTGAAGGCCTTTTGACTTTGTATTGTAAGAACAATGTAACCATAAGACAGCTTTGCAAGAGAAATAAATAATGCCCTCAGTCTTACACAGATTTCTGTCTTGTACTTTCCCTTTGGCCTAATATCATTTTTAGTGACACTCGCACAAGATCGTATGTGGGACATAATAGGAAAAGGCTGGTCAGAATGTAAAATTAAATCTTTTTCTTTTCTTCCCTATAAGCATATTTGTCTTCCTTTTCAGAATGGAAGAGTAGATGATAACGATGCTGCTTTTATTCTAGAAGTTGTGATTGTTTTCTTCTAGAAATTAGTATCCTCATACTTTGCAATATGTCTCCTTCCCTCCTCCATCCTCTCCCTGGTTCAGGCTCATTGCCTCTCTTTCTTCCTCTGGCCTGCCATCTCTGGCATGTGCATGTCATGCAGAATTCCAGGTGATGGTCAGGTACAAAAAGGAATAGATGTCTCTCAGTGTTCATTGAAACATCACAGTGATTCACTCATTTCCATGAGAACCTCGGGCTGTTATTTTATCTGTGTAGATATGAGTCAACTTTGTTCTACAGAAAAGATGGCATGATTTAGCTTCAGCATACATCACAAATTATATTAGTAGTGTAATAGCATTGTCAGAGCTGATATTACCTACTGTAACAAAACAATTACCAAAAGACCAGAAAAAAAAGGTGTTTGCTGCAGCTGCCTGGCAATCAAGGAAAGTGTAAATCACACATAAAGAACCTGCTAAGCAGATTGAGAACTTCAACAATGGTCCATGAGGATCATTTCTGACAGTTACTTTCTAGGCAGAGCCCTTGGGCCAGTGTGGAGGGAATCATGTCATTCGGGACCATTTTTTCTAATTTCTACTCAAAGTCTCGGTTTTGGTGGTCAAAAGTCCTCATGACTCACATTTTATAATGAATCTTTAACCTTTGCTTTGTTTTCAGATTTTAATTTATACCCTTTCTTATGTCCAAGGTAAGAATACAATAACCAAAATATGAAATTGAGAGGATAATCAAGACAATGACATTAAAGGATTGAATGCATTTAAATTTAAGATGTTCTGATTACAGAGATCGTTTAATATGAAAGTATGTGAGGGGCACCTGGGGGACTCAGTTGGTTGAGCATCAGAATCTTGGTTTCAGCTCAGGTCATGGCCTTAGGGTCCTGGGATTGAGCCCTGTGTTGGGCTCTGCACTCAGTACAGAGGCTGCTTGAGATTCTCTCTGCCCCTCCCCCCGCTCATGCCTCTCTCTCTAAAATAAGTAAATAAATCTTTTTTTAAAAATATGAAAGTATGCGATTGATAAAGTGTTATCTACCTAGAGTCAATCACATGTTTGGTCCTTGATGGCTGTACACTGAGATATTCCATTTTATACTTCTGTTTTCCCCATCTTTTACTTCTTTCCTCATGTATTTATTCATGAATTGTAAGTCCTCAAACATATAACTAAATATCATTCTGTTTTAATTCTTATTTTAAATAGCTTTGCATGCTTTCTCTTTTGGTAGATGGCGGGTCCATTTTGCAGAGAGAAAGCCTAAGTCACTCTGTAATTATTCAGAATCTTAACCTGAGCTGAGATGCTGACTGCCCTATCTTCCATGTTGCTTATTCAGTTTTCTTTCAGCTTGCCTTCGGCCAACCTTTTCTAGTAATTCCTGTTTCATGGAGCTTAAAGTGTAAAGCAAAGGAAGAAATGGCCAAAAGATGAGCTAATTTCAATGGCAATGGACAGAATATATCATAAAGGCCATCTTTAGTGACAGAGGGAGTCTAGAATCATAGACTCTGGACAAGAAGGAGCCATGTAATAGGATGCTTTCCCCAAGTGCCCACCCCCAGCAGCCTCACAGTCTCAACTTGAACACCTCTACAGAGACTGCCTATAGTAGATTTATTGCTGATGTTGAACCATACCTGTCTTAATTCAAGCTGCTGTGACAAACCACCATAACTTGGGCAGCTTCAACAACATTGATTTTCCACAGTCCTGG